>NC_088793.1:140180198-140483229 GCF_011386835.1 Chrysemys picta bellii | reverse complement strand
GAAAGGCGCATGTGATGGTCTCTGAGGGTGGAGCTAGCGCTGGGAACAGAGGCTGTCGGGAATGGAAATCGGTACAGCCACAGCAGATGTTGACACTAACCCCCATGGCTGGGTGTCCCGCTGAAGTGAGTCAGGGGTGGAGGTGGTGCTCCCTCCCTAAGCACCACCTGGCAGTTGCTGGCCCGAGCCCCCAAACATTCCTCTGTGCACCCCTAGGTGGGTGCACCCCACAGTTTGAAAACCTCTGCATTAAGGAAGAGTAGTATCCCAAAAGCTTTTTTGATGCTCTGATTCAACTACAGAGCTTCTAATTAAATGCTTCATTGGCCCTCTCCTGCCTCACTTCCTCCTACAAATTTAAAGAAATTACCACTTCTGGATTCCATTTCAGATGATACCACAAAATCATAGGCAGAAGCAATACAACAGGGCTGAGCAGTTTCATTTGAGTCTTGGCTTCGTCATGCATGTTTGTACGCAATCAATACAAAAGCATGCGAGCCAGAACTGTCAAGACAGTGTGACAAAATCCATATGAAGCAAACCCGTTAGTTTCACGCAGCTTTAAGTGACATCCATGCAGTTTGTAGAGAACAGAATAGGAGATATATAAATGTCACTTTAAATGTTTATTTTTTCCCTTAAAATTGCTTTAAAAAAAAACACAAAGATTCTAAATCACTACATTAGTGTATATCTTCCCTAAGCTTCCAGATACCTTGGGCAAATTTCTGCTCTCAGTTGCAACAACACCTCCACTGAAATTGAGTTTCTCCAGAATTACACTGGTGTAACAGAGCAGAATTTATCCCATTGCTTTCTGTTAACAATTTAAGATTTTCACCAGCTACATCCACCTTTTGCCCACTCCTAATTAAAGTCAGAGCTAGGTGGCTGCAGGTATAGCAAATCTGCCAGACACTGCCACAGATCATTCAAAGGCAGTTTTGGAATGAAGCCCAATTCAGGACTTCAGCCTACTGAAACTGAAGTATTGAAATGAATAGTTACTTTCTAATTAGTTTCCTAATTGCACTACAAATCATAAGCATTTGCTCTCTATGATTAAGTTCTTTAAAATTTCCCCCTGAGAATCCACGTCTCAGAAAGACTAGCTTTACAGAAAGGTGCTGGAAGCCAAAAACTCAAGGTGCACAAAGGAAGACAAAAGTGAGTGTAGCCCAGCAGTCAGAGGCTGCATAGAAGGTGAGTGGAGCTCTTAGTCTGGAGTTTCTTTATGTCACTTCCCACCAATGTGCTGTAGAACTTCAACGAAAGGCTTTCTGCCTTGCCATTGCCTGCTGTATTTGAGCTGCCTATTAGGGATCTGAGTACTTGCCACCCATCCAAATAAACTAATCTGCAACCAGCCTCGGCAGATAGCTTATCTTTCTCTGGATAAAGTAGTATCTCAGCTGATTGACAGGCTAATATGGAAGATTAAAAAACAAAGTCTTAAAAGGGAGGTCCTGAAAATAGCAATTAATCAGTGCTAATCTAAACAGCTGTGAGATATGTGGATGGCATCTTCCTCTGCAAATTACACTGAGGTACAGCAGGGTATTATTAAAATCATCTTTGGCTAAAATATCAGTGCTATAGCTTCATGGTGCATGCAGTGTGTGTATGTGAGCAAGCTGTGCAGAAAAATTTCTCCAGACTTCCGTTATTCAAAAGGTATGGACTGATCCATGGCTCAGATTCTGTACTTGACACTTTAAAACAATGTTATTAACTACAAGCCAAATTCCAAAATCTTTAATCAGGCTGAACTCCCATTTGAGGAAAACCGTCTCTCATTTACCAAGTATAAATCAGGAGTAGCTCCACTATGCACAATGGAACTACTTCTGATTTACACTAGTCTAATGAAGAGGAAATGGTCCAATGACTTCAAATCAGTAAGAACTGAATAAAGACTTCTGAAAGTCTCAGATACTATGATCATAAGGATGGTATAAAAAAATACAATAGGTAAAATTTGACCCTAAAATTTGATTTTCAGCCTAGAGAACTTCTTGTTGTTAACTTGAGTCAGGAGAATAATTCACACCTGATACAACTTGATAAATTTAGCACCATTTTTCCCCCACTCATAGAAAATGTGCAAACATACCATGAGTTCCTAATAGGACTTGATACAATTTTATGGAATACATTCAAAGAATGAATTCCATAAAATTGTATCAAGTTTTACACTCTGTGAAATAATCACAGATAGTTCACTGTGAATATTTAATAGTCAATTTTCAAAACTTGAGTTGTATTGGTTAGAAAAGTCACCTGACATAGTTGCTGCTATCTGATTAGACAGATTTCTAAGCACTTCCAGCATGAACACTCATGCCCAAATATTTCATATTGAGATTCTGTGAGGTCTCATGCATGTGACTTTGAAATTTGCTTTCTGCTACCATTTATGTCTGTATGTCGGATCATTGCGAATGCTCATAGCAAACACAGCAAAGAGGGCATGAACAATAGTTAGAGCAAGTTCATTTAAAAGTTTGAGTGCATATTTGTGAAAGAATTTTTTGCAGTATTTGCCTAGCTCTGAAAAAAGGGATTAATTTAAAAACAAAAGACATGGCAATGTCTCTTCTCGGGGAGAGACAATCCAAAAAGCTTTCTATTTTCTTTCCATTAATTTATTAAAAGAAATCTACAGTGAGACTAAACTCCTGGCATGGTCATTTAAGCTAGGGCATGTTGAGGAGTTTCTAATAAAGACATTACCTGCCAATACATCAAGCTTACCTTGTTGTGCAGTCTCTTTTGGTTTAGCTGGTTTCACTACTTCACACTCCCGCAGTATGGGACTATTGTGTGATGCTATCCAGGAAAGCCCCAGGCCAAAAAACAAGCAAAAACCTTAATTTTTAATCACATGCATATACTAGGGCTGAAAGGGTCAGAGAGGCTTAGCTAGCCTTCAGTTTCAATTAAAACATACAAGAGGTCAGGAAAGTCACCCCCCCTCAGTTGAGTTTTTCCATTAGTGACTCAAAAACAACAGAAGGCTTATTCCAATACCTTGCTTCTTGTTTTGCTTTCCCGGTTTCCTCCATATCTCCACCACACACTGCCTGTGCTGGCAATACAGAGAGCTGCTGTGGCAAAACTGTAGTGACGGTTTTGTTACAGTTTTAGACCCAAAGGGGCTTACCGCAGCTGAATCATTTTATTGCATTGCTCTGCTGCTCATTTCTATGCACACAGCTGATGAGAATGAAGAAATAACTCCAAAGAGAATCCTGTTAGTCTAACAAAGCTGCTTTGTCCCCCAAGGAACATACAATAGGAAATGAAAGTTGGATGGAAAACAGATTCTAACAGGAAACAGAATGATCCCTGCTAGAGCTCAGCACCAAGATAGATCACTGTAATAACCACAGCAATGTGAGCCGGGGAACTAGGGACTTCAATCTCTAATTCTAGAGGGAGAGATACAAAATAGCTAAGGGAAATAATAGCAAATGAAAAGCCTCCACACTGGAAAATGAAGTGAATAGCAGAGTGACAGAACGCAAAAGTCTTAGACTCTGCTTGGATTTGGATGAAAGTAAACAAATGCATAGATCATAGTGGGGGAAAAAGTGACAAATTAAAATTAGTAGATTTAACCAAATATTTTATGTAGTTTAAAGATCTGTTTAAAGAAAGAAGAGGGGGAAACTATATGCAGCTATATCAATTATGGCTGTCAAGCGATTGAAAACATTAATCGCGATTAATCATACTGATAAACAATAACAGAATACCATTTATTTAAATATTTTTGGATGTTTTCTACATTTTAAATATATTGATTTCAATTACAACATAGAATATAAAGACAGGTTTCAGAGTAGCAGCCGTGTTAGTCTGTATCCGCAAAAAGAAGAACAGGAGTACTTGTGGCACCTTAGAGACTAACAAATTTATTAGAGCATAAGCTTTCGTGGACTACAGCCCACTTCTTATGCACTTATATGCATCCGAAGAAGTGGGCTGTAGTCCACGAAAGCTTATGCTCTAATAAATTTGTTAGTCTCTAAGGTGCCACAAGTACTCCTGTTCTTTTTTATAGAATATAAAGTGTACAGTGCTCACTTTGTATTTATTTTTGATTACAAATATTTGCATTGTAAAAAAACAAATCTCTTTATCATGAAAGTTGAACTTACAAATGTAGAATTATGTACAAAAAAGGTGCATTAAAAATTAAACAATGTAAAATTTTAGAGCCTGCAAGTCCACTCAGTCCTACTTCTTGTTCAGCCAATCACTCAGGCCTGGTCTACATTGGGGGGAGGGGGAAATCGATCTAAGTTACGCAACTTCAGTTACTTGAATAACGTAGCTTAAGTCAACGTACTTAGATCTACTTACCACGGTGTCTTCACTGGGGTTGGTCGACTGCTGATGCTCCCCCGTCGACTCCACCTATGCTTCTCACTCCGGTGGAGTATCGGAGTCAATGGGAGAGAGCTTGACAGTCAATTTATCGTGTCTTCACTAGACGCAATAAATCAATCCCTGCTAGATCGATCACTCTGGAGGTAAGGGTAGACATGCCCTCAGACACACAAGTTTGTTTACATTTGCAGGAGATAATACTACCCGGTTCTTGTTTACAATGCCACCTGACAGTGAGAACAGGCATTCACATGGCACTGTTGTAGCCGGAATCGCAAGATATTTACGTGCCAGATGCACATACGATTCATATGTTCCTTCATGCTTCAACCACCATTCCAGGGGACATGCGTCCATGCTGATGATGGGTTCTGCTTGATAAGAATCCAAAGCAGTGTGGACCGACATGTTAATTTTCATTATCTAAGTCAGATGCCACCAGCAGAAGGTTGATTTCCTTTTTTGGTGGTTCGGGTTCTGTAGTTTTCCACATTGGGGTGTTGCTCTTAAGACTTCAGAAAGCATGCTTCACACTTCATCCCTCTCAGATTTTGGAAGGCACTTCAGATTCTTAAACCTTGGGTCGAGTGCTGTAGCTATCTTTAGAAATCTCACATTGGTACCTTCTTTGCGTTTTGTCAAATCTGCAGTCAAAGTGTTCTTAAAATGAACAATATGTGCTGGGTCATCATCCAAGACTGCTACAATAAGAAATATATGGCAGATTGCAGGTAAAACAGAGCGAAAGACATACAGTTCTCCCCCAAGGAGTTGTCACAAATTTAATTAATGAATTATTTTTTAACAGGCATCATCAACATGGAAGTATGTCCTCTGGAATGATGGCCAAAGCACAGGGCCATCCCTAGACATTTTGGTGCCCTACGCTGCCCCCCCATGGGGGGGCTGGCCCCAGGCCTCCTCGGGGGCAGGGGGGGGCTGGCTGGCTTGAGGAGCCCCCCAGCACTCACCAGCGAAGTGGAGCGGGCTGGGGTCGGGTCGCTTCACTTCCCGCCACCCGGTGATTGCAGGGCGGGCCCAACCCCGCTCTCATGGGGTGGTGGGAAGTGGAGTGACCCGGCCCCAGCCTGCTCCGCTCTGCTCCCCTGGCTAACAGACTTGGGACTGGGGGGCAGGAGGGAACCGCCCCCCAGCACTCACCGGCGGCGCAGCTGGGAGCCGGCGGAGCGGATTGGGCTGGGGCCGGGTCGTTCCACTTCCCGCCGCCCGGTTAGTGTAGGGCAGGCCCGATCACTACTGCAGTCTCCTGGGACCTAGCTCAAGGGAAGTGGTGGAGTCGGGGTGGGGCTGGGGCGGAGCAGGGGTGGGAAGAGGCAGGGCAGGGGTGGGGGCAGTTTTCCTGGCCAGCTCAGCCAGCTGGGGGATCAGGCTGGCCGCTGGAGCAGCACACAGCTGTGGAGGGCACCAGGAAATTTCAGTGCCCCAAATTTCCTGGTGCCCTATGCAGCTGTGTAGTTTGCGTATGGGTAAGGATGGCCCTGCCAAAGCATGAAGGGCATACGAACATTTAGCATATCTGGCACGTAAATATCTTGCAATGCCATGCAAATGCCTGTTCTTACTTTCTGGTGACATTGTAAATAAGAAGAGGGCAGCATTATCACCTGTAAATTTAAAGAAACTTGTTTGTCTTAAGCATTGGCTGAACAAGAAGTAGGACTGAGTGGACTTGTAGGCTCTAAAGTTTTCCATTGTTTTGTTATGGAGTGCAGTTATATAACAAAAAAAAATCTACATTTGTAAATTGCACTTTCACGATAAAGAAATTGCACTACAGTATTACTATTTGGTGAATTGAAAAATACTATTTCCTTTGTCATTTTTACAGTGCAAATATTTGTAATAAAAATAATATAAAGTGAGTACTGTACACTTTGTATTGTGTTGTAATTGAAATCTATATATTTGAAAATGTAGAAAAACATCCAAAAATGTTTAATAAATTTCAATTGGTATTCTATTGTTTAACAGTGCGATTAAAACTGTGATTAATTGCAATAAAAAATTTTAATCACGATTAATTTTTGAGTTAATCGCATGAGTTAACCGCGATTAATCGACAGCCCTAATTTTAATAAAACACAGTCAGCCATCATACGACAATAGACTCAGCAGCTACACTCTAATAGAAACCATGCTTGCATGTTTCTAAAACTATGTCTGAAACTTGCAGACCCACAGTGACAGACCATCCCAAGACCAATGATGCATTGCACTGCAAGAAGCCCCATAAGGGACAAAGAGAAAGGAATACAGTAAACAATGTTTTCTGTGACTCTGGGGATAGGATTATATAAGATTTTTTTTAAAAACACAAGGATTGAGCAGGAAGCCTTTTTAAATTACATTTCTTGGATTTTATTGTATTATCTTCATGGCACAGTTATTACACATTAAAGGTAATGACTCTCCTTTGCAAGTAACCTAATATTGGACGTGATTGATAACCCCTATCTGTGCTTTAGAGAACACTCTGAATTTCATAAATGGGAAAGAGAGTAGAGAGTTGGAGGAGGGGAATCTCAGTGGATTATTTTCATGCATACAATACATTGACTACAAGGGTTTCACTAGAAAGTATAATATTTCTTCTAACACCCATTGATGGCTCATGGACAAATTTTCCCAGATCCTCTCTTTATAGCTGATTCTGCTCATATTGCATATAACCCATTGTTTTCTGTATTTTTCTTCCTTCTTTTTATAAACTACTTATATTTATAAATCCCTCTTGCTCCCTCTTTCTTATTCTGACAGTTTTTCTCCCCAGATTCTCTTCCATGAGCTGAGTTCCCCAGCCAAGCTACATTTCCCATGATGCACCATGGCAGGTCAGCCATAAGGGATGCCACAGTGCAACATTAGAGATGTAGTCCTTCCAGGAAACCCAGCTCATACAAGCAAACGGGGGACATGAGGTATCCAAACTACAACTCTCAGATAGGGAGACCAGACAGCAAGTGTGAAAAATCAGGACGGGGGCGGGACAGGGGGGTAATATGAGCTTATATAAGAAAAAGACCCCAAAATCAGGACTGTCCCTATAAAATCGGGACATCTGGTCATCCTGCTCTCAGAGGCACCATGGAAGCTAGGCAGGCATGGATTAACATCAGATTGACCCAGAACAAATGTTTCAGTGCAGTTCAACAAACCAGAATGTTTCAAATTTATAAGGACATGAACCAAAATGAAATATTTCATTTAGATGCCCTCACAGGTTTGGTTTCATCAGCTTTCTTAGTACGGACATATTATTAGGATGGAAGACCAATGATTTATGATGCACGTTTACGAAGGAATTCCATTATATGGCCAGTGATCGAGTACCAAAAGTTTTGGTGGTGTGATAAAACTACCCTGGATGACCTAGATTGACCATCCAGACAGACTGTTTTAAGGACTTTGCTAGAGATTGATCTGGGTAGCGCTTGATCTACAAAGAGGCTATGTCCCTTTGGGATTTGCCATGAAGAAGAAGAAGAAGAAGAAGAAGAATGGGAAAAGTGAAAAATCTCAGCAACATCAAAATTTTTCCTGTGGGAAAAAAATGCCAGTTTTGTGGAAAACTCACTTTTCATCCGAAACTGATGGAAAATACCTGACTTGCTCTAGTATACACATATATAGAGAGTTGCACATTGTGTGCATGTATGTGCAAGCAGTCGGAAGCAGCAAAAAAACACGAGCCGAAGAAACTCACTTGAAAATACTTTACCCTTAAATCCTACACAAATTGTACTTGATGGAAATCAAATAGTTGTCCTGGGCAATGTAGGTTCTGTGGCCACATCTTCATGTTCACCTGAGACTTTAAAGCAAATCCACAAAAATGAAATAAACATTAATATTTTGAATGTTCTTTTTGAGGAAGGCAGTTCTTTGCTAGATGTGATGGATGCCGTCTTCTTAAGAGCAGGGCAGTTTGGGTTCCCTCTCCAAGAAAGGAGGTAAGAGTTGCCAGAAGGAAAGCAGTGAGGGCTAGACTTGGAAAGAGCCTGTGGGTACTGCAGTAAGAAGCCTAGAACCTAGTAAGGGAATCCTGCCTGATTGGTCTCTTTCTTGTTGCTAATAAACTGGGAATTGGTATTGTATGCCCCTGAGCCCTTGTAATTCTTAGGCTCTGAGCTCTGGGAGCCAGATGACCCTATATCACAACTACCTGTTAATGAATCATGTTGTTGCACAGCAAGCCTCTGTATTTAAGGGGCCCTAGCTGCACTCATTATGTTGCTTTTAAACTAGGGAAATAAAAAAGGCAGTAAAACCTCTTAAAAAGGAAACATTTAAATGAAGAAATGGTTCATTAGAAAGCAGCAGACTGATTTCTATTGGGAAGAAAAACAATATTTTTTCTTTAAATGCAAGTTTGACCAGACAGAGAATAATCCACAATGAGCCCTATAAAACACAGCTAGTAACCCTCCCTTCATTGATAAGAAACAGCCTCCAACAAGCTCTATAACTCTAAAGCAAAATACTGTCAGCCTATCTAGCTGTTGTCATAGTTTTGTGGTGTGATGGTTCCAGGGATAAAATGAGGTTTTTATAGAACTCACTTATCATGTGCAGTGGAATCTTTGACAGCAAAGGCAGATTTTCCACAGAGAAACATCACTGTATTGAAAAACGAGGGTTTGTCTAGATTTGGGAAATTTACATTGGTATAAATACATCAGTGTAGTATAGCCCCATACTGTAGACACACTGCACGGGTATAGCTTATCCCAGTAATTTTTACAAAACTAAATCACATTAGTGCAAGGCCTGGCTTACACTAACACAGCACATCTACACTTTGGATTTACACTAGCATAGCTATGTAGTTACATTAAAAAAAAAAAGATACCGTAGAGACAGGGCCTGAGACTTCAGTGATCAGCGTTTCACTCTAGCAAGTCTTCTAGGGTTGCCACCTGTCCTAGTATTCGCAGCAGCAGCACAATTTTCTTACAGGGTAAGTCAGTGCTAGGGCATGTGACATCACCACACTTGTGTTACAATTTAAGGCAAGGCTTGTTACCTGCAGGAATGCACTGAGGAGGCAGAAGGGCATGAAAAGCCTTTGGGAAGTGTCAGAGGGGTAGCCGTGTTAGTCTGAGTCTGTAAAAAGCAACAGAGGGTCCTGTGGCACCTTTAAAACTAACAGAAGTATTGGGAGCATAAGCTTTCGTGGGTAAGAACCTCACTTCTTCAGATGCAAGTAATGGAAATCTCCAGAGGCAGGTATAGATTTCCATTACTTGCATCTGAAGAAGTGAGGTTCTTACCCACGAAAGCTTATGCTCCCAATACTTCTGTTAGTCTTAAAGGTGCCACAGGACCCTCTGTTGCTTTGGGAAGTGGTGAGCCCTTGACCTGAGAAAGAACATGGGAAAGACTAGCACTGGACCCTGCAGAGATGGTGTGGGGAGGAGGGAAGAACCATAACAGAGCTAGCAGGGCACAGATGGGAGGGGACACTGCACCTTCAGGAAGGCTGGTGCAACTGCAATACTCTCCCTGTGCACCCCAGAGCTTTGGAAGGAATAGTGGGAAGGGAGAGAAGAGGACTCTGCTGCAGTTACCTCCCACCTCAGGCTGGGAGAGGAAGGTGAAGAGTCTGTGGAGCTGCAGGAGGAGCAGAGATGGAACTGGGCATGGAGGGGACAGAATTAATTTATTAATTATTTATTATACTATGGGGGTTGGTGAGAAGCTCTGCGCTCTCAGACAGTCAAGCGAGCGCTCCTGCAGCAGGGGCCAGAATCACCTAACTCTGTGCATTGGAGATAGCTAAAACACTTACTGCCACCCACACACCAGGGAGGGGGGCAGGGAAAATTAAAAAAAATACATACAAAAAAATCAAAAGTGACCAAAAAGCACAATAGAATCAACCTCTTGATTTCTGAGGATCTGCATTGTGATAGGTTGACTTTGGGGGTTGGCAATACTGAGATCATGACAGCAAGCAAGTGGGAGGAGTTAGTCTCACTTTTAAAAACCTTCCAACTGGGCAACTCTACAGTAAGACTTTGACAAAGATCATCTTGCCTGGAAAACTTATCCTGTGGCAAAGATATTTTTTTCCTATTTTTCATTCTTAATTATCTTTTAGCTTAAATGCTCAATCAGGTCACCTAGACATTATGGTGACAGATGTATCCTAAATCCCTAAGATAGATAGAAATGGAACATGTCTATGCATTCAAGCAGAGGCAAGATAGTGCAGGGCTAAAACTCACACACAAAAGCAATAGCAATGGAAGTATGGATAACAAAGTTAGATGTTGGAACAGGAACTATATTAACACTGTAGTGTGCAATGAGTTGAGAAAAGTGATGTGGTAAGTGTTTTAAGGTAACCAGTGTTACCGAACAATAGTTGAGAGGTGAAAAAATGTGTTCCATGTCAGCTCAGCAGGCTTGCCCATTATCAGAGATTGTTGTTTTCTTATCAGTCTTAACTTGTTTTAAAACCAACATCTCTGAGCTTTCCAATTCTGCTATACTTCTTTGCTGCCAGTTTTACAGACCACACCACACACCAGAATAGACTAACCTATGTTGGAAAGACACTACCCATTTTAAGTGCGAGAGCTGGATGGATTATGTACACAATCCAGCTGTCTTTAGCCCATCAAAATCTCCGGTGACTTCAAAACTACAGTGGGAGTTTTGCCTGAGCAAGGACAGCAGGATTAAGACCTGAAAACTGTTAACCTGGGTCTGGAATTCTGAATGCTTTGGTCTCAGTAGTGCAGATCTTACATTGCTGAGCATTCATTCATGAAGGTAGGCCCACTGAGCTTCTCCAGCATGAGAAAGGGTTACTTTACACGTAGACAGACTCGCTGAACTTGATACATAGGAGTTTAAAAAGGGAATGCTTGGTAACAAATGGGAATGCAGGGAAATGAATACAAAATGATATCAGATGGTAGTAAATGAAGTGAGCCCGGCTGACTGATGTGCAAGACAGAAAAGTAGACTGATGACGTGAAGTGAACAATACAGGTAAATTGTTCCAGTCAAATTTATGCACGGCAGAGACTGAAATGCAATCACTATGGCAATAGGTTGGAAAATTACAGCACTTTAATTCAGACATGTTTCTTCCTTTGTTGTTTTTCTTTTTTCGCAACCCTTTTAAAAATCATTTTTCTTGCTGCTCGCCTTTTCCACATTTTATTCATCTCACCCCTTTTTCTTTTTTCCTAGCTGTCTTTCTGAGCTTCTGTTCTCATGTATCAAAAGAACAGTGTGTGCACATGACAGGCAGCCTGCCAAGACTACACCATTTCTAAAAAAGTTCTAAATATTCCCCATGTGTTTATAGTATACAGGGGTTTGATTTGCCTCTCTTACACTAGTGCAAATTGATTTCAGAGGAGTTGCTCCCTATTTACACTAGTTTAAGCAGAGTAGTGGCCAAGAAACATAAGGAAGGGGTAAAAGCAACACAAATTTGTCTCCTTAACTGGACAACTGAGGCAAGAAAGTGAGGATATATCCTTGATATACGCTGTTGCAATAGAACAAGGGCAAGGCAACAGCCCATATTAAACACTAAAATCCATACTAAGCAGTAGTATCCCATTATTTAAAATGAATCTCCAATATAAAGCTAAAAAAGAACGTTTAATACTAAAAACAAACAAACAAGCATTGCTATCCTATGAGATTTAGCCTCAGTTTTATACAAAGGGGTCACCATGAGAGCAAGGAAAACCTTAAGCCGCAAGATGAGAATGTACATCTATGGATATGATGCAACCCAATATGAAGTAGACGCATAGTTTCTGATTCTGCAGTCCTTATTCAGGCAAATCGCCTGTTGATCTAGATGGGATTTTGTGCTGTGTAGATACAGTGGAACTGGCCCCTAAAGTAGTGTAATTCTGGTAAAATCTTTAAACAATTAAAGCAACCTTTGCTACGAGTTTGCCATCCCTACTGTACCACCAGTATTTGCTTTTTAACTATCCAGGAAAAAATTAAAACCAAAACAGTGAGAGGTCATTAAACAGCATTCTGCACTGAAAGCAGTTCTTCCCAATAAGGGAAGCTACAGGTAGGCTGTGCTACCAGCTTTCTTAACAGAAGACAAAGTTCTAGTCTTTAATCCTTAGAAAACTGGTATTTTCCAGGCTTACAGCTAAGATAAAGTAAGATTAACATCCACATTTGTGAAAGGTGTAAACACCAAGGGTGAGATCCTCACTCACACTCTGCCTATTTTAAGTTCTGGTGTTTTTTCCTGGTGATGTAAAGAAGCCTTATGAGACCCATACTCATCCAGTGAGGATTCCTCTGGTGTAGGCACATGTACAAGACTGCATTCCAAGGACCCCCTCCCAAGCTCTGCCATTGTGGATATACCAGGGGCAAGACTGTGGGTGAGACGGCAGTATTGTGGAGATTCTAGGCAATGCTGGGACCCATAGGGTAGCCTAAAGGGGCTGGCATAACTTAAACAGGCCTCCAGGAACAGTTAAGGGTACATCTATACTGCAAGTGAAGACATGATTGTAGCACTGGTAGTAGGACAATAGTAGTGGAGAAGTGATGGCACAGACCTCAGTGAAGGTCAGCAGTGCAAGTATATATCCAGGATCCCCAAGGGGCTTATATCGGGGCAGTTAGCCTGTGCTGACGCTCACGCAGCCATGTCTTCATGACTATTTTGTTACCCAGGCTAGCTAAATTAAAGCTACCGCAGGTGTTCCTACTTCACACCTTAATTTGCTATGTAGGTGTACCCTAAAATAGGCTGTAGGCCTCTCCCCACCCCGGTGTGCGAGTTCAGTCACAGACTTTTACTCAAAGGAAGGAAAGGAACTGATTAAGATTATAGCTCCTTGTACCACCTTGAGTCATAGAATGAAAGCAAGAAAGGGAAAAATTAGGTTGACTATTTGGAAAAACATCCTGACAGTAAGATATTATATAGTGGAGTAGTTTCCCCAAGGGAAGAGGTGGAAATTGCACAACTTCAAAACACTCAAAACTAGACGAGACAACACAAGAGAATATTCTGTAGGGAACAATCTTTGACTGGTAAGGAGTGAGCTATATCACCTCACAAGACTTTTCCATCTCCAAACCCTAGGATTCAGTGAATGCTTAAAAGAATGATCATACATGAGTGTTTGCAGTATCCAAAGGGCTAAATTAGTAGCAGTATTTCTTTTTGAGATATTCCTTTCAGCTTAAGAACTGCTAGAAATTTTAAGTATATTTGGCCATTACACTAACTGACTTCTTGGAGTCTTTTTTTGGGGGGACGGGGGAGGGCGCGGGGGAGAACATTTTGTTGGGACAGCAACAGAAAGCTGTCAACATGAAGTTAATCTCTCTACGTTTCATTTCCCATAATGATTTAGCAAATGCACCCTTATCATACATAGCTGTGTTTGTAGGTAACTGAAAGTGAGTTGTTGAGCTCTCAGAATAAACCAGAAGTGATAAATGATAAGAGATTTTGGAAAGGAGTAAATTTGTCTTTTTGACAGCTGAGTTAAGATAGGGGTCATTGAAGTCTCCCTCAAGCCTACAAATGAGCCCTACAGTCTCCAGTACACATTTCAAGGTTAAGTCTACTGAAGCCATTACAAAAAACTCTGCACCACCTTTTCCCTTACTTTGCTGAAGTGTTGGTAAATAAAGTGGACATCTTTCTTTTTCAGATGTATACATTGAATATACAGAATTTGATAACTGTTTTGTTTGCTTGTGTTTTTTTTTCAGGTCACCTCCCCACCCTCCCCAGTTACCAAGGGTGGAATTTATAAAAGTACTTAAGTGAGATAGGGACTTGTGCTCCTAAACCACTTCAATGTTTTTGAAAATCCCACCCTAAATTTAGTAGATATGACAGGGAATGGAGTGTCTTGTCAGATACTGAAGTCCAGCTGTGTAGCAGTGCTTTTAAGTTACAGCTCAGGCTGGAGGCTCAGGCCCTGAAGTCCACCCCCTTCCCATGGCTTCAGACCCAAAGCCACAAGAGTACAACCCACAAGCATTGGCTTCAAAACCACAGGCTCCTAGTGAGCTAACAGAAGATCTCCATTAGATGAGTTAGTAGAAACACTTAGCTTTTTAAACACACAAAGCTGTGTTCAAGTCGAAGGCAGATACACAACATGGTTTCCTATCTCCATGGGAGTTTGGCAAGGCTGCGTTCCATCACCATCCTTGTTCAGTATCGGCACTGATTGGTTGATGGATAAGCTTGAGGAGGCAGCTGTTGGTGGTGTTGTGCTAAACACCATTATGCTCTGCGATCTTGAATACGCCGATGACATTGTCTAGTTGGCTTAGTTTGATGAATCTCTACAGTTGATTGATCTATTCAGGCTAGAAGCAGTGTGCATTGGTCTGGTTATTAATGCAGATAAAACTAAGTCTTTGGATAGTACCATCAAGCAGCCTCCAGCACCAGATTATAACCAGCTCAGTTTTAATCTATTCAAACAGGACATTGAAGAGGTGGAAACTTCCACTCATTGGACAGTGTCATAGACAATGCTGGAGTAGGCTCAACAGATGTGGACGTTCGTATAACAGCAGCTGCTGCCAAGTTTTGAGCCCTTCAGTGGCCTCTGTGGGGATGTCATGACAACAAGCTGGCTAGAAAGTTTTGGATCTATAGAACCTCAGTTATACCAACTCGATTGTATGGGAGTGAAATGTGGGTGCCGAGAGAACACAGGATTGATATTTTGATTATTGTCTTCATCAGCTGCTCCACATCAAGTGGCAGAACAAGATCAGAAATGAGGATATTCGAAGCTGAACCCAGCAACTGCCTTCATCAGCACTGGTTTGGTTTTGCCAGCTTTCTTGGTATGGGCATATTGGACTAGAAGACCAATGAATTCCAGAGCATGTGTAACAAGGAATGCTGCTATACGGCTGTCGAACACGTGAGTACCAAAAGGTTCGGTGGCACAATAATATTGCTAGTCGTGGACAAAAAGGTGATCTGTCTGGATATACAGGTTAAGGACCTAGCAAGAGATCTGCAAGCAGGCCACATACACACACACACACCTGTACACCCTAACTTGTTCATTAAGAGCTACATTCACCCCAGGGCAGAGGACCTGTGCTCCACTTACATCCCTCTTGATCTCTATATTGAGGATGGTAACCTTATGCTGGTCCTCTGAACCGGGATGAATTTCACTCTGCATGCTGTAAATTAACATTATCCTGGGAAGAACATCCTATAAAAAAAAAATCATCCTTTTACTTAATGGCAGCCAACATTCCCTACAGAATTTCCTTCAATATTTAAATTAAAATTATATTTTCCACATCACCCTAATATTTTCTCTCTGGCTTACTACCTACAATAAAATACAGTATTTTTAATGAGACAAGGCTATGATGGCATGTATCCCAACTACATTTAACCCATGTTATAAATATCCCAGATGCACGAATCACAGCAGAGTGTGTAGGTGATTGAATAACTTTGGTCCTATCTACAAAACGTATTTAGGCACATAACCACCACATTTATGCTCCACCATAATCCATATAACCCCCACAAGCTGCCACTTAACTCTGTAGATGCTTCCGTTTTCAGGGTAAATCTAAGCACCATTGCAGTCCATGAATGAGGGAAGATAGATGGGTGAACACCTATCTTCCCTGCTGGGTGCTCAGAGGCTGCCTACTGGATTGGACCCCATTCCGAATCCATGTCACTGGAGCAGGGGGACTGGACCTGGGGTCTCCCACCTCCCAGATGAGTGCCCTCGCCACCAGACTAGAGTCTGTCTCTCTCTCTCTCTCTTCCCCCTCTCAATGACTACTTTATCCAAAGTGGAACAGCTTCAACAGGGGACAATGAGGGAGCCCCACATCAGAACACCCCATAGCTCAGTGGTTAGAGCACTCTCCTGAGGGGTGGGAGACCCCTGTTCATACATCTTTACCTCATCAAGCAGGGGGTGGGAATTAAACCTGGGACTCCACTTCTTAGGAGAGTGCTCCACCTGCTGGACTAAAAGTAATAAGGGGGGTGCACGCCCCTCACACACCCATTTTGTGTGGAGGAAAGCAGGCACCTAACTCATTCTCACAAGAAACGACCTAGGCATATAGGCCACCTGACTCTGAGACAGAGGTTCACGTTCATGGGTCACAAGCAGATAGACACCCAAGTCTGGGCTGCCGGGAGGTTCCTATCTCCACAAGAGGATAGGACTTATCCCACACAGCTCTCATTGGCTTGTTTAAGCATCTCCCGGCCTAGCATACTGGCTTTTTTGCATCACATTCTTATGCACCTATCTCGACCCTTTCATTGTATAAAGCACCGAGGCGCCCATCTCAGGCTTTGGGCATCTCACTGCTGTTCCTGTGGTTTTCTAGGCACCTAAAAATTAGGCCATAACGCTCAGCATCACAATTAAAGATACTTTGAGATCTTTTAGTATTCAGGTTGATTAGGGTTACCATATTTTGAGCCTCCAAAAGGAGGACACTCCACGGGGCCCCGCCCCCCCTAGCCCTGCCCCCAGCCCCGCCCCAACTCCGCCCCCTCCCCTGCTTCCCGCGAACATTTGATTCGCGGGAAGCCTGAAGCAGGTAAGGAGGGTGTGGGGGGAGGAGGTGCGGCCCAGTCTGGCCCCCCCGGCGTCTCTAGCCTGGGTCGGCTCGGGCCCTGGGTTGCCGGCCCCCGGCCAAGCACCCCCGGCCCGGGCTCTGCACCACCGGTCCCCGGCCTGGCCGAGCACCCCCGGCCCGCTCGGCACTGCTGGCCCCCGGCGGCCCCCGGCCCTCGGCCCAGCCCCCGGCACTCGGCCCAGCCGGTCCCCAGCCCAGCCCTGCCGGTCCCGATTTTCCCGGACATGTCCGGCTTTTTGGGATTTCCCCCCGGACAGGGATTTGGAGCCCAAAAAGCCGGACATGTCCGGGAAAATCCGGACGTATGGTAACCCTAAGGTTGATAGCCAACCTCCTCCAACCTGATAGAGTTCTATTTTCATACTGACCTAGACCACACACTGTCTAATCATCCCCTGCACAGACCATCTGTCACATGCACTCCATTTGTGCGCCTGTCTTCCTGGAGGGTTCATTTACACTACTCTGCTAGATGGAATGCCAGGCCTCCTCCAAGATGTTCTCATGTCGCCCCAGTGACCGCCACCTAAGAATGATACACTCTTTAGTTCTGTTATACAAGTGTGAACATTTCATAGGTTATCGCTAGTCAAGTTTCTAATTGGCTAACTCCTTGGCAAATCTTACATGAAGTGTCTGACAGATATCTGAGAACAAATTAAAAAAAACAAAACAAAAAAACAGGTCCAGGTATTCCACGGCTTGACCTGTCAACTGGCCCTCAAACCCATACTTCCCTTTGGGAAGTCTCAATTATCTTCAGGACTTGTTCCAAGGTGCCCTAATCAGGAAATAGTTTTACTATTGGCACTTCCCACTGGATCCCAAAGCCAGCAAATGCAACAGCTATGGCAGTCTTTTAAAAACACTCCCTTCCCTCCCATCAAATAGAAAATAAACAAAACAAGTAAATACATGCTGGCTAACTTAAGCAACCACAATAAAAACTCAACTGTGCAAAAGGAAATACCAGGGTACAAAAACCCACTCTTGGACACTTCCTGTTATGTCCTCTCCATATATCTACTAAGATGGTTGAGCATTATTAGCAAAGTGTACTATATGAAAGCAAAGTATTATTGTAATGGTATGTACTGTCCCTGTAGGGCTGGTGGGACACTGCTGGGGCACTACCGGAGAGCGCTACGATGTTCCAGATTCTCTCTTTTGACAGGGGAAGTAGTCACTGAAGGAGACAAAAGTGGTCTTAGGAGGATAGTTTCTGTTGAAAGAGAGGCACACACCACTAACTGTGATTAACACCAACACCAAGTGCCAGGCAGGCTAGAACTCTCCGCCTCCACGCTCCCCTCCCCTCCCCCGTCCCTGTCCCCTGAGTATGGAATGATTGCTGGGAAATGTAGTTCCCGGACAGGCAATTTCTGATACTTAACTGAGACAAGACTTGCTGGGAAAACAAGATCTATAAACCTCACATTCTCCTAGATTAGTGAGAGACCTTGTGCATGCCAGAGGGGCAGACAGTCTCTCCTAGAAGAAGGGAGAAGTAACCCATTTTGCAGTTTGGTTAGCTCAGTTTTCATACATTGCTCTTTTTTATTTGAAAAAAATGACTGAGACAGACCCCTGGGGAGGTACCAGGATAATTCTGGATTTCGATCTGAGGTAGTCTGAAACAGTCTCTCTGGATCACAGCATGCTACTTCCAGAATGTTTAGGGAAGAGAAAAGCCCTGGGGTAAAGCAGGCATTTTTGTTTTTTGGAAAGAATTCCAAATGAGGCCCTTTGTGTGGTTTGACCTACCACGGTGGGTGATATTACTGTCATTCCCATTTTACAGGTGGAAGAACAGAGACAGGGATAAGAGGTTAAATGATTTGCCTGGGGACAGCATTGTAGGTTAGGGTCTTAGACTCTACTCCTGGTCATGACACTGACTTGCTGCATAACCATCTACAGGTCTTGAGCGACAGACACAACCTTCACTATTCCAATGGTCTATCATGGGTGAAGCTCAGGAACTGAATCAAGTTTGTAATGCTGCAGTTTTCTGCACGACCCCTGAATCCCACAAATCAAAGGCAGCAGTTGCTAAGAGTACCTTCATTAGCAACAGCAAAGTTAGAACTATCAGCTGATGTAGCAGAAGATTCCTACAATGCAGCAGGAAATCTATTCTAAAGCACCTACGGGACATGGTAACCTGCTAACATATCATGTCAAGGGTAAATCAGCACAAAGGAAAATGATGCCTGTGTAATCAATTAGAATTCTCTAACATAACAGTGAATAAATGAAAAAAGGTGGTCATCATTTACTTGGGCTTTCAAAAAGCCACTGACAAAGTCCCCCACAAGAGGCTATTACGGAAACAAAGTCATCATGATAAGAAGTAAAATACTATCATAGGTTAAATATGGGCAAAGAGACAGAAAACAAAGAAGAACGTGTGGTCAATTCTCAGTCTGACAAAAAATTAACTGTTTTTTATCCTAGAACCCATGGTTATTTTTACACACTTTTTTATGTAAATGCAGCCCTAGAGTTAATGTTTGCTGAACAGAGACTCTGTTCTACAATCTATAGGTAGTGGGGTGAGGTAGCTCTATGCTGAACAGGTGGAGTTTGGAAAGAGGCCTGTTTCCGTGTGATTAGCAGCAAATTTCATTTTATAGTCTCCAAGAGTAGACCTGTTCATTTTTCAGTCATTTTAAAGAGAAAGAGCTTTGATCGTGCTCCAACACAAATACTATTGTTTACATACAGTACAGCAGTGTTCACTATGTTAAGCCTTAATCTGGAAATATTTCAGACATTAGATTCATACATCCCTATTCTTGCAATTTATACCGGAATCTCTTCTGGCTCAGAAATTCATGATTTTCTTTTTCTTGCAGGTAAACATTCATTCCCTTTCTTTTCAGGCATTTTGGTAATAACCTCTCCAGAGGCTAAGAAGTGCAGGGAGATGACTGGAACCAGTAAAGGTATTTCCAATGCTACAGATAAAGAGAAAAGCAGGCTCATTGCCTGCTGTATGTAAAGCTGTATTGAAACAGCATTTTTTCTTAATTATATGAAATGTACACTTAGCCTTTACAGAACATGAGGGTCTGTAGGGAAAGGCAATTGCTTAAGAGCTTAGTGAAGTTACTCTTGGGTGCTGTGTGTTTGTCTGAGACAACCATGTAAACTTATACCTTAATACTATCATGTGAAATAATTGGCCTTGGTAGAAAATGTATTGACATGGTGAAGATAGGTTTTCAAGTAGGGAGCAGGGGAAGAGTTTTAGAGGAGAAAACTCAAGTCTCCCCATGTTTCTGATTTCAGTCTAATGGAATGGGTTTCACACAGCTCTAATCACTAAGCAAAAATGACTTTTCAAAGGCTTAGAGGCAGATTCTCCTCTCACACCAGCATACGTCAGGAGGAACTTCACTGAGATGAATGACAGTAAAATGGTATGAGAAGAGAATCGAAAGATTTGAGAGTTAGCGAATATTATGGCAAAAAGCTAACCTGAACTGCTGCACCAGAAGGCAAAGAGACCAGTGGAGTTAAAAGTGCGTGGGCAGAGGCAGAACTGCCAATCTTTGTATATAACAGAGAGAAGCAACATTATTATCTGTAGGGTTACAGTATTTCTCCACAAGTCCATGTTTGGCAACATGCATTGCGGACATCATGTAAAGCACTGTGGATTGTGCCATGAATTATGCTGACTTTAAAGTGTTAAATATGATCTGTTCAGAAATGCTAAATCCTAATTAGACCAAAGCACAACGATACTGTACTCTCCAGTATTTCCCATAGAATATCAAGTCAAGTTCAAGGTCTTTGCCCTTATCTTCAAGTTGATAAATGGTCTGGATCCAAGACACTTAAGGCTGCCTAAAGCTCTGGGATGAGGACCCTGGTCATCAACTCTACTCTTCTGGCAAAATGTAACTTCCTACCATAAGAACAAAGCTCATCTGGGTGGGAGATGGAGCTTTCTCAGAGCCGGTCTGAAGTTGTGGAATAAACTCCCTCAGGAACTAAAGACCATCATAAACTTCATCACCTCCAGGGCCGGCTCCAGGCACCAGCAAAGGAAGCAGGTGCTTGGGGCAGCCAATGGAAAGTGGTGGCACGTCCGGGTCTTCGGCGGCGGGTCCCTCACTCCTTCTCATAGGGAAGGACCTGCCGCTGAATTGCCGCTGAAGAATGAAGCGGCGCAGTAGAGCTGCCACCAAAGTGCTGCCGATTGCAGCTTTATTTATTTATTTGGGGGGGGGCTTCATTGCTTGGGGCGGCAAAAAAGCTGGAGCCAGTCCTGATCACCTCTACTCCAAGTGCAAAGTGAACTTCTTCAACCTGCCTACTCTAATATAAAAGAAAATCCACAAAACCTTACCAAAACATCACATAGCATGCACAATTCTCCCCCAGAGATATGGTTGATTCTCTCTCCCCCAACCCTGCCCTACTTGACAGTCACATCACTTAATGCACTTTCGGAAGGCGCTCAGATACAATGATGATGAGGATGATGTAAAGAACCTAGATAGAACCAAAATAGAATATTTTGGGAGTCAGTCTGGCCTTCTCTAGAAACACGTACAGCTGGCTAGCTGACTACATAAAGCCTCAAGGATCACCCCAGCAGGAGTGCTCCAGAAGATAATGTGTCCCTTGGCCAAGCAGGAGCCAACATCCAGAGGCTTGCAAGTTAATTTCCCATGTTGGAGCAGAAATCAGAGATGTGGAGTCTGGTATTTTCTTAGTGTAGGTTTTGTTGGTTTTTTTAAATACACAAAACATGAACAAGTCCTAGTTCACTGAACAGAGGTGGTACCAGACAGCAAATGAACAACTCAGTCTTACTGACAGCCACCTCTCCACTGTCCCCAAATCCACCCCAAAGGGTGAGAGGATAGATTGAAGGATGAGGAGAGAAAGGAGGGATGAGCAGTGAAATGGCAGAATCACAAGACCCAAAAGAGTGAAAGTTGAGCAGCTGAGAAAAGACAACCTTTTTGTCAGACTGTTTAAAATACCTGTGTGTTGTTTTTGTTAACATCTATTTAGCTTGAATGACCAACTAGTATTTTGAATAAATGGATAAGTGAAGTCCTCCCAGGGAATGTCTTCACTTCACAGTTAACCCAGACTCTGACTAGGGTTTTAGCCCAACCCCCTCAACCTCCCCCCCCCCCCGCCCCAGAAAAGCCTCTGACCCAGGCTTGGAGGTGTTTTAAGCCCAGCCTAGCTGGCATGGCAGGGAGCAGAGGTGTTAAAGACTGATCTCCACCTTTGCTCAGTTTGGAACCATTCACTTTGCAGTGAGGCTAAATCACATAAGTGCTGATGGTCCTCCATATGTTCTTCCCAGAACCTCCCTGAAGGACAAACATGTCCTTCGGCAATTCACCAGGAAATAATCCTAGAGCATCTAAACACAAGGATATGCCCCCAGACACACACAGCCACGTGCAAGAACAAACTCGGATAGAGCTCTGATGTGGGAATGCTCACACCTGGGCCAGGCTAATCCAGGTGCCAATCACCGAGTTAAGTCATATCCACAAAGATCTCCCAGCAAAACCAGTTTTGACATTCCTGATCCCTCAAAAAGTTAAAAAGCAACGAGGCAGGGAACAAAGCAAACTTTTAAAGAAATATTTGTACATCATAGAGCAACAAAAAAATGTTATTTATGAAAATCCCTTGCAGGCCACTTTTAAAATATAGGTTTTATTTTTTGGATGTGTATATTTGGTGCCTCATGTAAGTGACAGACCAATAAAAC
This sequence comes from Chrysemys picta bellii, assembly GCF_011386835.1. Classification (NCBI taxonomy): domain Eukaryota; kingdom Metazoa; phylum Chordata; order Testudines; family Emydidae; genus Chrysemys; species Chrysemys picta. The sequence goes on along the minus strand of NC_088793.1, from coordinate 140,460,431 downwards.
TGACTAGAGTTAGTCGCAGTGAGGACAAGTATGGTGTAAGCTTTCACAATGGCTCTGCCAATGCACCACTTATCTAAATTTTAAGAAAAGCTACTGAATGCATAAGTCTAGCTTTTCAGTTATTTCATAAGACTTGTAAAGGTCACTAAGATTAACAGTCCTTGCATTAATAAAAAGGAAAGAAAGGCTATACTGATCTCTTATAGTCTCCATCCAAGCACAGGATGTCTATTAGATTGGCTAAGAGACATGCTGCTTGTTAAATACACAGTGTGTTAACACAATATGCTTTTATTCTGTTATAAACACTTAATAGCAGGCGCGCGCATCGCAAGACACAGCGGAGAAGCCCCCTGCTGAGCTGACTGCTTACCATTCAAAAGCTTGCAACAAATCAGTTAATTCAACTGCTAAATAAATTAGTACACCTACATCTTCTCTCCTCCCACAGCATCATACCCCCCACTGGTTGGCAGTAATCCAAGTCAGAATTTGTGAAGCAAATGCCCCAGAAGCTCTTCCCCCACCCCCACCCCTTTTGACTTTTAAAGGAGTTATTTTATTGGGGGAGGGGGAGAGAGAAAAGGCGTTAACTAACAAATAACTCTCTGCTTCCGCAGTTAAGGAAACAGGAACCCTCTGCACTGAGAAAAGCAGTAAGTGTGAGCGTGCTGTGAAAGCCAGAATTGGGTAGAAACTACTCCCCTCAACCTCCTGGCAGAAACCTCCCCCTCCCCCGCACCACCACCACCACTCTTGAATTTCAATTAAAATAGAGCTGGGTCTGAATTCCATGGGATATGAGAATATGGTGAACCTTTTCTGAAGAAGTGGGCTGTAGTCCACGAAAGCTTATGCTCTAATAAATTTGTTAGTCTCTAAGGTGCCACAAGTACTCCTGTTCTTTTTGCAAAGTAGGTGCTATTTAACAGAGCTGAACTGTGTTACATTAGAGAGGCCCTGGCATACTTTGAGTGAGTAGTTCCATTGCCTTCATTAGGACTAGTCAGAGTGCATAAAGTTAAGCATATATTTAAGGCTTTCCAGGACTGGAAAAAAAGGACTAGTGATGGGCTAAATTCTGAAGTCTCTACTCAGATTTTTCCTCAGTCCTTCCTTCTTTTACTTCATGGTAATTTTGCCTAAATAGAAACTAATGGCCATATCGTGCTCCCTCATGGTAAAACCTGTGGGAGAAATCCAGGGGTGGGGGGACGACAGCTAATTCCCCGTTTCCCATAATTTTCTTCTGATGGGGACACTGAAAACTGTTTCTCCCTTGGGAGGAGCGGGACCCCGTTTCCAAGCCCAACGGGTTTTAGCCCCAGCTCTATGACAATGTGGCTCCTAGGCCAGTGGCTGCTACTAAGACCCTTCTTTCAGCAAGCAAGGGGCTCTCTGTGGGGTTGAGAGAAGGAAGATACATGCCCTTCGTCACCCCTTCCTTATGCACATTATCCCTGACCACAGAAAGTCATCTGGGAGGGCCATCGGTGGAATGGTGCAACAGTCAACTATGCATATGTGAAGTGTCCCCTTTGAATACAGATCTAGGTGCTAGATCCATACACAGGTACGTTCCTCAGAGTACAGCCCATTACTTATGCATCTTCTTGACCCCTTTCCTGATTCATCAGAATAGCTGTTTTAATAATAATTCTGTCAATTTAGGCAAAAAAAAAAAAAAAAACTTTGGAGCACATATTTTTGGTGAGATTTTGGCCAAAACCAGAAGGCAGGCTCCCTTTGTATGTGGTCTGAGACCAAAACTGTAGGGGCAAATTCAGCTCCACCTGGAATCAAATCAAAACTACCTTGCCACCCCCCTTCCTCCGCCCCTCAGTCTGAAGAGGTTCAGGTTCAATATTCTGGATTTGGCCAGTTTCCACTGGCCAGCATCATTTTGCTCAATGTCCGGGCTATTAGGAAGGAAATTAGTGTGATTTTTTAAATGAAGTTGATTATGTGGAAGCAGACAGAGGTATAATTTGATCAAGAAATATATCTTGACTTATGACATGCAAAACAATAATACATCATAACAACACAAAAGTAATCATATACACATCCTGATCTAGCTGTGACTCTGTAGTATGGGCTTGATCCAAAGCCCACTGAAGTCAATGGGAAGACTCCTATTATTGGCTTCAATGGGCTTTGGAGGATCAAATCCCATATCTCGAGTATATTGGCAAGTCACCCAGAAGAAATGGGCAGCAGATGGTGGATTTGACTGCAATCTGTACACCTTGAACTGTTTAGATTACATTGCTGTCTCTCTCTCTATTGGTCAAAAAGACATAGCAGGAAAATGGTTGCCAATTCTTTAAGGGAATCTAATCTGTAGTTAGGCAGAAAGGACAAAGAGATGAAAGCAGAGAAATGTGTGTGCTACAGGAGAACGTGCTGAATAGAATTAAACTAAATCCTGTTTATTACGGCAATACTAGTTTATCTATGACCATCCCTCAGTAAAGAGTGTCATGCTGACCTCTACAGAGGTGACATTAGAGATTTACCATGTAAGCAAAGTTAGCTAGTTATTCATTATAAAAATTATCTCTACTTGTTTAGGAATCTGGGACTCATTGTATGGCAAAGTTCCCATTAGATCCAGGGCTAGGGTTAACATATTTTTCAGAATCCATATTATATATAGATATACCACCCAGCACAATGATGCCCTGATCCTGACTGGGGCCTCTGAGCATTGTAGTATTGCCAATGACTGAATAAATAAGTCAGCTTTTAAAACATAAAGCAGTTGTTCCACTAAAGAGACTGTCTCTCACAGACACGGGGAATTTCATTATAAACCCTACAGGCAATGCTTGTTTCTGGACTAGAAACAACTGAGGGGAAAGGATGTGAACTTCTATAAACATTTATTGTCACGTCTAAAGGCAGCAACTGAAACCAGGACGATACTGTACTGCGCACTGTACAAATATGAAGTTAAAGACAGTACCCACTCTGAAGAGCTTGCCATCCCAGTGGACAAGAGAGACAAAGGATGAGAAAAATTAAATATCATCACCACCATTTTACAGATGAAGAGTTTAGGCACAGACGGTGGGAGCCACAAAGATACTTAGGCACCTAAATCTCTGGTTTAGGCACTTAAGGCTCAGCTTTCACTCCACAACATTCCACAAACCTCCTGCCGAACCCAGTAAACGTCTACATTTTTCAGAGTTAAAGTTTCCTAGGTGCTTACGTTCCTGCCTCTGGACATGCACACTACTGCCCCCCTGTAGGCATCTGAATGCCTATCTCCCATCTAAGCCCCAGAGTGATTCACAAACCAAGGGAAGACAGGTGCAGGGCCTAATCCAGCAGATGTGCTCAGAGGCCACATACCAAATTAGGTCCCTTTCAAAATCCAGTTGTCGGATGAGGTGCAGGTGGTGATGGTGCCCACCTTTTAACTTTAAGCCCACTGGTAAGAGACTCACCTGGAAGAAGACCCAGGTTCAATGCCAGAAGGGGAGAAGGGACATTCCTGTTCAAATCCTAACTCTCAGAAGACTGGTCTAACCACTGAACGAGGGGATATTCCAATGCGGGGGGAAACCTTCAGTCTCTCCTATTGGAGAGGGGGGACTGGACCTGGGGTCTCCAACCTCCTAGGTGGGTGCTCAAACCACCGGACTACAGAGTCATTCCCATTCTCTCTGCCCTTTCTCTAGCCCAGTGACTAGAACATTGGGCCAGAGAGAGAGAGAGAGAGAGAAAGTGAAAAACACGCCAAATATTGGCATCTCCCATTGGCTAGCATAGGGTGAGTCACCTAGGGTGCTGGCTATTGTGGATCACATTCTTAGGCACCTCTCTCTCCCCAGTCATTGCATAAGGAGCCTAGGCAACTAACTCAATTTTGTGGGTCGCAGTGTTGTTCCTGTGTCTTTTCTAGGCACCTAAAGGTTAGGCACTGCGACGCTCAGCATTGCAACTCCTACGTCCCTTTGCGGATCCCATCCAGGGAGACTAAATGACCTGCTCAAGGTAACACAGGAAGTCTGTGGCAGAAGATTTGAGTCTTAGCCACACAATCATCCCTTCCTCTCCAAACAATGTACAATTCTGAGTTCGTTTATACTGCTTTTATATTATACCTGATCCTAAGAACACTGAAGGCAATGGAAAAACCAGGCGTAGTTCCAATGAGGTAAACAGAGTTATGCCAGTATAAAATTAGTATAACATAGGAGAAAGAGAGAGACTTTAAAAAAAAATTGTCACTACTAATACTTGCTGCTCTCTTTCTTTAAGCCCCGCTCCCAAATGATTTAACACAAGATTCATACTTAGATGACTTTTTTTAAGACAACGTAACAAAAACTTGCAAAGCTTGGAATATAAAAAGAAGTTTTCCACCAGCCAACTAATTTAGATTTGCAGTTTTAAGCTTAATCAGCACCATGTGTCCCCCAAGATGACTGATTTGCACTGCACAAGGTTAGACCAGATGGTGCTGGGCTTTATTTTCTTTTGATTTTTATTGCTACTCCTAATTCTTGTGTGCCCATTGTCTCCCACGGCTTCATTCCCTTCATTTTCCAGATCAAGATCTCAAGCAGACATAACACTGACAAGACAGAACATCCTACCCGCCCCCACCCCCGCGTCGCCACCCACACATTCACAAGCACATCATTTTGCAAATGTTTCTGCACTCTATACAAGTTTCTTCATTGCTTTGTTCTGTTTTCCCCATGTCCTTTCTGTCCTCTCAGTAAAGCAGTTGGGACAAACAGAAATCAGACACGTCTTCTGCTGATAGCCCATACTGAGCAGAAATCAAAACCACTTCCCTGCTGAGAGATATGCACTTCCCACTCCAACAGTATGGACAACATTATACACATAGGAATGTGTACGTAACATATCCCAATGCCCCCAAGCATCTTGATTTAAAGAAGTATTTAAAAACCCTCTACTTTGCAGCATATTTCTACTGTAGTAGCTCCCACAGGTGCGGATAAGAACTGGGGTCTCATTGTGCAAGGATATGTTCAAAAGTTCCTGTCTTTCTCTGTTTAAGTCCCCAAAATCTCACAATATTCTCATGAAGAAGCTAGAGAATGCTCCAGTGTCCATTTATTAGCACCATTATATTCTCATTCAATTTAAACAAGCAAGAGCTTCAATTAGGACAGGTATGTAGGCTCCCCATGCAGCCATCTCTCCGAGGTACCTATCAGATGTCAAAACCGGTCAGAAACCTACTTGCACATTAAATTGTCCACAATTCAGTGAGTGCAAAAAGGTTAAATTATTGCATTGCACATTCCAAAGCAAGATTACAGTTACCAGCAAGTGAAATAGCTTCCATCTAAATAAATGAATTCTTCTTAATTTAAAAACAAAGGATCATTCCACTGACTATAGAACACAAATACAAAAGGGCTGAAATAAATCAATTTTTCTTGCCTGCAGTAAGATGAACTAAGTGGCTAAATGTAGATCTTAAACAACTTACTCATTTGAAGTAAAATAAATGAAAAGTTTTGCCTTGAGGGACAGTTTTATATTTAATAGTTTTGTGTTACAATGACAGAATGTATATTTTCCTAATACGCGGGGTCTTTTGTTCACTGGAACATCTTGAATATGGGGTGGTCTGTCTCTCCAACAGTTTTGATCTCCCATATTTGATTAATCTAATGTCCCCACTGCAATGAAGAGAATTTTTACAGGAAGCCATTTTGTTAATCTGGTAAGGAAATAAGACAGAAAAGTGAAGCAGTTCTCCAAGTGGAAGGAAATTCTTATTTTACCAGGCGTGCTCTACCCTACATGACAGATGACTGACAACATCAATATAAACACAGAGATTCAGGGGATTATGGGAATATGATTTAATAGTCAAAACAAGTAGTAAAGAGCGAGTTATATTACAGTTTGGGGACATTTTTTAAATAGCAGGAATAGGATAGATTTCAATGATAAACTTCAGCATGATGGAAGGACTAATCTACCTAAAATGCCCCCACAGACACAGACATAACATTAATTTGGAGTCTCAACTTCATGTGTGTGCTTTTTAAAATATATGTATATATTTTCCAGATCAATCTGCATATTGTCCTATTATGAGTTAAGGACCAAATCTTGATCTGGTATGTTTATGTAAACCTAGAATTCTCTTGACTCCAAAGGAGTTGCTCCCAATTTATATCACTGTAAGAGAAATCAGCATCTAGATCCAGATTCTGCTCACCTTATTCTTGTGAATAATTTCCTTATTAGCTTCAGTGTCAGTACTGATGTGAATAAAGGAAAGCAGTACTTAGCCCTTAAACATATAGTAGTTATTGGAAGGAGTAATTATTTTCTCCGCTCTCTGATCTATCAAAATATGCCAGTCTACTATCCCTCAGGTTGTCAACAGAACAGCTGGATTTTTAAAAAGTGGCTTAAAACACAGGAATGGTCATACCTAATCAGACTCATGGTCCATTCAGTCTGGTATCCTGTCTCTGACAGGAACCAGTACCAGCTACTTCAGAGGAAGGTCCAAAGCCCATAGGTCCAGGGACAGTTTTCACCTAGGCCCCAGTTAGTGGCTAGGTTATGCTCTGAAGCCTGAGGGTTTCTATCCCTTCTAATGGCTATTTAATCCTGTCTAAAGTAACATCCCACTTCATCTGCTCCATTCCAGCCTCAGATTCTGAAGGGTTCTTTGTTATTCATGGAGTTCTGTCAATTAAACATTATTGGTATTTGGCACATTAACGAAAGACAACACAAAACAATATCACCTGCTTATTCTCTTAACCCCTCCTCCCCTGATGCAGGGGAGAATGCCAGGATAGTTTCCAATATGCATTCTGAGGAAAGATGCTGAGGTCCTGTTCTGCTCTCACACGGATTTGCAAGAGTGCAATTCCATTGACTTCAACAGTTCCATCCAGTTTACACTGGTCTGAGATCAGAGTCAGGCCCCCTTTGTTGAGAAAACAGAGTTCATCAGAACATGATGGAGAAAAGTGGCCACTAAACTCTCCTCCCCTTATAACAGGTCTTCAGAGAAACTTTGAGTTGGATGCATTGTAATTTTCCCTACACAAAGAGCAATAACAAGTTTTGAGTGACGTAGAGTAAGAGAACAAAAGTAAAAGTACTCCATGAAAGAGTACAAGGCATATGCTTCATTGGTAATGGGAATTGCACTACTGTTAGGAGATGCAGATACTATGGAAGGGAGGGGAAATGATGAGGAGATAGAGGATGGGTGGGCAGCGGAGGAGAAGCGGGAAAAAATTGAATTTAAACTTTATACCAAGCCAATAAATCCAGCAGCAGGATAGTGTTTCCAGGAACAAGGGCGATGCGGCCCAGAAAGCACAGATTTAGTGTCTTCTAAAATTCCCTGATCCTCCTTTGATACCTCTCCCTGAAAAATGTAATGCTCCAGAGGCTTCCTCAAGCTCAGTTCAAGAGAGAGTCATGCCAATGCAATCAGAAACAATATGGCCTATGTGACCAATCACAACTAACCTAAAAAGCTCAATTATTGAGGATGAAAGTCACAGAAAATTATCAATCAGTCCTGACAGTGTAAGAAAAAAATATTGAGATAAAAATTAGTTGCATAAATTTGAATAATGAATCAATTCAAGGCAACTATTACCAACTAGTTGACATTACTGTTAACTACAGCTTATTCACTCAGCTCTAGTCATATGTCACTTTTCAGATGATGGGGATTTAGAAGCACCCAGTGCACAATTGATTGATCCTGATATCAGTGTCATCAAGTGCTAATGGTAGCACCAAAAGCATCTCAGAGTTGCACTGAAAATGCACTTTGAAGAGCTCTTCTTATGTTCAATTTACATAAACAAGATAGGTCTTGGGCAAATGCTATTTCCTAGCAGAGATTAATCACCAGCGAGATTGACACACAGCGCTGTGTCTCAGGCCATCACCTCCTTGTACCCAATCATTAATCCCCCAGGAAATGCCCTTCCTCTCAGCCATTAGCGATAAACAGACAAGCATTGGTAAGTGAAGGAACTCTAATCCTGTAGTTTGAAGAGTGGGACTGGAAAGAGAGGGTTGGGTTTCTGGAGGGACATAGAATCACAGAATACTAGGGTTGGAAGGGACCTCAGGAGGTCATCTAGTCCAACCCCCTGCTCAAAGCAGGACCAATCCCCAGACAGATTTTTGCCCCAGATCCCTAAATGGCCCCCCCTCAAGGATTGAACTCACAACCCTGGGTTTAGCAGACCAAGGCTCAAACCATTGAGCTATTGCCCCCCCATATGGCGAGACACCTGGAGCTCAGGAATGGAAACTGGTGAGCAGCTGCTACTAAACAAAAACACAGGCCTCTTAACATGGAACACTGGCTTCTATGCATGCTCCATGAAGAGCCTTCCTACAACCCTGCCTGCCCACTGCATCACTTATCACTAATGAAAGATCCTAAATCATCAAGGGCAAATAATTGAAGTTGAGAGACTCTGGGTAAGCAAGGTTTGCAGACTATAGCTTTAACTAAATAGAGGTGTGTACTTAAAATATCCATGTTTATGTAACTCTTAATACTAAGCTATTGAAAGTAAGTTCCTCCTTCGCTCTGTTCAAGACCTCCATTCAAGATCACCCCTACAGCAGTTAATGGCATCACCAGCACCTAAATCAAAGCAGGAAGTGTGGGAAGATGGTCTAATCAAGCTGTATACAATAATATAATCTATTATAAGACAAATATTGAACTTTATACTCAGGTAAGTAAAGGAAGAACTGATTTGCAAGTCTGTACATATTGCATTACAGATTTAGGATCTTAGAAAGATTTTATAATTTAAAGAGGGGAGAAATTCATTTTACTCCACAATGTTAATCTTGGCCCATCCTACACGAAATCATAGCTTAGAATCTACAGAACAAGAAAAGTGTAAAACATATAGCTCAAAAATATGACCAAAAGTTTTAAAGCAAGAATAACCACCCTCTTACATTGCTCAATAACTAAAATAGCAGCATGCCGTGGCGAGGCCATTGGGCATTGCCTGATGGTCCTGTAGCTTCGTAGGTCCTCAGGGCCAGTCAATTTCTGTGAAGTAGCCAGTTCAGATGTGACCCCTGCTGGCTGCTTCTCCCTCCTGCTCTGAGCCCACTGCAGTTCCTGTATCTCCAAGGCACTGCTCCCCCCACTCTCAATGGCTGACTTTTTAGCCTCCTGAAAATAAGTAAAAAAAATATAAATACAATTTTGAGCCAACTGGTGTATTTACTTTCAGATGAGATGTTGGCTGCAATTTCTCTTGAAACAAGGTGGAGTATGGTGACTCCAGCCTAGTGAGAGTCAAAACAGGTGACATTTCAAAGGTTTTTGTGGCTGCACTGTCTCAGAACCTCAGAAGTGGTGGTCTCAAGAAGATATACCTTCTTCCCACTCCGAGCCTCGTACACATCCTCACTGCACTCTGGGCTTTCAGATTGGCATTGTTTGCAGGACTGGACTGGGAAATCCACGCAACCTGGGTAATATATTTTGAGCAGTCCATGAAATACGAAGGCCCAGATTGTAAAATCACAATCTGCCCTGTATAAAGAGTAGTGCCAGGGAGAGAATCAAATCTCCTTATTTTTCATTGCAGTCTCAGGAAAAAAAAAAAAAAAAAGAGAGAGAGAGAGAAATTGAGAGGTGTAGTTATTCTCCAGCAATGGTGGGGATTTGCCTGCCCTTACGATGGCACTGCTAAAAAAAATCCAAATCTAGAAAGACCCTACTGTAATTTTTAATGGAAGAACATACTTCCATTGAATTACATCCTCTCTCAATATCCTCAAATACTGAATAGTATTATAAATAGAATTGCTTAAACTCATGTTTTACAAATATCTATTTTAGTTGCCTCCATTTTCCGGCTGTGTCACAAAATCTCAACTTTTTTTATGGTGAGAATTCTTTACAAAGGATGATTTTAGGACTTAAGTAATGTTCAGACACAGACTGAATAAATTTAACCCAAATTCCAGGTGAAGGTCACAGAAGAAAGAGGAGATTTTTGAGCTAGTTCCATCTTCCTGTCAATGTCAACAATGCCAATATGCACTAGCTATATGATTATGGCTATACTGAAGATAAAAATGACTGGGTCAGGGACTTAAATAGCTTGATGATTGTACATGAAGTTTGCTAAAGCATTTCAATTAGAATTAGTCAAATGTTCCTTCAGAACATTCCCCCTCCCCCAGTGGAAAATAACTTTTGGATTAAACTAGACTTTTTGCCAAAAAAAGGCATTTTTGTTGAAATTTTTTTAACAAATACAAAAAAAAAAAAGTGCTCCCTCATGGGGGAAAAAAGTCATCTGTACCAAAAAGAGGGAGATGAATGAGTCCCCTGCCTTAGAACTGAGAGAAAGGGACAAGTTATGTTTGGATGTTTTTTCTTTTCTTTTTAAGGAAAAACTCCCCCTCCCTCCCACACAGCAAAAAGGCACCTCATCTTCCAGTCAGTTGGGCAGGTGTGTTCAAGCCCACCCATAGCTTCAGGACTACATTTGAGATTCCAGGCTGCCAGAAACAGACCATATTCAGAGATTCTTACTCCATGATTGTTATTTATAGGTCTGCTTGATTATAGACCTGTTTAATTACATTGTCTCTTCAAAGCTGACCTCACCAGCTAAATTGTTACTGGTATTATGAAGGGGTGGGGAGAACTGTAAATGGAAGATTGAAAGAAATTCACTGGTGGGATTACTGTAGCCTAGAAAAGCTGAAAGAAACCGGGACTATAAACTGATGAGTTCAAAGATTGGAAAAATACTGCAGACAGCAAAGAACCCTCCCTCCTTTCAGTCTTGCAAACTATTGCTGCTCCATTTGCAGGATTTTGAACCAGTGGGAAGAATACAACAGCCTGCAAGGGTTACATTTTTGCTCATTAAAGACCTACTTGCTCTTAAAGTCCTGTTTTTAATTGCTCTTGGCCCTTCCCCTCTCCTTTAAACTCATTGTGGAAGACATCACAGGCAAGAAATTCATTAGCAAATGTATTCATTCACAGGTTAAAAAAAAAATCATGACAAATCCTTTTATAACCAGCTTCAAAGGTGCAACTGCTAAGATGAGCTCTTTCATTTTGTGAAAGGAGTTTCTTGAATTCCAAATTCTTACACATCATGAGCAAGCAGGCCCAAAGGCAATGCTTGCAGCAGCAATGGAGGGTGAAAAGGGGGAAAGAGAGAGATATACCTTCCATATTTAATTACATCAGGTAGCATCTGTGGAAACATTCCTGCAATTCATCAGATAAGCAAAAAATTCATTTATCTGCATGGCTATAGCACCAGAACTGCTTCCTATTTGCACCTCCTTGAAAAAGTGATACACAGGGACATTGCACATTTCATTTTCTTCACCCACACTGCTTCCCTTAGGAATTTCACAGCCAATAAGGTTTCACCATCTTCTCCCTCACCAGCAAGTTTATGCATCAGAAAATTACAGCATCTACCCTTCTAATACAACCTTCTAGAATCTTGCTATTTGCTTGATCAAGACATTGGTCTGATTACTGAAGAATATGCTCCCTATTTATGAAAGTGTACAACTTTAGTGATAATTAAATAGTAGCCATGGGTCGAGTAACTATTCCAAATCTGAACAGCTTCAGGAGTTTGAGAAAGCTTCACAGATCTGGATACAAACTTTGCAGCTTACTGCTATCCCTATAATGGGTCAAACCAAGACCCTGATCTGAACACACTGCCCTTTTGGAAAGTTCATTTTCTAACTTTGTGGTTAGAACCCTTCTTTACTTCTTACAGAACAATCTATCCTATGCTTGAATAATCTGTTAACATTAGGATGTCATTATAGGAAAGCAATTTCTTTTCCTGGGGTGGTTTTTTGTTTTTGTTTTTTCGGTATTTTTTTCCTTAGAATTACCCTTCACCAATCTAAATTTGGCATTCAGATAAATCATCATTTTATATGGTGTAACTCCACCTACAGGAAGCTCGAAGCAATCTCTACCCAAGCATAACCCAATAAATACAAGAGTTGTGTGAAAATCTTCTCCCCCACTTGCATGTTTCCACTAGATTTGTAAAAAGTGAAGAACGTGGTAAGTTTGTCTCAATTTTTCACTATGGTAAAAACTGAGGAAACTATAGAAGATCCAACCCCGGGAAAATTAGGGTTTTGTTGTGTATTTTCCTCCCATCTTTTTCTGAGAGGCTGTGTGTCATCATCTACTTTGATATTTTGGAGATCCTCCACTTACTGCTGGGTCAGGAAGACACACCATAAAGTACTCTTGTCTGGAGATCTGCCAGCGTGGAGTTGTAGTCCACAGCATTTGGATTCCTGGTAGCTACCAGGATTACCTTCAACCTAAATAAACTTTTTTTTTAAATGATTCAGAAATGTGGGAATTGCACACAGGCCTGCCCAGTACCTCTTCTGTTTCCCAGATTTGAATTCAGCATCTCTAGAACATGTCAGTAAGATCTGCAACTAAGACCAGTATTAACCAAAATGTGTCCAGCTAAGCTGGAACTTCAGTCCTCCCACTAAAAGAACAGGAGTACTTGTGGCACCTTAGAGACTAACAAATTTATTTGAGCATAAGCTTTCGTGGGCTACAGCCCACTTCTTCGGATGCAGTCCTCCCACTGCAAGTCACCAGTACTTGCTGTACTGATTTGTATCAAGGTAGTAAGCATTCCAATCCACAGAGTACATGACATCCCAACTTTCAGAGCAAGGAGTATAAGAGAAAGGGAAGTTCATAGAAATATATCCTTCAAGTTTACTATATTTAGGCCCAGAACACAGGCCTCCTGGTTTTCAAGGAAAGTGGCAGTAATTAATCCTTTCCCACCACTGCCAAGAGGAAATTAGGGAGACTACACATTTTGGAAGAAAGCTGTGAATTGCTTACGAAGATACTCTTACGTGTATGAAAAGATGTTTAACTAGTGTTACAAATCCAGAAAGCTCCTGAAGGGTGAACTAGAAGGATCTCTCTGCAGCGTCTCAGTTATAAGGTGGTTAGGGTGCACACTACATGAAAACTGAAGGATCTGCAAGTACAGAGTATCCCATTGGATAATACCAGAATTGAGAGAAGAGTCCATAGTTTTATTCCAATATAGCTGTGAATGTTCAGAAAGGGGAGTGTGTAAATTTGGGCTCAAACTAATGATATTATGTGCTTGCCAAAAAGACACACACACACACACACACACACGCCTGCAATATTCTATGTTCCCATTCACCTTGAGCAAGTAAGCTTTATATTTTTTCATTACTTCTATTCATCATGCAAAGGACAAGTAAATAGACTTTGCTCTTTGACAGACTTGTTAATTTTAAAGTTTTCATCACTTTGAGAGTATGCATATCTGAGTTTATACCTACAAACAATCTATACTCAAATATGCTTGACATAGTTGACTGCTAGTTTCTTTACTTCCAGTTTCCAATGGTAACAGCAAATCTCATCTGGCAGGGATAAATAAATTCCCAGCGGTAACAGTTAAACTATGTACTAGGGGTATGATTCCCCTGCTCACGTACACATACTCGTGCTCTCTCTCACTGAGCTAGTGCAAGTATGAATAGCAGCGTATTCGCAGTAGCATGGGTTACAACAGTGGCATGGCTTAGCTGTGCCGAGCACATACCCACTTTGGGTTTCAAGTGAGTTTGTAGTTGGCACCATTCAGCCAGGCCTCTGCTGCCACTACCAGTGCTATTGCATCTACACTGCAGTTTACACTCAGACTAGCTCAATGAGCGCTTCTGTGAGTATGTGTGTACACAAGCAGGGGAATCGTACCCCTAGCTCATAATGTAGACACAGTTGCAGGGGCCTATGGTTTACTCATGTGCTTAACTTTACTCTCTGTGAGTAGTCCCACTGAAGCAACAATGCATAAGTTAAGCATGCAAGTCTTTGTGGGATCAAGACCATAAAAGGCATAAAAACACATCTCTAGCAAAAAAATAATTAATTTTGCAATATTTAAATCACTTCCCTGTGATCAACTTCAGTATCTGTTCAATCTTCATCTACAGTGCTCTTGATGCCTGCTGCTTCTCCACCCCACAAAAACTCAGAGAAATGACTGTCTAGGTAAAGCAGCCACTCCTACTCCGGATGGTGCTAATCAATACAGCTCTAAGTCATGTATGTTTATTTTTAAATTCTTACAGAGAAACCCCCACTAAAAAGCAACACCAGGTATCTGAAGTGTGGGCAATTATGGACAAGTGCCCTTTCAGCATAAATAGGGAAAAATAAATGCAAATTATTGAACACTTAACTTCTATGAATTGGCTGTTAACTGAGACAATAGTCTACAAGATGTTGTTTGGAGCAGCTCATTAATAAAATTCAAAATTGTTTTCAGCAATTATGTACAATCATTGTCATTTTATCACTGGCCAAAGAGAGTCCCTCACTGCATGCTTCAACATATAATTATATCAGATTGCTGAGAAAATCATCCTGTCTGCAGAGGAGACTTGGAATTGTATTGCACTGACAGAGAAGCAACACACACTAACTAAAGAGAATATATTTATTTTGGGCAGGAATTTGCTGTGAAAGAAAGCTAGTAAATGATGCTCAGAAATCAGGGAGACGACTTCATAAAAATCCTGTATACTTGAGTAATTTATGTGTTTGAAGAACCATTTCAATGTACCTACCCATTTCCCCCATTCCATTCCTTGTTCTCTCTTTGGAATAGAAATGTAATGGAAATGGAGCCAATTTTCATTCTCATATGCATTCCCCCATCTGCATTTTACATTCTATTTTGTAATGAATTAACAGTGGAGCAGATGAGCATCTAAGCATTATCTTCTTTTACCCCCATGGATTCAGGCCATAGGACTTCCCTGAATTAGTTTGTTTGAACTAGCACTTCTCTTGTAGAAAAAAAATCCAGTAATTTCATGGTGCGCCGCATCACAGAACTGCACATGTCAAACACTAATAAATTTATCCTTGCAAAATCCCTGTGTGGTAGGTCAGTATTTTACCACTCTGTAAAATGGGGATTACACTGGTGGAAGGGAACACTTGCTACTAATTATCTATAGAAGATTCAAGGACTATCACTCTGAAGCCTAAAATGTCTTTTGAGTCAGCGTGAAGCGATGGAAGCAGCTGCATGCATGGTTGAGATCTTTTTGTTCAGAATATCACCAGGTTGAATCATCACTGTCTTGTGTGGTCTTTTTAAGTTCTCAGCCACATACAAGTTGTCGTCTCTCCCCACACACCCCACACCTTTATGAATTAAAGCCTATGTGACACCACAGGTTTTAAACTATTTACTAGTCAGTAGTATTGCCATAGCATCTACAATACACACTCCTTCAAGCCTCTACTGGCATATCTGAGTGGGTGGTGCTTTCCCCTATTGGCAACCCTACTGTAATCATTCCAAAATATTCTTACTTTGATCCCTGCAGCATATAGGGATGTTATCCTACACCTATAAACAGTTTGTGAGCCCTCTAGTAGCAGTCACTGTGTTGTATGTTGTAGAAGCTGTCTGAAATCAGTCAGAGCAGCAGCATGTACTTAGCTACGCCAGGTTAGGTTTGTGTATATTTAGTAATCATGGCTGGTTGGGACCCAGCTGTGCCTGTGGTTGCTTCATATTATTTTGATATGTAAAGAGCAAAAGATGCAGCCATTCCCCAACCCCTACCGTCCAGGACTGAAGCTTCAAACTACTCTGAATTAAGCAGTAGCATGCGGCTCACTTGCAGGAGAAAGTCACAGAAACATTTTACTTTTTAGCTAAATTACCCATTTGCTGATAAATTCTCTCTAAATGATTATATATACTTGCAATTACATGCTGACAGTTAAGAAGCCCCACTTCGTAATTGAGGTCTTGAAACAGAACATAAATACTGTCTGAAAGACTGTTCTTTCAGCTTTACTTTTTCATTAGCAGTAAACCTTTGGCATCAGATCCCTTTGTCACCCACAATCTGACACACAAGAGAATGAAGTGGTTTTTGTTAACCATCACTTGCTAATTTCCACAGATAAGGTCTGGCCCTTTAAAATTTATGAGATTGAAGTTTGCCTTAAAGGGCCTCAGTTCAAATGCAATCATAAAAGAAAGGATCTGTTGAGTTGTATTTACTGAGGGATTGTTTTCATACACAGCGCTGTAGCTGCGCCACCGTACGCGTTAGTGAAGACGCTTCTCCTGTCGGCATAGTTAATCCAGCTCCCCAAGAAGCAGTAGCTGTGTTGATGGGAAAAGCACTCCCATCAACACAGCACTGTCTATATGGGGGGCTAGGCCAGGATAACTACATTGCTCAGAGGTGTGGATTTTTCACACCCCAGAGCAACATGTTATACCGATATAGGTCTGTAGAGTAGACCTGTTCTCAGAGGTCAATCAAAATGATAAAGTTCACATGTTCTCTTTTAAGAGCATGTACTCTATGAAAAAGGATATAAAAATAAGTAATTGTGTAACAAACAATTTAAGGATCGTAATGAAATTTAGGGCAAGATTCTCCTCTCTCATCCATGTCAATCAGGGAATAATTCCACTGAAGTCAATGGAATTACCAGCGTAGGTAAGAAGAAAATCAGGTTGACATTCTCTATCTAAGGTAGGGCAGTCACTTACGCATGCAGGAAATCTGAACATTCCGGTACTTCCGGGAATGGCGTGGGCCTGCCTCTGCTGTGACCTTACCCCTGCCAGTGTGACTTTGGACACACGTGTGAGAGAGGACACTGCATGGGGTGGCACCATTTTAAGAGCACACAGCCCCAGCCCTGTCAGTATGACTTAGACACCCACTGCGTGAGGTCACACCATAAAGGAGGGGCATCATTTTTAAAAGCGTACCACTCCACCCCCTGCCAGCATGACCTTGCATGAGAGGCTGCGGGGCAGAACGGCATGCTCTTCAAAATGTATTGACCACCATCCAATTTCAGACAAAACCACAACTAGTTGTCCAAGTACTGGATAGGGGACAAACTCTAGAAAAGCAGGACTGTTTGGTTTTATACTGGACAAGTGGCCTGCCTCGTCTAAGGTACAGTACTATGGGTATTTGTTTTCTATTACCATAATATCTGAGCACCTCACAGTCTTTAATGTATTTAGTCTCACAGCACTGCTGTGAGGTAGGGAAGTGCTAATATCCCCAATTTACAAATGAAGATTGTCTTGTAGAGAAGCTACGTGACTTGCCCAAGGTCACACAAGAAGTCTGTTGCAGAGCATGGACTTGAACCCACATCTCAGATGAGCATTCTAAGCACTGGACTCTCCTCTCTTTCTCCTGAGGGATATTTAGCCTCAAATGAGCCCTAGGCTAGCCTGTTTTCTGATTGTACATATAGAATCCATATGAATAAGGTTGTCAACGCTGTCTGGAGTGTTAGTCACTTACCCTTACTTTATATGTACAATTTGTACCATAGCGCTCTCTCCAAAGACTCTTTTAGCCAATCCTGTAATTAACTAACTAACTAAAGATTTATTAGCTAGAAATGAGAGTTATTTACGCGCGCGCACACACAAATTAGTTACAGTCTATAGTCTTAAAAAGGTGTCAGCTCTGAATGTTTTTAGGGCTAATCCGGGTTGACCCTGGGGAATTGCCCCAGCTCTGAGAGACTCCAAATAGCAAAAAAGAGACAAAATTTTTTCTTGTCAGCTATTTTTCTTTTTCTTTCCGAATTCAAGCTAATGGGGTGAGCCCTTTTGCATGTAGCCTCTTGTAATATCCCACAATGGTCCATTTAGTTTTGATAGGGCTGCTTGATGAGCAAGAGAGACTATTCTTCCTGACTGATTTCATAGTTTCTGAGCAAACACTGTTTACACTTATAAAGCAAAAACAAATGTTATCTTATAGTGTGTGATAAAGATATGTGAGATTAATGCATGTAGTGACTTACAAGCATGTCATAAAATCTCAACACTACGCACATTGTTGTAAATTCAATACCCATCTTAATCATAACTTATACCTAGGTGAAACAGACTAGTTTCCAGCAATGACTATATCAGTGCTTGGCTCACAAAGGTGAGCAAGGTTTAGTCCAATCCTCATACCATGATGTTAGTAGGACATGGGAAAACAAGTATTGGAAAGATAAATGGTCTCCCAGAGAGCTGCACATTGAAGTGTTCCTCCATGCACAGATCTCCCCACAACGCCTACCCCCCTTCCAGCATCCACACAGGGGAAGAGATAAAAAGGGAGCTGAATCATCCTCTTACTAGCTCTTTTGTAGAGTACCAAGACAAGGCAATGCCTTTTCCGCATGTGTTTCCCATGCAGGGGATCCTGCCATTTAAGGGGTGAGGGGAATGCTCAGGGGGCAGCGATGGCATAGAAGGCTCTGGAGCCATGCTGCCAGAAGTCTCTGCATAGATGACCCGTCATCTTAGAATCCCCAAGACCAGTTGGGTTCTCGGCATGGAACTACAGCTCACTCAAGATGAGAACAGTGGCCTCCTCACCACCACATCTGATGTGGAATTAATATTTAAACAAGAATCTCTTCATGTACGTTTTGTCAGTTTCTCCCTCCACCCCAGACTCCCTGCCATAGGGATTTCTAAGAGAGGATGCTTTGGGCTAGTGGTAAAGTCTGTTTTTTATTTTATAGTGAATCCTTTACACATCCCTGAACACTTTCTTCTAGTTCCAGCAACAGCACGGTCATTCAGGGAGACTTAGCTACTGAGATTACTGGGGTAGCTTTGACAGACCAGGGCCCCAGTTACACTAAGAAAAGAATTCATAGAAATCTACATTAGGGGAAAACAATGTTTTAAAAAATCCCTTTAATCTTAGCTAATCTTAGTTGGATGGGCTGTACGTTGTCTATTCCAGTTTAGGCCCCAGTTCAGCAATATACTTAAGCACGTACATAGCTTTCAGCATGCGGGTGGTCTCTGGATTATTCAAGTGCTCAGATACCTTGCTGATTCAGGGCCTAAAACATCTGTGCCACTAACAGTCTCTGTAGTTACAAGGAGCCATGTTCCTCCACTGTGGACATGAAAATAGGAAATCAATCTCTGATGTAGCAATCTGGAAAAATAGAGATCAAGTAAAGTGTGGATGCTTCCAGGCACTGTTTATTTTTCTCACCCAAAAAACACATGAACCAAGAAAAGCAACTCATCAATAGGCCAAATTCTGCCGTCAGTTAAACTGGTTCAAATGGGGTCTGTTTAAGTGTAGTGACTCCAGTTTTTCACCAAAAATGCAGAATTTGGCCTAGAGTCTATGTAACATGCCTGAATGTCAGAATCCTAATTGCACTTCTTTACCCTAACACAGACACCAGCACCAATCACACAGAAAAGATTGAAATTGTGCTTTGTGGGCTTTATCATCATGCAAAATAATGCTAAACTATAATCCGTTTCTTTTAAGAATTAAGAGCCATTAGTGGAGTACCATTATTATCTAGAAAAAGAAAGAGGGCTTATGACAGGAAGAAAGGGGTCAAATTGCCCACAGCCAGTTTTGTGTTCTAAGAAGTGATTGAGTGGAAGGCTGTCAAAAACACAAAGACAGACTTTTCTGTGGTGTATGGACAACATGACACCAGGAATGAATAAGAAATGTTCTCCTCTCCCAGCCTCCTTCTGGCCCCATTACTTTATTAGCTGCATTATGTAATTTGCATCTGAGGAATGTTTATAAAATCAGTTAGGTGCTTGTCAAACTACCTGTCATTATCTCCCTCGTAAAGCAGTTATTCTGCCTGGCATTACATCACCTGCTTCGGTCTTCTCCCCTCTCCCAACGAGATGGCACAGCACAGTTTATGGTTCCTTCTAAAAAGTTAACTGCTTCATATAATTTGTTTTCTAAGCATTTCATAAAATGTTGATAAACTTACTTGACTGAACAGAAAAAAAAGAGCTAGAAACAGGTTAAAATGAATTAGAAAGTAATTGAAAAAATTAAATTCTGGTCATATAAATCTTCAACTGCCAATAGATTTTACTCTTATTGTTCATAAGAATTAGAATAGTATTTTACATCCTCTAAAGTATGATCCTTTTTGCAGGTGGGGAAAAACAGAGACAGTCCTGCTCCCACTGCAGCCAGTGGCACAACTCCCTGGAGCTTCATGAGACTAAGACTTGCTTAAGGCCCAAAAGCAAGTCTGTGGTAAAGCGAGAAATAGAAAGCAGGAGCTCTGAGTCTCAAGCTCACGCCACTAGATTCACAACATGGAGCCTCTCTCTCAAAACTTTGATATCCAAGCCCTAAAGACAGAGCTATTTACTCTCTCAACATCTCCATATGCTCAGTCCTTTTTCCAATGGTGAGGTTTCCATCTCAGTCCCAAATGCTGTCCAACTTTTGGAACGCAGAGACATCATTAGAGACTTTCCTCATACACGAGCAAAAAACAAAAACAAAACAAAAAAAAAAGAAGGTGAAGATCAGTGCACGCACAGCAAGAGCAATACACAGAAAATAAAACCCGAAGATCTAAATGATATTGGGAGAAGGCTAGGAATACCACTGGATGGCCCAAACAAATTCTTCAGTTGTCAATAAATAACAGAGCTTAGAAATGTGAAGTGAGCTGCCTGATCCTATTCTCAGAGAAGCTAATAAACCAATGAAAGGAGCATTTCTCTAAGCCTTAGCTATAAAAGAATTAGCTATTTAGAAGAAATAGGAGGGAGAGAAAAGAGTCAATTATTTACCCCCTCCAAAAATTGATTAAAGATGGGATTGCACAGTCTAACTTTGCAGTGACCCTGTTCATACTGCAAGTGATCGGTCCTCAATCAGCCCCAAACAAAACATACTACAGAGAGAAATCATACAAAGACTTGCTTTCATTCTCCTACATCCCCTATTTCCATGTAGCTATTTGCAGCAGCACTGGGTGGATGAGGCAAACATTTTTCTATGTTTTGCTACCCCATTAAAAATATGTTTATGGAGCAGTCATGAAAGGGGTGGGGGCAGTTCTTAAAGTTTTAGTGCCTGGGGAAAGTGGCCAGTCTTGTATAGAAGAATTAAGTATCAATTTGTAGAAGAGGTACAGTGGCTGCAACACCAGTGCTAGCTTCCCCATGTAGCCCCACACGTATACCTCCACTCTGAAGCAGAGGGATCACCTGCATGGACAGGTGAGACTACAATCCAAACAGCCTGTCAGCTACGGAGTGCCAACTAGGAAAGTATGGTGGGGGGCGGGTGTTGTGAGTTGAATACCTGCCCAATGGGAGTAGACAGACTACCAACTCTTTTTTTCCCCACTTAGGCCACCAAACATCCAATGATCTAATGCTGGGTTTGAACTAGTAGCTTAGCTGCAAAGGGCACCAGAACACATGTCCAAGAAGCTCAGAGCCATTCAGAACACTGCTGAGATGTACTAGTAGCAGATCACCTTCTCTGACCCCAACCCAACTGCCTGCATCTCAGATTCCAATCATAAATGCAGTAATCAGTCTTTTAGAGGCATTAATATTTGAACCTGACAGAAAACCTAATTGGCGATTCATGGCAAGTCAAGTCCGGGATGTGTTGCTACAGACAATGAACAGATTTCTGCTATTTTGTGCGCTCCTTCCCACACCAGCCCACTCCAACTGCATTAACAAAGCATTCACTGTCTTCAGCTCAGTTTTTGCTTTGATTCGCTAGCCTTTAAAAAAAAAAAAAAAAAAAAAGATAGTACAGACAACAGCAACTCACCTTTGCCCTCTTCCTCAAAACCTTTACTAAACTAAACACCTCCCTGTGACCTCACTAGGAGCAGGATTGGCCTCCAGCACCAGACCAAATTCTGAGTTCTATACTCAAGCAAAATACCCTTTGAAGCCAAAGTTTTGCTCAAGTAAAGGCTGTAGAATTTGGTCTGGTGTTGAGTTCACCACTACACTGACCACAGTTAAAGGCTTGATCCTGCCTCTTATATCTAATGTACTTACTTCACTCTTCAATCTTAGGCATTGTCTACATTACATACCTATTTTGATATAAGTAGGTCACTCGGGGATCTGAAAAATCCACATCCATGAGCAACGTAGTTATACCAACCTTAACCACCCATGTAGACATTGCTATGTCAGCAGGAGATCTTCTCCCGCCAACATAGCTACTGCCTCTTGCGAAGGAGGAGTTATTTAGCCAACAGGATAGCTCTCCCTCAGCTTAGAGCGTCTTCACCAGAAGCGCTGCAGCTACACCAGTGTAAGTTTGTAGTGCAGACCTGCCCTTACTCACTTGATTAGTCCAACTGAGTATAATGGGAACACTTGTGAGTGTAAGCTGCAGAATGGGGCCCTGTTCCATAATACTTTGACATACTGAAGCAAGCAGGCAATACAGACAGGTTAGTATGTTGTTGTTTTTTAGTATTCAAACAATTATAAAAAGAAACAATGACAAAATGCCTTCCCTTTGCCACTTCAATTCGATACTTTAAATGACTGCTTCTTGGAGCAGCTGGTACAGGAACCCACAAGGGAAGAAGCAATTCTCGATTTAGTCCTGAGTGGAGCGCAGGATCTGGTCCAAGAGGTAACTATAACAGGACCACTTGGAAATAGTGACCATAGTAGAACAACATTTAACATTCCGGTGGTGGGAAGAACACCTCAACTGACCAACACCGTGGCACTTAATTTCAGAAAGGGGAACTATGCAAAAATGAGGAGGTTAGTTAAATAGAAATTAAAAGGTACAGTGACTAAAGTGAAATCCCTGCAAGCTGCATGGACACTTTTCAAAGACACCATAATAGAGGCCCAACTTAAATGTATACCCCAAATTAAAAAACACAGTAAAAGAACTAAAAAAGAGCTACCATGGCTTAACAACCATGTAAAAGAAGCAGTGAGAGACAAAAAGGCATCTTTTAAAAAGTGGAAGCCAAATCCTAGTGAGGTAAATAGAAAGGAGCATAAACACTGCCAAATTAAGTATAAAAACGTTATAAGAAAAGCCAAAAAGGAGTTTGAAGAATAGCTAGCCAAAAACCCAAAAAGTAATAAAAAAAGTTTAAGTACATCAGAAGCAGGAAGCCTGCTAAACAACCAGTAGGGCCTCTGGACGATCGAGATACAAAGGGAGCGTTTAAAGACGATAAAGTCATTGCGGAGAAACTAAATGAATTCTTTGC
Source organism: Chrysemys picta bellii (assembly GCF_011386835.1). Taxonomy (NCBI): domain Eukaryota; kingdom Metazoa; phylum Chordata; order Testudines; family Emydidae; genus Chrysemys; species Chrysemys picta. The sequence continues at coordinate 140,437,270 of NC_088793.1, read as the reverse complement.
TTCAGTCTTCACGGCTGAGGAGGTTACGGAAATTCCCAAACCTGAGCTGTCCTCTGTAGGTGACAAATCTGAGGAATTGTCACAGATTGAAGTGTCACTAGAGGTGGTTTTGGAATTAATTGATAAACTTAACAGTAACAAGTCACCGGGACCAGATGGCATTCATCCAAGAGTTCTGAAAGAACTCAAATGTGAAATTGTGGAACTATTAACTATGGTTTGTAACCTGTCCTTTAAATCAGCTTCTGTACCCAATGGCTGGAAGATTGCTAATGTAACACCAATATTTAAAAAGGGCTCTACAGGTGATCCTGGCAATTACAGACCAGTAACGTCTAACGTCAGTACCGGGCAAATTAGTTGAAACAATAGTAAAGAATAAAATTGTCAGACCCATAGAAGGACATGAATTGTTGGGCAAAAGTCAACATGGTTTCTGTAAAGGGAAATCATGTCTTACTAATCTATTAGCGTTCTTTGAAGGGGTCAACAAACATGTGGACAATGGGGATCCAGTGGACATAGTGTACTTAGATTTCCAGAAAGCCTTTGACAAGGTCCCTCACCAAAGGCTCTTATGTAAATTAAGTTGTCATGGGATAAGGGGGAAGATCCTTTCATGGATTGAGAACTGGTTAAAAGACAGGGAACAAAGGGTAGGAATAAATGGTAAATTCTCAGAATGGAGAGTGGTAACTAGCGGTGTTCCCCAAGGGTCAGTCCTAGGACCAATCCTATTCAACTTATTCATGAATGATCTGGAGAAAGGGATCAACAGTGAGGTGGCAAAGTTTGCAGACTATACTAAACTGCTCAAGATAGTGAAGACAAAAGCAGACTGTGAAGAACTTCAAAAAGATCTCACAAAACTAAGTGATTGGGCAACAAAATGGCAAATGAAATTTAATGTGGATAAATGTAAAGTAATGCACATTGGAAAAAATAACCCCAACTATACTTATAGTATGATGGGGGCTAATTTAGCTACAACTAATCAGGAAAGAGATCTTGGAGTCATCGTGGATAGTTCTCTGAAGACGTCCACACAGTGTGCAGCGGCAGTCAAAAAAAGCAAACAGGATGTCAGGAATCATTAAAAAAGGGATAGAGAATAAGACAGAGAATATTTTATTGCCCTTATATAAATCCATGGTACACCCACATCTTGAATACTGCGTACAGCTGTGGTCTCCTCATCTCAAAAAAGATATACTGGCATTAGAAAAGGTTCAGAGAAGGGCAACTAAAATGATTAGGGGTTTGGAATGGGTCCCATATGAGGAGAGATTAAAGAGGCTAGGACTTTTCAGCTTGGAAAAGAGAAAACTAATGGGGGATATGATAGAGGTATATAAAATCATGAGTGGTGTGGAGAAAGTGAATAAGGAAAAGTTATTTACTTGTTCCCATAATATAAGAACTAGGGGCCACCAAATGAAATTAATGTGCAGCAGGTTTAAAACAAATAAAGGGAAGTTCTTCTTCACACCGTGCACTGTCAACCTGTGGAACTCCTTGCCTGAGGAGGTTGTGAAGGCTAGGACTATAACAGGGTTTAAAAGAAACCTCCATGAATTTTCCTAGTTTAAGTCCATTAATGGGTATTAGCCAGGATGGGTAAGGAATGCTGTCCCTAGCCTCTGTCTGTCAGAGGGTGGAGATGGATGACAGGAGAGAGATCACTTGATCATTATCTGTTAGGTTCACTCCCTCTGGGGCACCTGGCACTGGCCACAAGATACTGGGCTGGATGGACCTTTGGTCTGACCCAGTATGGCCATTCTTATGTTCTAACTCAAAAGCGCCCAGTTGTCTGTTGCCCAGCACTTTGTGCAATCATTTACACCAGTGCAAATGGCAAAAATATTTGTAAAATACCATCAAATCAGAATAGGAGCATTTTACATTCACTTGCCACTAACTTTGCTCTGGTGCAAATGGCTGCACAAGAATCAGGCCCAAGCTGCCTTGCTGACTGCACAGATCTCTGATGCACAAATCAGTCCTGTTCCTTCTGAAGTTAATAGGAGCTGTCCTGTTGATCAACAGGCCCCACAGCTGTGTTCCTGAAGATATTTACTCATATGAGAAGGCCTTAGTCACATTAGGAAACCCATTGACTTAAATCAGAATGCTAACATGAATAAGGTGTGCAGGTTTGGGCCCTATAGTTTACATATAATGTACATATTGCACATACAGTATATAGGTAAGAACTCTCAGGGAAACAAGCAAGCAATCCATGGGGGGGTGGGGGAAGAAGAGAGTCAGTTATAACAGACAAAGAAGAAGTGTGTGTGTGTGTGTGTGTGTGTGTGTGTGTGTTTTTCCATTTTAAGCCAATCTAAAAGCTGGATAACAACCTGTGGAAACGTTTAGCTGCTTTCATTTCTCAGAGTAATGGCTTTTCCCCCTCCTTTGTGAAAGAGAATACTGAATATATGCCAAGGTGAAAGATCGAAGACCTAGAATTATAGGTCATTTACCATAGTTATCTCTCTTTGCCTTTGGGTAGAAATGCCCTAAAAGTTATAAAGTTATAATTATCCAGGTGGCCAATAACCCTTGCAGAGTAAAGTTTCCCAATGGTCAGGAAAACAGCTGTTGGGGGGTGGGGAGGGGAGATTGGAAATGTACGTATGTGTCTGGGAAGAGTCTTATCTTAGCTGCTGAAAAATCAGGGTCTTTGGGAATATTAAATTGATAAAGAAGAAATTTCACTTTCATTCCCTCCTAAATTAAAAATAAGTCAGGCAGCTGTGTTTGTATTATTATAAAGAATGGATATTTTGTATTTTATTCCATACATAAATTATTCATGGCCCCATAATTTAACCAGTAACAATTAGGTAATTAATTGTTAATAAACGTGTTGAAGTTCTACAGCATCTTCCATCTGAGGAGCTCAATGCAGATAATAAAGTAATGAATTAAGCTTCACTGTGAGAGGTAAGTTTTCTAAACTGAGGCATCAGTACGTTTTGAAAGTTGCACAAGGTCACACAGAACATCTCTGAAACTCACATCATTTGACTCCTCTTCCTGCCCTCTAACTATTAAATATGGGGTTCAAAACACAGCGTGATCCCTTGTTTCTCCACTCTGGGATAATCCAACACTCAGACATCCCATAATTTATATGTGTAAGAAGCTATTTGGGATGATCCCTGTACCTGAAAGTGTGTGTAGATCCCAGACTTTGATGCTAATACTGACAAACAAGTAACCCATAGCACTGCTGGCAAGAGCTTAAATATCCAGGGTTACATCTTCTAGAGGTTTTCATCACACTCAAAAATAATAAAATACAATTATAGGAGGTTTGTTTGGGAAATTTTTAAAGATACAAATGAAGCAAGAGAAACCTCAATGAATGCTTGTGGCAGTAGAAAGAACAAGTAGTTGACTGAAATCTGTTGTACATTTCTTGAGAAAAGACGACAGAAGGGACCTGATAAGTCTTCAAAATACGTTAAGGGCTGTTATAAAGAGGATAGTCATCAACTGTTCTCCATGTCCACTGAAGGTAGGGCAAGAAGTAATCATCTGCAGCAAGGGAGATTTAGGTTAGATATTATGAAAAGCTTTTTAACTATACAGAGAGTTTCGTTCTGGACTAGGCTTCCAAGGGACGCTGTGGAATCCTCCTCAGTGGAGGTTTTTAAGAACACATTGGACAAACATCAGGGATGGTCCAGGTTTACTGGGTCCTGGATCAGCACCTGGAGCTGGATTTGATCACCTGTCGAGGTCCCTTCCAGCTGTACATTTCTATGATTCTAGAAGGTTATTGTTTGAGGTAAGTTGTAGTGTTTTCCTGACTGCAGTCCTGCAAATTATGAACCCGACCTATTATATTCCAGGGCTATCCTGGACAATATAATGGTTGCCGTTAATAAGTCATTTCCCTGCATTATAACTTTGTGATATCAATGATACCACAAGTATTCCTATGCAATGGAGAGGGCAACACTGAGGAAACCCAGCCACTGTTGGCAAAAATTGACTTTTTAATAGCAACACAAATGAAAAATGAAACATTTACCTATATTAGATTAATTTGAAACACCAAGGCTACAATCTATTCTAGTCAATGTGGGTAAGAATCAGAATATGCCCAAAGGAAAGATTTTGATTTTTTCAGCTACCCCAATCTAGAAGGAAGGAGGAAGTTTCCAAAGAAAGTAGACAGTTTTAGCATTTTGTCATGGTTAACGTTCCTCCTATGTCAAAGGCCAGCACAATGCTCATGCATCAGTTAAATCCCACTCAATCCTTATTATTCCACTGGAGTGTGACTTACATGAAGCATAGATCTTGAGCTGGGTTTCACCCATCGAATACTACACCACTGAAACCTTTATCTTGACCATCTTTCATGCCAGAGCTGAAAGAGGACAGACTCACCATCAGACCAGAAGAGATCTGGTTATAACAAGAAACTTGTGTGTAAATAGTAAGGTACTAATGAAGGGAATTTTGTGTGTGTAAATCAAAACCCAGAGTCTAAAAAACCCACAATGGACACCAATCATCATAATCCCTGTTGACCATTTTGTCAGAGAAGCCTCAGATTCACTGACCATGGAGACAGAACTACTGCTAGAGAATTTTCCACAGAATTTTGAATGATTATCCGTGATTAAGAAGATCTGAAGTCCATCTGAAAAAAGTGTTCCCACTGACTTCAGGGAAAAGGTATATTCTCTGTAATGGTTTAATGGGGAAATAAACTGATACTAACAATGCCATCCAGCACTCTATTGTACAATCTAGAGCAGTGGCTCTCAACCAGGGTTATGCGTGTCCCTGAGGGCACGCAGAGGTCTTCCAGGGGATACTCAACACATCTAGATCAGTGTTTCTCAAGCTGGGGGCTGCAGCCCCAAGGGGGATCATGGGATCCCCACCAAAACCTATCCCAAGTGCAGGGCTGGCATTAGGGAATGGCAAGCAGGGCAACTATCCAGGGTCCCATGCCACAGGGGGCCCCCCATGAACCTAAGTTACTTGCTTCAACCCTGCCTCCTGGAGCTCAGGCTTCCGACAAGGCTCTAGTGAAAAAACAGGTTCAAGTATCACACTGAAATGCAAGTACAATAGTTAAATTCCAATCAATTTATTTTACAATTATATGGTAAAAATGAGAAAGAAAGCAAGTTTTCCAGTAATTTTTATGTCTGATTTTGTAAGCAAGTAAGGGAGGTGAAACTTGGGGGCACGCAAGACAAATCAGATTCCTGAAAGGAGCATAGTCTGGAAAGGTTGAGAACCACTGGTCTAGAGCTCTAGACGTCCCCCCAAACCTCAATCCTCATCTCCTAAGAACTGGCCTCTGGGATAGAGATACTTATTAGTTCACCATTTTTCATAATTAAAAGAAATATATCATTATGTTGAGTTAATAAGCAGCAGAAACTCCCAGACAAGAGCAGCAACATCTGTTCTCTTCATAGTGCTTATCATATTGAAACGTGGGTCCATCCCTTTCCCTTATCTCTGATCTTTCTTGCTGATGGATGCTGGGAATGCCAAAGTGTTGAAAGATTATAAACAGATTTGGACTATGCCACAGACCAGTTCATTATAAATAATAATGCTTTACTGTGAGGTTCGCAATTTGCAGGAGGCCAGAGGAGGTGGGAGACCGACAGGTCTGTGGAGAGTTTTCCACACCTCTTGTATAAACCAGTAGAGACATTTCTAATTTTTTTCAACACACACAAAGAAACAGTGTTTCAAACATGGCTATGGGTATACAGAAAACACACTCTTAGCAGTGCTGTTAGTTGGTTATTCTATGCGTGGTTTCAATGTTCTACCTTTGATGAATATGTAGTGAAGAACAAGTCTGCTTAAAAAATTTAAAAAAAAAAAGTCACCTTTGTAGATAAAAGCAGAGGATTACTATTAAAATGTTTAAATGTAAAGGGTCATGGCTTTTATAACGACAAAAAACGATACCTACGTGGTACTTCCTTCTGTGCCCTTTCATTTGTAGATGTCACTCTTTAATTAAGTGGCTAGGGCAAAAGGACTGAAAGACGAGAGATCTGGCTTCCATTTCCAGCTCCCTGTGACATCAGGGGCAACTGACTTTTACTCTGCCTCAGTTCACCCCCCCCCCCCATCTGTAAAATGGAGATGAGATGAAGTGCTTTGTGAAACACTGAGACCTATGGATAAAAGTGCTGTGCCAGTGTTTAATATTTCTTCATATTTTAAATACTTTTGTTTTATAATGTATTTCATACATGGCAGCTGAGTTATTTTATTCAGGGGCATCAAGATTGCTATTTAAAATTGACTCAAAAACAGTGCAATAGGAGCCTCTTTTTTTTTTTTTAATCCCAACTTGTGTCTAGATAGAAGTGATCATTTTTAACATTTTCTGAACACTGGGTAAAAGAACGCCAACCACTTGCGTTTAAGAAGAAATGCCCGAATCTCTGCTGTATATGGCTAGGATACTTCATGCTTTTCCAGTATGCTTTGGGGAGCATTAAAAGAAGTTAGAACAGGCACTCTTCACACTCATACTGAGCACGTGACATGGCCTGCTAATGGTGCTCTGCACTGCAGTGCCACCTGTGAGACCCAAGGGAAAGTTCCAGTTCTAGTCTCTTGCTGGCCCAACCCTACAAACCCTAAGTGATGCAAGTCAGTCATACTCACACAAGTACCCACTGAACTGAGTGCGGCTATTCACATTTGGACTACGTGCATGAGTCATTGTTTGCAAGACTGAGCTCCTGTTGTCTAGCACAAGAGGGGATGAGAAATAAATTAAAATCCTTTGAAAACCATTGAATCCTATGCCATGCTGGAGTCTGCACATACTTCCCCTCTCCCCCCCCCCCCTTTTTTTTTTTTTTAAATGCTGCAGTTTGCCTTCTAGATTTTTCTGGTTTCACCACAACAGGCCATATTTCACAGACCTGGATCTTACAGACAGGGCCAGATTCTGCCAGCCTTATTCCAGATGTCAATTCCCCTTCAGCCCATGCAGTTTAAACTCCACCAGTGGACACTATCCTGTGTATCTGGGCTCAACTTTGTATTCATCCACGGTTAACATTCAATTCACCATCAGCCATTTAGCAGTTAGTAAAGCACATTTAAAGAAATCCCTCATTTCTTTACAAGGTTTTAAGCCCAGCCTACTCCTGTTGAAGGCACCAGCAGAACGCCCCTTGCTTTTCAACTGGGCAAGACTAAGTCCCGCGCTACCTAATTTCTCCTTTTCCTCCAAGGACCAGTGATGTGGAATTCAGGAAGAATTCACACACTTACTTTTCTCTATTGTACAGGAATCTTCACTGGTCAATAAAATAGAAAGGGAAAGTCTCCAAAGGTACAAATGAGAGTTAGATGTCCAATGGCCACTGATTTTTGCTGGGAGTGAGATGCCTCCCTGCCTTCTGTGCTTTTGAAAACCTCCCCCAAAGTCCTTTTTCTGGGCTATTCAAATGCTTTGGGGAATCCTTCTCTGCATAATAGAGAGGATTGAGTTTATTGGCTTGCTATATAGGCACTGTCACAACAACATTTAATTGGAATGCATAGCACAGCCATGCTCAGATTAGCATAAATACTGAACAATAGACATGAAATTTAGGACAATTCTGATCTCAATATGGAAAGATTTTCTTGGATTTCAATGAAAATTACCACATCCTGTAGCATATTACAGGACACATCCTTTATTCATCCGTGTATAGCACATCATCCTCCAGTTGTTCTCCTTCTGACATATTCACCTTGGTCACTGAATTTCCTCTTCCAGATCCAACAGACTTTGTCCTCAATTTTGTTACGCTGATTGTTATTGAACCTCCCTCCACCTCATGAAGTGGGGAAAAACAAAGCAACTCTGAGGAACTTTCTGAAGAACCAAAGTTCTCCCCTTTATTCAACAAGTTTATAACTTCCTTCATTTGTTCTGTTGAATGTTATTATACAGCTCCCAACAGCGTGCTAGGTGCTTTACTGAGCCCACAGAAAGACGTTTGGTCCCTGCCCTGAATCTAACATTTAGGTGGTGCAACAAGTGAGGATAACAGACAGGAGAAGACAGGGCTGTGAAGACAAGGGATGCAGCAATAGCATCATGGTGTTACAGAGTTTAGGTATGTGCACATCTTGGCAGTTCTATTTTAATTTTAAAAAACTGACTTCTCACGGGCCTCACGGAAGCAAGCCAGCCTTAAGGAAGGGTATGAACAGGGAAGGATACACAGGTATAGCTATCACTACTAATGGGTCTCTCCTCTGACCAGATCTTCCTTGCAGTCTGGAGAATTTGGAGCAATGAGAAGGGCACACAGCTGTACTTCTCAAAGGGAAACACTAAAAACCACAGTGGGCTATTGCTATCATGACTGGGGCACTATGGAGAGGGGAGTGGAGCAGTTATAAAGAGCACTAGTCCAATTAGGGAAGTGAGTGTCAGGCAGTTGAATTCCCTATCATTTCCTGACATTGCTGCCTTTAATTAGGCTTTGGATTGATTACTGCCTTTATTCTTTATTGACCCTCCAGTGACTCTGACAGGGGTTATATTTTCCTCTACTACATTTGGAAGACAGAGTTCTGAGTGTCAAGAAGCATTACACAGGCAACCAGACTGTTTAAATTTAAATTACAAAGCCTTTGGAGAGAAGCTGTGTACACGACATTAATGTGCACACACTTTAAGACAACAGCAGGCTAAAGTCAGCCCTGGAATACTGCCATTGAGCTACAGCAGAAGTAAATTTGGTCCAATACTCTTCATATGCAGCGTTACAGTACTTATGTACTGCATTAGAGAGACAAGGAGCCAAATTGTTGATACCTAACCTCCCACAAACACACACTTTTTAACAATAAGTGGAAGGGATGAGAGAGTTGTGGGGAGCTTTAAATTACTGTTTGCAAGTTTTGTAACTGACGAGACATGAGGGCAGGATCTGTTTGTACAGTGATAATTGGGAGAAAAATACAGAGCTCCATGTACATTTTCTAGAGCGAGAGAAGCAGGATAAAAGCACTTTAAAAAAAACAACTAAGAACGGTGTTTCTCTAGCATTGCTTATTTGTATTACAGTAGTATCTAGAGTCACTAGCCAAGATTGTGGTCCCATTGTGCTAGGCACTGCATAAACAGTAAGAGAATTCAATCCCAAAGCATTTACAATCTTAATAGACCAGACAGATGAATGATGGGAGGAGAAAGAGGATGCGACTTGTCCAAGGACACACACAGTAAGTCAGTACCACAGCAAGGAATAGAACTCAGGTTTTCTGCATCCATCCAATAATCTGTCCACTAATCACAGAAGAGAACCTGGTCCAAAGCACAGGACCAGGCATCAGACTATCTGGCTTCTATTCCTGACTCTGCCGCAGCCTCCCCATGTAACCTTGGACAAGTCACTTCACCTCTCTACACCTCATCTAGCGTAGGGGGAGTGTTGAGAGAGAGGTCATTAATCTTTTGAACTATTTGACTTTTATACAGAACAGTCCCAAAGAATTTGTTACATAAACCAAATAGTCATTAAATACAAATAGCCACATATTTTAATATTTTGAGTAACTGTGAACATCATTTATTCATAGGGAAATTCTGATTTAACAACTTTTTCCCTGATGGAACTTAGAGGATCTCAGAGTGCATTTGCGTGTGTGGGTGTGGCCATAGGATGGTCACCCCAGAGAAGAGGAACTCTGTGGTGGAATCGATCTGGCATATAGACTCCTATACCAACCCATGCTTCTATTGCCACCATAGGGGGAAGAGGAAAGTCTTGGGCACACCTTCCCTACTTTCACCAATTCATAGTTATCACTTTTGGCCCCCTGGGGCTGTTGCAGTTGGAGCAAGTTACAACAGAACGAAAAGCTGCTCTAACTTCTGTCTGTGAACTGGCCCAGCAGAGAGTAGGGTCAGGATCATGAGCGTTCAAAGGTGAGCTTGATGCAGTTCAGCTGGATCCCAGGACCTGGCCTACCGACTTCTTAAAAGTCTATACACACACACACACACACACACATACACACACACCAACAACAACATTTTAAAGGCCCATGCACATTCCCCCTGTATTGTAGTCCTAATAAAATAGGACTACTTGATTACTAAAAACACTAGAAACTAATCACTGGCAATATATAGGCAGCAGTCTTTGGAGTGGAGAGGTCAAAATGATACTTACAGGGGTAATATATTCCACTCACTGTATCCCCATGACCCAACAGACATGTTACTCTTACATTAGGTCTATCTATTAACTGCCAATTTACCACTGCATTCATTTTGTGGCCCTGTAACTCCACTGAAGTTAATCAGGCCCAGGTGTTTTAGAAACAGTTTCACTTGCACCATAATAAAGCAGAAGAGTAAAATAAAAAAAATTAAAAAGCAGGCTATAGAGAAGCAGTGAGGAATTGGGAAGAGAAAAAAAAAAAAAAGAGATGCAACACCTGATTCTCCTCTCGCTTACCCAGTTTTCACATGGGCCTGACTCCATTGGCTTCAACAGAGTTATTCCTGGTTCACACCACCTTGAGATCAGAGTCAAGTTTGCGAAGGCTGGAGAATTGTAAGCAGAATGAAGTTTTACTGCCCTGTAAAGTGGCCAGGGCACAATTTTGACTAGTGCAGAGGTTTCCCACGACCCACCCAGGGAGTAGCTGGCACTACTGAACCTGCTTCACTTTGTGGTTAATAGGCTGTTGTTTTTTTAAGAAAACACCCCTGCAGTTAGAATGCAGCAGCTCCATTAAAAAACATAAAAGTTAAATCTCATGGGGCTTTGGCAACAGAAGTTGATGCCCACGATATTTATCCATCCATATTGTGAGGCTAAACTGAGCCATTGACAATTTTCTATTAGCCATCCCAGAGTCACAGATTTGAGTCCTATCAAACACTAAGAAAGAAGGGGCGGGGAGGGACGCTTTCAATGACTGTAGATTAATAAGTGATGCGGAACTTCTCAGTAATGGAAAGAGCCCAGACAGAATGTAAATTCACCCCGTTGCGATGCAGATCTCTTTCCTGGGTTTGTTTCATTAGACAGGTGCTCCTCTTTGCTACTATACACAACACAGAGGGAGCAGGATATTGGATGCATAGTGCTTTGCACTCTCAAACTCAGCAGCATACTTCCTTGCTCTCCCCAGAAGCCATTCCATGCAAGATGCTGTTTGGGATAGGAGGCATGTCGACACAGAGAATGGCCACTCTGCACCACATGTTCCTGTCACCTTGTAGGGTTTTTGCAGTATTCAGTCCTTACTTGTCTTTTCTAACTCTCTCCAAGAGGGCACAGCTCCAGGAAAGGAAGCCTTTTTGCCCATGAGTGAGCTATACTGATGTGGGGGAGGGGCAGAGAGAGTGATAAAGATGGAGCATCAGGCTTTTCAAAAGGATGCCCCAGGATCCTCAGAGTTGGGACCCCACTACTTCCAGTTTTGCAGGGCATTACTAGGGCTACATCTACACTACGGGGGGGGGGTCGATTTAAGATACGCAAATTCAGCTACGCGAATAGCGTAGCTGAATTTGACGTATCGCAGCCGACTTACCCCGCTGTAGGGACGGCGGCAAAATCGACCTCTGCGGCTTCCCATCGACGGCGCTTACTCCCACCTTCGCTGGTGGAGTAAGAGCGTCGATTCGGGGATCGATTGTCCCAACGGGACGCGATAAATCGATCCCCAAGAGGTCGATTTCTACCCGCCGATTCAGACGGGTAGTGTAGACCCAGCCTAGGTCTGCTCTCACCTGAAGGAACAAAGGTGACAGTAATTCTGCGAGGTGAATTGCTCTGCATATTTCAAGCACTTTTCCCCTCCCATGGGCTTTCCTTCAATAACTCATGCTTTGTAACTACCTATGGTCACTTATTACAGCAATACTCCTTTCAATATTCCATGAAGCACTCCATCCCGACCACTACATTTGCCAGTACAGTACCGGTCTACATTTTCTTCCACAGCCTCAATAATTGGGCAAATCAAAGCACAAAACTCCTGCTCTTTCTACCTATTTATATCACACAGATTTAAATCTATGTAAAGGAAAATGCTTGTAAAAAGATTTAATTGAGGTAATCAGACACCGTGATATATAAAGGGCTTGGGTTCTGAGTGAGTTTTGGCAGGATACAATCAGAACTGTGTGATCAAACCAGTGTAAATACCAGGACTACCTCTAAGCACAGGGTGAGAACTTTTAGCATTATCATGAGGTCAGCTGAACAATTCAGGTCTTATCTAAACCAAGCCAAGTGGGTATTTGGCCATTGGAATACTCACATTGGTTCATTAGGCATGGGCAATTCCACCGGAATGCGGGGGAACAAAGTTGAAATGAGGATTGACATGCTGAGTGAGCAAGTCACAGGGCATGAGAGATGGCCAAAGGACAGCTTTCCCTTACACATTGGTTCCAAGCTCATTCAATCCTTTAAGGGCCAAACTCTGATCTGTGTCACACCAGTGTAACCCCCTAAGTAACTCAGCTCACGTTAACACAATTACCCTGGCATGATGGAGAGCAGAATTTGGCCTATGTAGCAACAAATGCAGAGGTCTCCATTCTGAACTTGGTTAGAATAAAACTCTCTGCAGGCAACAAGGGGAACATAGCCTGCACCATTTATCACTGATCAGCACAGCAGTGTGCCATTTGCACTGTTGTAGGGCCATATTGGTGCACTTGATGCCTTTCTAATCCTAGATCATTCATTTACAGGCAGGGAGGGGGGTTCTTTGGAGTTTGGTTTTGTTTTTACTCCTTTCTTCCGCCTGCCTCCCCCAAACCCCATCATCCCTTTGGGAAAAATCATTAAGAAAAATACAAAATATCTTGTCAAATCATTATTGCCCTCTAGTCATTTGTAGGCAGATTTTGCACATTTTTAATGCATTTCGGACAGCCTGTTTAGCAGTGTGCCTCCAATGCTATAAAGATTGAATGGAGCTACATAGCCCTGCTACTTCTGCAGAACTTCTTTGCATTGTCACCTCTGATGCTAGTTGAGAAGTTGAAGTTTTTTGTTAGCACCTGGTTTCTGGAGTAAGTCGCGCTTTGAGAGTTCCCATGTGTGACACTAGTTCCAAATCTGAACGGTCTGTTTAAGATTTCAAACCCTGGTTTACATGTCAGTTTTTATTTTTTCATTATTAGTACATGGGCTAGCTTGCTAGTGCCCATAATGTAACATTAATAAGATTCCCAAGGCCCTTTATACATTTAAACTGGAATTTAATGTTTCTCCACAATGTAAGAAAATATTAGGGCTGGGCTGAATGCCAGTGTAATTAATTATAAACATACAGAAAAGCAATCAGCACAATAGTAGTTGTTCAAGTTCTATCCTAAAGTCTTTTTAGCTAAAACCATAAGGCTTTGTTTACAGAATTGCTGAGCACACAGCTCCCACTGAGTCCTGTAATGTTCACAGCAACTCAGGGGGGGGGGGGGGGAGGAAATCAAACCAAACCCATCAACTTGGGAATATTTTAGTCACCTTGAAAACTGGTAAAACTCGACACAGTAAACTGCCATCCATACTAAATCAATAACCATCTTAACATAGAATGGATCTGACTTTATTTTCATTCCGTTTTATCAGCTCCTGTAGACCCCAGGCTGCCAGGCAAACCAGCAAGTTGCCATCTTAGGGTTAGAGTTAATTGCTACATTCATAGAGCCAGAGGCAATCCTATCCAGATGAGTCATTAGTTAGAAAAAAATATTAAAGCAGAGAAAGAGGGGTGGGGGACACCAGGGTAGAGAAGTTAAGCAGCATAAAAGATTTAGAAGAAAGAGTTTTAAAGTTTGTGCGTGCATGTTAACAGGAAAAGAAGCTGCAGTACGTACAGCAAGCACAGGCTATAGCAAATTAAAGGCACCTATGTTCTGGGTGATCTAACAAACCTCAGATTGCTTGACAGAATCCATCAACACGCTACGATAAAGAGGAGCACAGGGTACCTTACTGCTTCAGCCAGATGAGAGGAATTCCTTACAAATGGCTGTACACACAAGGCATTTATAGTTACACCCCACCATTTCACTGAAGTCACTGTGGTTGCATGAGGGTAAGTGAGGACAATTTGGCTCAGGATATGCACAATTTAGATTTAAGTAAATTAATGTTATACGTGTTGTAAATCTAGGAACCATTTCTTTTGTGTTGCCCGTGGATTTTCCACCTGAACTCCTATGATAGTCACCAGCTGATTCTGGGAGACAGACATAAGAGTATTGGAACATTAGAGTATGCACATTACACAGAAGGTTCAGATTAAAGGATCTTAATAAGCTGCTCCATAGGGACTGAAGCAGCACATCCAGCATCGCTCATAGGGAGATCAGTGGCTCAGGACAAATTCCAGAGCACTTTGCCAAATCTGACAACCCTCATTCACATGACTCAAGCCAAAAGTAAGGTTGTAAGACTGGACCCCTGACCATTGGCCAAGCTAAGCAAGAACACACCAGCTGCCCAGTCATTTAACTGCAATGGTGTTCGTTTTAAAGAAAAAAATTACTTGTTTGCCCTTCTTTTCTCAACCCGAATTAGGTTGCTGATAGACAGCACATAGAGGAAAGGATGGGGGGGGGGGGGAGTGAAATAATGTCAACAAATAAAATAGGTTAAAGCTGTGGCATTCATCCAGTCATAAATATCTATTCACCCACTGATGACAGATATCTTAAAAAACTATTCTAAAGGGTCAGTTGCAGCACAAATAGGTAGGAAAATGTGACCGTATGTGTTTTACCCAATTGAGTACATGCTAGAATTTGGTACTCCAGGATGAAGTTCACCATGGAGGCTAATAGTGGAGCTTTCGCAGGAGAGGACCCACACATCTGGGATTCACTCCCTGTAGAAACATAACTAAGCATTAACCTACCACTTTTTAATACATTTGCAAAACCCACCTCTTTGCCCAGGCTTTCCTAACTGACTAAATCCTGGTTTCCCAGACAACTGGTAAAGTTGCAGGAGGCAGAGAAGCATGGTGTTTGGTTTCTCTTACTTATATCTTCAGCATCTCAACTTAAACTTTGTAAGAATTCCAGATAATACTTTAATGGGAACCAAATAAATGCTTGGGATAATGATGATTTTTAAAGTTTTAGTTTGGTGAACCTGGATGCTATGTAACCAGAAATAAAATGGAGAGCTGAACCAAGAGAGGGACAGAGGCTGCACCCTCAGTGCAGAGAAGAGGCCATCAGACACCAAAACAACACTATTTGGGGGTGGGGGAATGGGAGGTATATTCAGACAAAGGATATTTTTACAACCCAAGCCTTATAGATAATGCCCTTAACCATACAAACCTGAAAACTGGAAACCCAGGGAAGGAACATAGTTGAAACAAGATCTGGTTGACTATTGAAAAGAATTATTCAACAATTACCAAAACATAAAACCCCCTGAAATAATGTGATATAAAGCTGATCAAACAATAGGGAAAAATGCATTCACAGACACTGTACTTGTCAACTGGGGGCGGGGAATGAATAAAACTATCCACCAAGTTGGGAACCTAATTGGAAAGGACAAAGTCCCCCTTCCTTCCTTCTCTCTTTGACACAGTTCAATAGTATGTATACGTTGTAAAGCCGTACATCATCCATTCGTTCTTTGGATAGACATTGAGAGGCAGGCTGAATACAAAATTAAATTAACAAGTACAGAATGCTTAATACCATGTCATTCACAGCAGCGAAAACAGAGGACAATTAAATTATTCATGTATATGAGCTGTCCAGGTCTGCCCTGACCATTTCCAGGAGGCTCAGAGGGAGGTGGGGAGGGAAGGGGAACAAAACACCTTATCTTTAAAACCTAAAGAACCAAATCTCACTAAGTGCCAAACCAGTTTAATTTATCAGTTCACTTATGGTAAAGATTATACAGTGCCAGTCATGCAGAACCAAAGCCAGAGTCTTCCCTTTTCTTCTTAAAAAGATCTGAGTCTCTCATATTGAAAAATAAGTAGCCAGGTATTCTACTGCCATACTCCACTCCCTTAAGAATGGAGATGCAAACTGCAGCTCCCCACTTCCCTTTGTAAGGAGCAGGTGATCACTAGAGCAAGTACAGTCAGCCATTGAAAGAGGAGATTGAGGAGGTGAGAGACAGAGAAAGGATTGTTCAATGGATAGAGGGCACTCAGGAGACATGCGTTCAAGTCATTGCTCCACTGCAGACTTGCGGGCAAGTGATCCTTTCAGTCCCACATCTGCAAAAGGGAATAATGGTACTTCCCTTCCTCACACGAGTGAGGTGCAGAGAAATACATTAAAGATTATGAAGTCCTCAGCTACTATGGTGACAGGGGCCATATAAATATAACAGATGGTTTGTACTACCACAAGAATGGAGTTCTACAATCTCTGAGCATTTGAGTGTTACTGTCTACCCTGACCCAGGGTATTCTAGCACAGTTAGTTGGTAACATATCTTCTCAGAACCAATTAAAGAAAAGCAACCAACAGCCAGGTCCTCCACATGCTGCTCTTCCCTCAATGACCTTCAACTGCAACTCTGTTCCAGAACCTTCTCCCCAGGTCTGTCTCAGACTCTTCCTACTAGATTGTGAAGGCATGATTCTGCTCTCAGGCTAGTTTTATGCCAGTGTAACATTGTTGACATCACTTGTTTGACTCCTAATTTACAATGGAGTAAACAAAAGGAGAATAAGGCTGTATGCTTCTCTCAGAAGGAGGTAGTTTTTATACATATTTGTAAACAGCCCCTTTCCTTAGCAGAGGTTAATCATGGATCTTCCAGACAACGAAAATTAAGAGTCCCCTTTCTCCAAACCCCACTCACTGCCTGTGCCAGAAGTGCCCTGGGAGCATGCTTGTAACTTAACTGTTCATTCTCCTGACTACAGAGAACGAAGCTGAGGCTATTAAATTAATTTAATTTGGTGCAAAAAGGATTCCAGAAGTCAAAAGCTAGTATTTTAGCCAGAAAGCCATTTAACTCTTAGAAATGAGACTAGCAGTCTAATCAGAAATAGCCTAGTGCTGCTGCTGCCACCACCATTATACGTCACTGCAGAAAGTAATGCAAAGAGAGAAATTATATATATGCAAAGCAAAAATCAAATAAAACCTGCACCGAATTCATAGCAATGAATCCTATCCCCTCATTTCATATGTAAGTGAGTAAATAGTGGCTCTGAGATTTCAGTCACACAGAGGAATAGGGTATGCTGGGAAATCATCTCAGTCTGACAATTTGCTGCAGATGCTTGTTTAAAGGACAATTTATCAATCTCATCTATATGCGTTACTATACACTACTTCCTCAACAGCAGTACTTCTAAACAAGCTTCCCACACACTGTGGTCCCTGATATTTCAGCCACAAAATAACCCTTATCTGGGCTTTCCCAGTATGTGCTTATTGAAATGATTCCTGTTAGCCTGTGTGCTCTTTTGGATTGGGGACGGGAAGAGTTTTATTTTCTTCGCTGATAACGCAAATAGAAAAATAGGAGTCAGCAGTTCTCTCTTCTCTTGTGCTTATGTATAGCTCATTGCGTATAAAGAACCATCACAAGCATTCACCTTGGTAAAAACTGACTCCTAGAAGATAGACATTTGGATGCTTCATCTTTGGTTAAACTGAAGTGGAATATTAAACAGACAAGACAGAAACAGAGAGCTACAAGGAAGAATTGAGGTGTCCACCATCCATGACTTAAACTAGAGCAGTGGCAGAGTGCGCTAATCTGTTAAACTACAGCGAGCTAAGCCATTTTACTTCTCAATGAGAGCATCCACACAGGGATTTAACCATGCTTTAATTTGTGCACATAACTTCACAGCTTGAGTTGTTTCCTTTTAGCTTTCCTGAATGTTCACATATAGACGACCCTGAGCCAGAGTCTGGTGGATAAGGCACTTGCTTGGGAGTCAGGAGATCTAAGCGCAAATGCCAGCTCAGCTTGACCTGATGTTTGACCCTGCACAAGTCATTTCATCTTGGTTTCCTCTCCCACCATTTGCCTTTCTTGTCTATTCAGATTGTAAACTCTTGTCTTTGGCACAGGGATGCTCTCGCAATTATGTTTGTACATAGCCTGGCCCAGTGGGGCTCTGCTCTCAATAGGGGTCTCTAGGTTCCTCTACAAATAATTACTGATAATAAATTAATCTGGAGAGCCAATCCTGTCCCCCATGGATCCTAATACCTGGGCAAGAAGTAGTTGGATTCAATTTGCAGATACTAGGGCATGAGTCTTGCCCCACAAGTTGATGAACAATAGTGCAAGATGGGCAGTGCAACAGCCTCGAGACTACCTGCCACACATCCAAGGTGCTGCAGATTTTAGGGACTGGAAGAAGAGGATGAAGAAATTAACTCGATTCAAGGAGGAAAATCTGCAGTTAACACTCCCAGGTCCATAGAAACAAGTCACTGCCTCAATCTTGGGAAATGTAAATCAGGATTAAAATACTAAACCTAAATTTAAATAAAGGGGATTCCCTCAAAATACCATTTCTGCTGTTAAGACAGTTCACTTTTTTTTTTAATAATATATAAATGAAATGCGCACAATTCTCTTTACATTGTGATCTAAAAGAGGGAGAAGAGGATTTGGGGGTAATTTTTCTGGCTATTATATAAAGTGTATTTCTATAAATCTTTCAAGTCTCCAGAAGAGCTCCTCTAGCAATGAGCAGAGCTTTTTAAATCAGGACAGAGAAGAAGT
Source organism: Chrysemys picta bellii (assembly GCF_011386835.1). NCBI lineage: Eukaryota > Metazoa > Chordata > Testudines > Emydidae > Chrysemys > Chrysemys picta. The sequence goes on along the minus strand of NC_088793.1, from coordinate 140,418,524 downwards.
GGTGAAATACAAGTGAGGATGTCTATAGTTATGGAATGGAAATCCTGTACTTATCACCATTTTCTCCCAGACTCAAGTCCCTTTACAATATTTTGTATGCGCCTCTACCTCAAACGCTATGTTTTTTGTGCCTTATTCCTCTACTCTAGAAGACCTACCTTACATCTCTTCTATCTCTAGACTCCGTCCTCCTACCACAGGTCTGAGCTAGGTTCAATAGATTTTCAAAGACAGGTGTGTGCTAGTTCCTTTTATCCATCTACATCCCCTGATACTCTTTTTTCTGCAAGGCGGCACGTATGTGGCACACATTCCTATCAGGAAGGGCTGAACCATACTTTTGTTTCCCAGCTGTCCCAACAGCCTAAGATAGTAGGCCTAGTAAGCATAACTCAAAATATACGCAAATTCTTTCAGGACACCAAAAGATACTGATCAAAGTGGGATATTCCCACAAAACGGAATCAAGGGGTTTATTCCTCAAGGTGCTAAACACTGTCAACTATTGAGCTGTGTGGTGCTCTGCACCTTACAGGAGACACTTAAGCCAAAATGTAATGGACGGGGGGCGGTTTTGAAAGTGTTGGTTTCAGTAGATAGTAGAATTGGATCTTAAGTGAGTGTGCATTGTGACAAAGTTCCTCCTCTACCTTGGTGGGTCCTGCACTTATTTAGGGTTACCATACGTCCGGATTTTCCCGGACATGTCCGGCTTTTGGGGGCTCAAATCCCCGTCCGGGGGGAAATCCCCAAAAGCCGGGCATGTCCGGGAAAATCGGGAGGGCTCGGACGGGGCCTCTTTGGCTGGGGTCGGCGGTGCGGGGCCGGGGCCGGGGCCGGGGTGGGGCCGGGCCGGGGTCGCGGGGCCGGGGGCATGGTGCCGGCCCGGGAGCCGGCCCGGGCGCGCGGTGCCGGGCCGGGGTCCAGGGGCGCAGTGCCGGGCCGGGGTCCAGGGGCGCAGTGCCGGGCCGGGGTCCAGGGGCGCAGTGCCGGGCCGGGGTCCGGGGGCGCAGTGCCGGGCCGGGGTCCGGGGGCGCAGTGCCGGGCCGGGGTCCGGGGCGCAGTGCCGGGGCCGGGAGGGGGGGCGGGCCGGGAGCCGGTCCGGGGTCGCGGGGCCGGTAGCCGGCCGGGGGGCCGGGCCCGCGGGGCCGGTCCGGGGTCGCGGGGCCGGGAGCCGGGGAGTGCGCCAGGCCGCCGGGGGCCAGCAGTGCTGGGCGGGCCGGGGGTGGTCGGCCGGGGGCCGGGGCCGGCACCCCGGTTCACCAATACCGACCCAGGCTGGAGCCACCGGGGGGCCAGCCTGGGCCGCGCCTCCTCCCCCCACACTCCCCCTTACCTGCTTCAGGCTTCCCGCAAATCAAATGTTCGCGGGAAGCAGGGGAGGGGGCGGAGACTTCGGGGAGGGGGCGGAGTTGGGGCATGGGCGGGGCTGGGGGCGGGGCCCCGTGGAGTGTCCTCCATTTGGAGGCACAAAATATGGTAACCCTAACTTATTGGCAGATTTTCTTGCCTCAGAGATTCACCATGTGGGTTGGGGAACAGCCCAGAGACCTTCCCCTCTGGAAGAACCCACAGTCCAGGTCAACTGGGAGGTTTGGGGGGAACCCGGGCCCGCCCTCTACTCCGGGTTCCAGCCCAGGGCCTTGTGGACTGCAGCTGGCTATAGTGCCTCCTGTAACAGCTGCATGACAGCTACAACTCCCTGGGCTACTTCCCCATGGCCTCCTCCAAACACCTTCCTTATTCTCACCACAGGACCTTCCTCCTGGTGTCTGATAACGCTTGTGCTCCTCAGTCCTCCAGCAGCACACCCTCTCACTCTCAGCTCCTTGCACTTCTTGCTCCCAGCTCCTCACACTCTCACCACAAACTGAAGTGAGCGCCTTTTAAAACCCTGATTAGTGCCCTGATTAGCCTGCCTTAATTGATTCTAGCAGCTTCTTCTTAATTGGTTTCAAGTGTCCTAATTAGCCTGCCTGTCTTAACTGGTTCTAGCAGGTTCCTGATTACTCTAGTGCAGCCCCTGCTCTGGTCACTCAGGGAACGGAAAACTACTCATCCAGTGACCAGTATATTTGCCTTCTACCAGACTCCTGTACCCCACTGGTCTGGGTCTGTCACAGCATACAAGACACATTTGCAGACCCCTCCAGCTGATTAATAAAGCCAAAATAAACATACCATCATTTCAGAGGAACAAAACATGGAACCTTGAATTTGAATCTAGACAATGTAAGCATCTGTATCCTGACTTCTCAGCTGAGGGGAGGGAAAGCTGAAGCTCAGTTGCAAACTCTATTGCATCATTATTCAGGTTCCCTAAATGTTCTGTGGCCAAATCATATTCCCAAGTTTTAAAATATAAAGGGGAAGTAGTAGATCAGGGGTAGGCAACCTATGGCTCGCGTGCCGAAGGCAGCACGCAAGCTGATTTTCAGTGGCACTCACACTGCCTGGGTCCTGGCCACCGGTCCGGGGGGCTCTGCATTTTAATTTAATTTTAAATGAAGCTTCTTAAACACTTTAAAAACCTTGTTTACTTTACATACAACAATAGTTTAGTTATATATTATAGATTTATAGAAAGAGACCTTCTAAAAACGTTAAAATGTATTACCGGAACGCAAAACCTTAAATTAGAGTGAATAAATGAAGACTCGGCACACCACTTCTGAAAGGTTGCCGACCCCTGTAATAGATGCAGAAATCTACCTAAATCAGAACTGGTGGTTATCAGAAAACCCCACTGAACCATAAGAGGCCAAGCAACCTCTTTGCAGCAACATAGCATGAGAAAGTTTACAAAAAACATCTCTTCAAGAATCCCAGAACCCTATTTTTCATATTTGCTATGTAAGAACGAAGGAGGCAGCAAGAATCTCCAGTAACCCAACTCCTGAACTTTAGTGCCTTCATTTTCTTAAATGACCCCAATACCAACTTTTCCACCCCACCCCAAAAAAATCTGTGTGACTTTTCATCATTAGTGGACTTTTAGCAAAGGAAGCAAGAGATGATGTTAGGCATATTAAAGTTCACCTTTGTATTTCATTTACCACCCTCGCTGCAAAAATACTTATAAAACCATTACTAACAGCCTTGCAGGTGGCCAGTAATTCCACGACTTTCAGCCTGCTGAGACAGCTAGCTATCCTCTTCTGCTGAATGCCCTTTTTCATTGCATCTTCCAGTTTATTAGCCACCTTGACCCCAATAAAAGTTATCTATGGTCTAACAATCCCTTAAATTTGAAACTCATACCAACTAACATGTTCGTCACTTGTACTTTTTCCCAGCAGGGTTTCCATGCAGTAAGATACATGCCTATTGTGAAAAATTTATATTAGAAATATTTACACTAGAGCTATAAGAACAGTAGGGAGAAAAAGAAGGGGAAGGAGTACATGCTATATATTAGAAATGCCCCCATCCAACACCTTTTTTTGTTGCTTATATAGGGATATATAGTGCCAATGTTTAGGCAGCCCCAGCACTTCCCCCTGAGACACAAACGCCAGCCGTACAATCTCAGAGTGCTAACTCTTCCTATGGGAATGCTGCCAGCAATTCCAGCAATATTTACCCTGGGAATACTAACATGATTTAGATGACTTGTTAACTTTTAATGATACCCATTAGGAAAGGGGAAAACACACAAGTCAACTTTCAATTTGGTGCATTTGACTGCTGAATAGGATATTAATGTTACTTTCTGCTGGCACTGTTAAATGAGCAGAGAAACTAATAGAGATATGAAGAGTAATGGCTTCTATTCTTACTGTTCGGCGCCTGTTTACAGTTAAGATTGCTCTGGTGCCTTAATGCCCGCTAGGATTTTTGCAGAAGTCTATCAAGTGGATGGAGTAAATGAGTAATTTGTTCAGCATTTGGCACTTAGCAAGTCAGAGGTTCATTTAGCTAAGAGGCATAGAAAAAAATGAAAATATCCATTTGAAATAAGTATCATGAAATCATTTCAACATATGTTGAGAGCTAGACTGGGGAACTGGTTGGTAGATGGAAGAACAAGTACTCTTTGGTATAAATCCATTACTATAGCCTGAGAGACAAACAAACCAGGGCCAAATTCTGCCCTGACTCAGATCCCTTTGAAGTTCATTTGGTTCTGATAGAGTTTTACAGGATTTAAGTGAATCTGAACAGAATGTTGTCCATCTACACCTCTCTAACACATAATATACCAGAACTACCACTATCTCCATTTCACTCTTCCTTACGCTTCCCACAGAACATTAGACCAAATCGTTGCCAAAATAAGATGAATAGGAATTTTCAAGCACAAAGCCACAATAAATCACACAATCTGGAGGATACTTTGGACTGGTGATAAAAACCAACATTTCATTCCTCAGCATAGGCAAATAGGCCTAGATTCACAAAGAGACTTAAGTGTCTAGAGAATCTCAGGAGCAATAATGCAATCCACAAAACCTGAGTTAGGCACCTAGGCTCCTTGTACCATGAATGGTGGGAGACAGGATCCTAAGAATGTGATCCACAAAATGCTAAGCAGAGAGCTGCCTAAACTAAACAACGGGAGATTACAACAAGAGGTGTGTGTCTTAAGTCCTGCACCTCTCACAGAGGCAGGCACCATCTCTGCTAGCAATCCACAAACAGAAAACTTTTTCCTGGAGTCAGGTGGCCTAGGCACCCAAGTTATTTCTTGTGAGATGCAGTTAGGACGCTTGTCTCACTCTGCACAAAACAGCCAGAGGAGGGGATGATAGGGCCACCACCACTGGCCCCTTTATAATTTTTAGCGCCTTGGTTAGAGCACTCACCCAGGATGTGGGCAATCCAGGTTCTATTCCCCACTCTGTCAGTCAGGGAGAAGGGATTTGAACAGCAGTCTCCTACCTCTCAGGAGAGTGCGCTAACCATGGAGTTATGGGATATTCTAATGGGGACCAGGGGTGTAGGGGCTTCCTCCTCAATCTCTCCTATTGAAGCTGTTACACTTTGGATAATGAAAAAGAAAAAGTAATTGTAGCAGGGAGACAGGACCCAAGGTCCCCAAGCATCTACGTGGGTCCCCTTACCATCACGCTACAGAGCTACTCTCACTCTCTTTGTCTGACCCCGTGACTTAAAATTATTTACTCACAGTGGAACAACTTCAGCAGAAGAGACTGCAAGCCACACATCCGAATATCCCATAGCTCAGTGGTTAGAGATTTAGGATCTGAATAGAGGACCCCACCTCTTTCTCCCCTTCAAGCAGAGGGATGAACTGAATCCAGGTCTCCCGCATCCCAGCTGAGTGCTCTAACCACTGGGCTAAAATATATAGGGCAGGAGGGTGCAGCAGCATCACCATCACCTCCTCTGGCCAGCTTTTAAATGGAACCAAATCCAGTAGGCAGCCTTTGAGCACACCTACCAGATAAGGCCCCATGGGTGAGGTAGATGCTCCTCTGCCAGTCTTCCCCCAGTTCATTGATCGCACTAGGGTTTAGGTGTGAGGTGGCTATGCAGATACCTAGAGTAAGGCAGCAGTGCACGTGCCCAGAAGGAGAAACTTGGGTAGTAGGGTACTTTTACTGCAAGAATGTAGGTGTTGAATAGTTCAGTCATCTACAGCAGATAGGCAGCAGCCAGGCTGGGATTTTGTGGCTCACAGTGGAACGTAAAACTGGAACGAAGGTGTCTAAAGTATCTTTGTGGAGCTGTGCCATAGGCTATGAATGGCCTTGAAGACAGCTGGACAACCCCCCTGCCCAGGGCCGGCTCCAGGCACCAGCTTCTCAAGCAGGTGCTTGGGACGGCCGCTCCAGAGAGGGGCGGCACGTCCAGGTATTCGGCGGCAATTCCGCGGACGGTCCCTCACCCCACCTGGGAGTGAAGGACCTCCCGCCGAATTGCCGCCGAATCGCGATCGCGGCTTTTTGTTTGTTTGTTTGTTTGTTTTGGCTGCTTGGGGCGGCCAAAACCCTGAGCGGGCCCTGCCCCTGCCCCAAGCAATTGCACACATTTTTTAATACAAGCACAAATTTGCTATGATGGAAGTCATAGCCCCTATTATTTGCTTTACTGATTCATGCAGGTGGAATTTTGACCCCATGAACATTCATGGAGTAAGAATGTGTTATAAATACCCATGTGAAAAAATATCCATGCATCAATACTCATGATTAGGGCCCTATCAAATTCATGGTCCATTTTGGTCAATTTCAGTCATGGGATTTTAAAAATTGTAGATTTCATTATTTCAGCTATTTAAATCTGAAATTTCACAGTGTTGTAATTGTAGGGGTCCTGACTCAAAAAAGAGGGGGGGGGTCGCAAGGTTATTGTAGGAGGGGTTGCAGTACTGTTACCCTTACTTCTGTGCTGCGGCTGGTGGTGGCACTGCCTTCAGAACTGGGCCGCACCCCTTCATTGACTCCTGTGCACCTCAAACCCTAGTATTTGTGATCTCTGTGACCACAGTCTGCTACTGCCAGCGTGACACTTCCCACAGCCATGCTTTCATGCTTGCAGTTAATCGTTGAATTAACAGAGTTTGGTGGAATCTTTTTGAAGGACAGACCCCTTGGACTTACAGAACTTAAACAATCATTTAACCAAATAGACTCAGCACAGGCTTTATTTACTGTTAGCCAATTCTTTCTGACTTCAGTGGAAGTAAGGTGAATGGGATTCAGCTCGATGTTTAGTTATAAAGGAAGCCAACACCACCTCAAACAGCAATACAAAAATTCTTACCCAAAACAACGTAGTCATTTAAGTGATTCCAGAGGAGTCAGCCTTGTTCTGTGGAGAGGGATAACTTATGTTTCAACCGTGGGCTAAGTCTACAGAGTTAGGAACATCCTCCTAACTCTTCAGCAGAACTCCCACTGATAAACAATGAAAGGTTTGCACAAGAATCAAGAATATAATTCTACCTTTGTGTCATAACTAAGTTTTTAGTTAGTAAAATTACTGTTGCATTCCACCTCACTCAGCAGGGAAAAAATGATGCAGGGCCCTTTTAGGATTGAAATCATGGGTTGTTTTTTTTCCAGGAAGTATACTACTATTATGAGAGTACCCTGTTCTACAGTAAGAGGCCATTTTGGCTCTAGCAGGAGTTCTTTTAATGACCTGAAAATCAAAAAGGAAAACTACAAAAAGTTGAAATAGACAAATTACTAAGGATGGGTACAAAAGAATAGCACAAGCATGTAGGGACAAAAATCAATAAGGTTAAGGCACAAAATGAGTTACACCTATTAGCAAGGGGACATAAAAGACAATAAGAAGAACTATAAATACATTAGGAGCAAGAGAAAGACAAAGGAAAGTATGCCCACTAATGAGTGGGGAAGGAAAACTAATAATGGATTACATCAATATGTCTCAGGCCTGGTCCACACTAACTCCCCACTTCAAACTAAGATACGCAACTTCAGCTACGTGAATAACGTAGCTGAAGTCGAAGTACCTTAGTTCGAACTTACCGCAGATCCAGACACAGCAGGCAGGCTCCCCCATCAACTCCGCGTACTCCTCTCATGGAGCAGGAGTACCGGTGTTGATGGCGAGCACTTCCGGGATCGAACCCAGAAGATCGATTGCTTACCGCCGGACCTGGAGGTAAATATAGACGTACCCTCAGGTGTTTAATGGCTATATTGCTTCAGTATTCACTAAAATGATCAGTTGTTACCAGATATTTATCACCACCAATATTAACTACAAAAGGGAAGGAACACAAAAAGCCAAAATAGGGAAAGAATGGCTTAAAGACTATTTAGATAAGTTAGATGTATTCATATCAGCAGGTTCTGATTAAATTAATACTAGGATACTTAAGGAACTATCTGAAACAATCTTGGAACTGTTAGCAATTATTTTTAAGAACTTCCGGAGGGGCAAGGTCCAAGGGAACTTGAGAATGACAAACATAGCACCTATCTTTAAAAATGGGAATAAAGAGGAGCCGGAAAATTATAGACCAGTCAGCTAACTAGGACACCTGGAAAGATACAGGAACAAGTTTTTAAACCATCAATTTTAAGCATCTAGAGATAATAGGATAATAAGTAATAGCCAACATGGATTTATCAAGAACAAATCACACCAAACTAACCTATTTTCCTTCTTTGGCAGGGTTACTGGCCATGAATAAGGGGGAAGCAGAAGATGTGATATATTTTGATTTTAGTAAGGTTTTGATAGTTGTACATGACATTCTCATAAGCAAACTAGATGGAATTACTACAAGGTGGGTGCATAACTGGTTGAGAAACAGTATGCAAAAAGTAGTTAACGCTGATTCGGTCAAACTGGGTGGATGTATCTAGAGGGTTCCCCACAGGGGTCTCTCTTTGGTCTAGTACTGTACAATATTTTCATTAATGACTTGAATAATTTGCAGTGACACCAAGTTGGGAGGGCCTACTAGCACTTTGGAAGACAGGATTAAAATTCAAAACAACCTTGACAATCTGGAGAAATTGGTCTGACAACAAGATGAAATTCAATAGACACAACTGTAAAGTATTACACCAAGGAAGGAAAAAAAAATCAAATGCACAAATACATAATGTGAAACACCTAGCTAGGCTAAAGAGGAATTGGGGGTTATAGTGGATCACAAATTATATAAATTCTATTGAGTCAAGTAGTTAAATAAAAATAGTACCAAAGTTCTAAGTTAGTTATGCCTTAGACACATTTAGCGATCCCTTTTGTCAAGGGATACAATAGGTGAAATTTGGCTTTTTTCAAATTGCAATTGCATTTACATAGATGTTCAAGTCAAGCATGTTAGTCTAAACGTTTTAGCCATTCAATAGTTGAGGGAATGGCACTGTGCAACTCCATGAGGGAGCACAGCAGCCCCATGCATATGATCTTCCTCTCCTAACTGGACACAACAAGAAGGGGAGAGTCACAAAGGCCCCACTTCTAAGCATTTGCACACATCTATTTTACTTCTGAAGCAATTTAGCTTTGCCTACAGATGGTATGGAAGGTCAAAACCAGGAGGCTGCACTGCTGGATATGCTTTGGCTATGTTTGAAACTGCTATTTTTTGGAGGGGGTTAGTTGGTTAGTTCTTTGTTTTTGAAGTCAATAGTCAAGCTCCTATTTACTTCAGTGGTGTGAGATTTCCACCCTGGTACAAGTCCATTGATTTCAATGGCATTAACAAGGTATACATATGGACCAGTATTTTTTCAGAGGACCTGGATCAGCATTCATGTCACACTCCTCGTCAGTACCTGGCCCAGGGAACCTAATGATCCAACTAGCAGACCAAAGTTGATGATGAATCCTGGTCACATGCCACCTGAGGCACATTGAACATATGCTAAGAAGTATTTTTTCCACAGTACTTCAGTGATATTATAAGTTCCTAGCAATATTTGGCATATTATACCAGGAAGTCGACACGAAGAATTTTCAAAATTCAGTATTATTTGTTTAAGGATCTGTTAGCAGCCTCTACATTCGATTTTTTGCTCTGTTGATATGATAGTGACCTACTGGAAAAGCTCCATCAGCCAGTTCGCTATTTACCAATGGGATACCACCTCCTTGTGGCTCATCTGATGTCCCCTCCTTCGGTTGCTCACCCTGTGGTGGGATGGTGTGTCTCTCTCTCTCTGGACTCAACTGCTCACTCTTCCTAACTCAAGGAGCTCCCTCTTCATCGCTTGACTTTCAGGGTGTCAAAGTCCCGCTGGACAAACTGTCTCAGGCAGTTTTCAGCTCCACTGCCCAGACTGTGCCATTTCTCCAGTGGCTGGTAGGGGAACCTGTGCCCTCCCACTGCTCCAGGTTCCAGTCCAGGGACTATATGTCTAGCAAACAGTCTCAGACCCTGTTACTGTTTCCCTGGGCTATTTCCTACTTTCCCTTATCTTCTGGCACACCTCTGGAGCTTCCTCTGCTCCCTGTGGCTACTGCACACCCTTTGCTTCTTCTCCCTCTCAGTTCCTGCCAAAGTCTGTATTCCCAGGGTTTACTCCCTCCTTGAACTCCTCTTTGACTCTCTACTGAGGAGATTGGACAGGCCTGTAACCAGGGCGGACCCAGAGAACAGAAGGGTGTGCTGTCTACCGGGCGCAAAGATACGCGATGTGGACCTGCGGTTGAAAAGGATCCTAAAAGGAGCAGGTAAGAACCCCTTGATAATCCTTCACATGGGAACGAATGACACGGCTAGGTTCTCGTTAGAGAGAATCAAGGGAGACTATGCCAGGCTGGGGAAGACGCTCAAGGAGATAGAGGCTCAGATTATCTTTAGTGGGATTCTGCCTGTTCCTAGAGAAGGGCAGCAAAGGGCTGATAGGATTGTGAGAATAAATAGTTGGCTAAGGGAGTGGTGCTATAAGGAGGGCTTTGGGATGTATGGCCACTGGGAGGCTTTCGGGGACAGACAGCTGTTCTCCCGGGATGGACTTCACCTGAGTAGGGAAGGAAATAGACTTCTGGGAGGGAGGCTGGCTCATCTTATCAAAAGAGCTTTAAACTAGGAAGTTGGGGGAGACGGTTGGGAGATGTACAGTTAATCTCCACGCCAGATTCCAACATTGAAAAGGAGAGTGATGAGATAAGAGAAGATATAGCCAGGGAGATGGGATTGGACATAAGAAGGAGAGGGGGGACGAACACAAAGAGGCCTGTAACGTATTGCGTTACTAATGGGAGACAGGCTAAACGACATACGTTAGGATGTTTATACACCAATGCGAGAAGCCTAGGTAACAAAATGGAGGAATTGGAGCTCCTGGTCCGAGATTTGAAACCGGATATCGTAGGAATAACTGAAACGTGGTGGAACGGCAGTCACGACTGGAATACAGGTATGGAAGGGTATGCGCTGTTTAGGAAAGACCAAAACAAAGGTAAGGGTGGGGGGGTGGCATTGTATGTAAATAATGAGATAAGCTGTAAAGAAATAATAATTGTTGGAATAGATAACACAGAGTCCATCTGGGCAATACTCACACTGGGTAAAAGAACTACTAGAGCCTCTCCGGGGATAGTGCTTGGGGTGTGCTATAGACCGCCAGGATCGACCCAGGATATGGATAAGGAACTATTTAATGTATTTAGGGAAGTAAATACTAATAGGAACTGTGTGATTATGGGGGACTTTAACTTCCCGGATATAGATTGGGGAACAAACGCTAGTAGCAATAATAGGGCTCAGATGTTCCTAGATGTGCTTGCTGATCAATTCCTTCATCAAGTGGTAGCTGAACCGACAAGGGGGGAGGCCATTTTGGATTTGGTTTTGGTGAGTAGTGAGGACCTCGTTGAGGAAGTGGTTGTAGGGGACAACTTGGGCTCCAGTGATCATGAGCTAATTCAGTTTAAACTAAATGGAAGGAGTAATAGAATTAAATCAAAGACTAGGGTTTATAATTTTAAAAAGGCTAATTTTAGAGGACTGATAAGGGAAGTGGATTGGGCAAACGTATTAATGGATCTAAAGGCAGATGAGGCCTGGGATTACTTTAAGTTAAAGCTGCATGAGCTGTCGGAGGCCTGTATCCCAAAAAAGGGAAAAAGGTTAGTAAGCAAGAGATTTAGACCGAGCTGGATGAGCGACCGTCTCAAAGGGGCGATTAGGAAAAAACAGAAAGCGTACAAAGAGTGGAAGAGGGGAGGGATCAGTAAGGAAACTTACCTTAGTGAGGTCAGAGAATGTAGAGATAGAGTGAGAAAGGCCAAAAGCCGTGTAGAGTTGGACCTCGCAAGGGGAATTAAAAGCAATAGTAAGAGATTCTACAGCCATATAAACAGGAAGAAAGCAAAGAAAGAAGAAGTGGGACCGCTGAAGACTATAGCCGGAGAGGAGATCAAGGATAATCTAGGCATGGCACAATATCTCAACGAATATTTTGCATCGGTGTTTAATGAGACCAATGAAGGGATTAGGAATACTAGCAGAGTAACAGAGGGGGATACAGGAGGGGAGATTACCATATCCGAGGTAGAAACCAAACTTGAACACCTTAATGGGGCTAAGTCGGGCGGACCAGACGATCTTCATCCGAGAATATTGAAGGAATTGGCACAGGAAATAGCAGGCCCCTTAGCGAAAATTTTTAATGAATCTGTAAACTCGGGGGTGGTTCCGTTAGACTGGAGAATAGCTAATGTGGTTCCTATTTTCAAGAAAGGGAAAAGAAGTGACCCAGGTAACTACAGGCCTGTTAGTTTAACATCTGTAGTGTGCAAGGTGCTGGAAAAAATTCTGAAAGAGAAAGTAGTTGAGGACCTTGAGGTTAAGGGCAATTGCGACAAATTACAACATGGGTTTACGAAGGGCAGATCGTGCCAAACCAATCTGATCTCCTTCTTCGAGAAAGTAACGGACTTATTAGATAAGGGAAATGCGGTGGACCTAATATACCTTGATTTCAGTAAAGCGTTTGATACTGTACCGCATGAGGAATTATTGCTTAAACTGGAAAAGATGGGGATCGATATGAAAATCCAGAGGTGGATAAGGAATTGGTTAATGGGGAGAATGCAGCGGGTCGTGTTGAAGGGTGAACTGTCAGGTTGGAGGGAGGTCACCAGTGGAGTTCCTCAAGGTTCGGTTTTGGGACCCATTTTATTTAATCTATTTATTACTGACCTCGGAACCGACTGTAGGAGTGGGCTGATAAAATTTGCGGATGACACAAAGCTGGGAGGCATTGCCAATTCGGAGGAGGATAGGGATATTCTGCAGGGAGACTTGAATGAGCTTGTGAATTGGAGTATCAGAAATAGGATGAAATTTAATAGTGAAAAGTGTAAGGTGATGCATTTAGGGATGACTAACAGCAATTTTAGTTACAAGCTGGGGACGCATCGGTTAGAAGTGACAGAGGAGGAGAAAGACCTCGGGGTCTTGGTAGACCGTAGGATGACTATGAGTCGACAATGTGACGTGGCAGTGAAAAAAGCCAATGCGGTCTTGGGTTGCATTAGGCGAGGAATATCTAGTAGGAACAAGGAGGTGCTGCTTCTGTTGTATAAGGCGCTGGTGAGACCACATTTGGAGTACTGTGTGCAGTTCTGGTCTCCCATGTTTAAAAAAGATGAACTCAAACTGGAACGGGTACAGAGAAGGGCCACTAGAATGATCAGAGGAATGGAAAACCTGTCGTATGAAAGGAGACTAGAGGAGCTCGGGTTGTTTAGTCTGTCCAAACGAAGGCTGAGGGGGGATATGATTGCTCTTTTTAAATATATCAGAGGGATAAATACCAGGGAGGGAGAGGAACTGTTCCAGCTCAGTACTAATGTGGACACGAGAACGAACGGATATAAACTGGCTGTGGGGAAGTTTAGGCTTGAAATAAGACGAAGATTTCTGACGGTCAGAGGGGTGAAATATATTGGAACAGCCTTCCGAGGGAAACGGTGGGGGCGAAGGACCTGTCTGGTTTCAAGATTAAGTTAGATAAGTTTATGGAGGGAATGGTTTAATGGAAAAACATGATTTTAGCCAAATGAATACCGTGCCTTGGTAGGTAAATAGTATAATGGCCAATGAGGGTCAGGCTGGAGACCCTTGCCTACATGCTCGGGGTTTTACTGATCGCCATATTTGGGGTCGGGAAGGAATTTTCCTCCAGGGTAGATTGGCAGAGGCCCTGGAGGTTTTTCGCCTTCCTCCGCAGCATGGGGCAGGGATCGCTAGCCGGAGGGTTCTCTGCCAATTGAAGTCACTAAGCCACAGGATTTGGGGACTTCAACAGCAGAGTCAAGGGAAAGGGTAGGGACGGCTTTGTGGCCTGCAACATGCAGGGGGTCGGACCAGATGATCATAATGGTCCCTTCTGACCTTAAAGTCTATGAGTCTATGAGTCTTGCCAACTCCGCCCTCAAGAATGTGACTGCAGAGTTCTTCCTACAGCACCCTCTTACCACCAACTTCCTCTCTTTATGCTTAGTCCAGCTCCTCCCCCAGCTGGGCTTCATCAGCCATTAGGCCTTATCAGCCCTGATTCTTCTCCAGGTGCAGCCTGTCACAAGGTTAATCAGCCCTTTTTTTACTTCCTCGGGCCTTGTGTGGATAGACGCTGCCTCACAGCCCAACAAAAGAGGTAGATTGAAAGCATATATAATACTAAGCTGCATTATACAATCATAAAGAGATAGATCTGAAGGAAAAACATTGAGCATAAATGAATGCCAGTTTTATCTGGAATAACTTGTTCTCTACAGCATCTGCAGACGGACAATTGCTGTGGAGTTGTCTGGTTACAGGTCTTTTTTTCACACGTCAGCTAAATGAAAGATCCCAACAACAATCAGCAATATTAGTCAAATTATGCTCAGTTATGTTTTTGTAACACCACTTAAAACCAATGAGGTTTCATGGGAGAAATTGTGATCAAAGTTTGGCACATATGGCCTCGGAGGTTTGGGTCCCATAAACTACTGAATAGAGACATAACTAACTATTAGTGTATTCATCTGTGACTCAATCTAGCTCCAATATTATTCATGCTGTGTAAAAGAAAATTGCATGTTTCTTTCAGATGAGGACTCTAAAATTTCAAAAGAAAAATAAGCACCTCTGTGTATGGAAAGAATTAGAAATGTGACAATTAATTTAGCATCATCTTATAGAACTTCACACTTCTTGGAAAAGGAAAATGGCACCTTTTCGGTTTATTGGATTGTTGCTTTCCTAAATCGGGGCCATATTGTAGTGTAAAGGTCTTAAGCATTTGCTTAACTTTACACACTAAACTGCTTTCCTGAATGGGGATTCTTTCCTGAATGGAGACCTCAACAAATATGGACTGGAAACTGCCTATCCAAAACATGAAGTGGACTTGCAGTTCTTGATAGCATCTAACATGTATGTTAGTGAAGTGTGAGGAATGCCATGCACATGTTTTTTATGCCGTAGCATGACACCTCCATTGTGACATGTTATAAACTAGCAGTGTGACATACCAGTCAAAATCACGTGTGACATGCCTCACAGTTCGGACATATGTACCATTGCCACAAAAAGCAGCAACCCATTACATAACAATGCAAAGCATGAAAGTCAGGTATAGTGCAGAGATGGGCTGTCCAATTCAGTGTTTGGAAGCATCTCAATTTCTGATCTTAAAAGGGCTCACTGCTGATGTGGCTAAAGCTGTGCAAGCCTCTTTCAGCCCTAAATTCACAAATACTGTGATCTTTCTAATAATCTGCTGACGTAAGCCAGCATCCCATTACATACTGATGGTCCATATTTGTAGTACGTGATATTTTCACTAGTACTGTCAAGGGAGTTCATTATGGAACATTCTTCCCAAAATTATACACTGGCACTCTGTTCTTGTAGCACACACAAAAAATTGCTACAAATGATTATATTCCCGTTTAGGAAGATAATCCAATGTGTTTAGTTAAGAAACTACTTGGGAGCCTAGTGTATTCTCTGTGGCTTGTAGAAGACACCTTGAATTGACCAAAATACTCAAAAGTCACCTTACGTAAGGGGCTAGCTATATACTAAGCATTGACATGTTTCTGAATAATAGGTTTGGCAAACCCATTTCACAGTTTGTGGAAGGGCAGAGTTTCGTCAAAATGTTACTGCCCCTCTTCACTCACTGAAATTGACTGAAATTTTCATCTTACGCAATTCCCCTCACCCCCGAGGTCAGGCCACGGCCCTCTGGCAGTATTTTCTGTTCAGAAAGGGAAACCATCTCCAACCAATTGAATATAGAGATGGGCCTGGTCCTAATTTCCATTTCAGTCAATAACAGTAAGCCTCTGTGATCCCATAGAGGTGACTGTATAGCTAAGAACCTTGACAACTTCATAAGAAGGGATCTTCTTAACATACAGTATTTTCACCTTACCCCAAAGCAAAGTTACCATATGCAAGTTTGGGCAAAATAATCATAACAACATTATCTCACATGCAGGAGTCTCAGAGTGAACTGTAGCCCAGGTGACCTCCGGCTGCTTTCAATGGCAAGTTTGCATGCGTTTTTCATTGGTGAAGATACATTCCTAGGTCTGCTTTCTCCACTATACATATCTAATTTGAACCATTCTAAGCAGCTGTAATTCCAGGGCACAGGAGGAAGAATGTGGGGACATCCCTATTTGCCAGGAGATATGCAATTGCAAAACGTGTTGCAGATGACATACTAAATGTTTGGTATTGTGACCTGTGATGCAATACAAAAGAATAGCTGTTGCTGTCTAAACTTTAATGGAGTTAATCCCTCCAAATGCTGACAAATTACTGCCCCAGGCCATTTAAAAATCAGATTTCTAATGCAATAATCCTATCTGCATTACAATGAGTTGGGATGAAATGATTAGGTGCCGGATATTTTTGCACAGTGAATTAAGTCACTGTACTGGCTGACCGTGCTTGTTCACAAATTAAAGGTCTAGACAGAAATGAAATTCCATTATTCTGCCACTTACTAAGCTTCGAGGAAGGGTTCATTACTGTCCTGTCTCTACTGGGAAGGTTTCTAAAGTAGCTACAAGCTATCAGGAACCTATTTTTCCATTATATCAACTGCGCAGCTTTTTTCATTATTAATATTATTAGTCAAGCTTTTGACTACTAAACACTTCTGAAATGGGAAAAGGCTAAATCAACAATACATGAGCACAAGTGAGCAAAAGTTTCAGAAAAATGAAAGATGTAATTTTTTTCGCCCATAATCCACAGGACTTTTCATGGTTAGTCATAGGCCTAAACCAGATCTATTTATCCACCACCCCGGAACTGTGGGCCATTCAGCAAAATGGACCAGGATACAAACCACTTAACAGATGGTTTTACAAAACTAACCTCTGTTTCGGCCATCTCTAACGTTTAGTAATATGTTTCAGGTAGATAAATGTAAGCACGGAAATTATTTCCAATTTAAATTACCTCTTCTGGTAAAGGCCATATTTTGGATTTTGTTGAACCCCAGAACAAGATAACTTTGGAAAGCCTGAGACTGCACTCTTGATCTGAATATTCATGTTATTTATATATAGGCGCACAGAGCAGCATCTTTAGTTAACCCATTTTTTTAAATACATAATGTCTGTGTTCATGTTTAGCATCATTGAAGTCAATGGGAATTTTGCCACTGACTTACATGCAGACAAGATTTAATCTCAAGTCTATAGTAAATGTAAAGATATCACATTATACATGTTTATAGATAAAGTTGAGTCTGATGCCCTTCTGAAGACATATTCCAAATGGGCCAGGTTCAGAAAAAAGCTTAATGAACTCTTTTAAAGGAGAAAAGGATTAAGGAATAAAAACCTATCAATAGTCATTCATTTCTGAGACAGTCCCTATTGCTGTTCAAATGGAATACTTCATTACAATTGCCTCTAAAATATACTGAATTCCTTTTAATATACAGCACAGTGTATAATAATTACAACCTTCTAAGATTGGTTGTGTTAATCAGAACCAACACATATGTGTTTCAGGGTACAGTTACAGTAACTCATCTCATTCTCATAGTACTTAACCCCTTGAATGCAGATAGCTAGTTCGTGTACATAGTTTATATCTTTATCACCAGGGGAAAAGGGATTTGAACTTTATGATGCCTATTCCAGATGCCAGGAGTGCAGCATTTAAATGGTTAAACTAAGGTAGAACTTCTGTAATTAGAACTAATCTTTCTGCCAAACAACAAAAACCTTACATTTCCATCCTGTTGACATATTTAGAATGAATGTTTCTAGTTAAAGTTAAAGCTCCACACCTCAGTGCTAACAATGAGCTAGTCAGAGACAGCCTTGTTCCATGTTAAGTATTGCTTTTTCTGTACCGATGTAATGCTTCACTGCATAGCTTCATACTCAGTCTGCTTACACAGCAATTAAGTGTGGTATTAGGCTAGATAGATATATGCAAACATTTTAAATTATATGATTACTCAGTATGAAAGAATTTATGTAGGTACAGGTTCAGATAAATCATTGCAGATTCTATTAATCTCTATTGTGTATATGCCAAAATAAAGCTGCTAATGGATTATTATATTCACTACTACAATATCAACTATCCAAAGTTATATGCATTTTAAATACAATATAAATGCAAAATGAAAAAATATATTTTGCTGACTATAGATATAATGCTTATGAAATTTCCAGGCTACTTTCAGCAGCAGCAGCAAAACAAAACAAAAAAACGTGTAGGTCAGCTAGATCCATACGAGATGACTGATGCTTTTTAGATCCCCTATTTGATGATCCTCCCAATATTTCATAGTTACAAATGGATGTTAGTAATTAACCATATTATAGTGGACACTATGGATCCTGCAAGGTGCTGAGCAAGTTGCTCCTGAGGGATACTGAGAACCATCCATTTGACCAGCTCCTACTGAATTAAATTGTCAAACGCCCATTGAAATCAATGGGAGCAGAATTGTTTCAGTGGGAGCTGAGGGTGTTCAGCAACTTTCAGAACACTAAGAACAGTAATACACTAGATCCGTTTGTGGGCCTGATCCTGAAAGTCTTACATGAGGAATCTTTACAAATAACCCTAATAAAGTCAATGGAACTACTCAAATTATGTTTATTATGGTAGTGCCTAGAGATTAACCAAGAATGAGGCCTCATTGTCCTAGGCAGCTACAAACAGAGTAGACAGTCCCTGTCGCAATTCTAAGTCCTGCTTACATAGACAAGGTAGACAAAAGATAGGAAAAAGGGATATCCATGCACACCTACAAGCAGAGTGATGGTTTGTAAATGGTATGTTAATTCCATAATTTGTTTATTCATTTGTGAATGGGGGGCATGCTAAATGGAAGGGGAAGAGAGAAGGGACATTAAGGAGGAGAGGAAGGAAGAATTACTCAAGTGCATAAGGCTTGCAGGATCAGGCCTCTATAATGCCATCATTGGCTGCTGGATTTTTTAAAATGTATTTTATTTATTTATTTATTTGAGTGGACAATGCTAAGGTAAGTGATTCCAGGGGATTTAATGCAGTTGGGAATGAAGGTAATGACTGCAGCCTTTAGAGTGTTATAATAGAGAACCATACAAGAGTGCGGAAGAGTTTTTACTTCATACAATGAGATCTATCATTTAATGCCTGACATTTTATGATGGGCAGAAAACCCTACAGTTTACGATTTATCCAAACCATTACTGTAAAATATGATTCCCCCTCTTATCTCAAAGCTCACATTATGACAATCACACGGGCAGTAATTCCAAAGCTGGCAAGTCATAGCTGTTGCATATCATGTAACCTGAAAATTTTAAATAAATTAATTCCAAGCACAGCTTCCTCAAGATTCAGCAGCAGTTATGAATATTTAAGTCAATTTAACCCTTTCAACATACATTTTTCCCCCCGTTTGTGAATAATTCAGCTTAAACAAACCAGCTATTGAGATGAGGTTACTACTAGCCCTTATTCTGTTGTTTGGGATCACACTGATTCCCTTTCACAGCACAGCACATACATACATACAAACACACACACACACCCCACAACAGTACTAAAGACCCTTCCACAGCAATCAGCTCTTTTCCTGGTACTTCTTTATTGTAACCACTAATGAAAACTCTTTGAAGTGGAAGAGTAAATATTATCATTTGATAGTACTTGGGCCCAACAGTGCAAACACAATTGCATTGTGTTACATTCTGGGAGCTGTAGACCTATTCACAATACAGCACTTGCAGGGTTGCTATGGAGGAGTCCAGTGCTTACAATTCTGTTGGCACTCAATCAGCACAAGAGCTGCTGATCACTCTTTCAGGGCTGTTCACCTTAATCTTCATCTGCAATACAAGTGGAAAAACTACTGACTACAGAGGATGGCTTTAGTAGGGCCACATTTTCCAACGCTGACCACCCACAATCAGAGCCAAAAAAAACAACTCTGCTTTAGGCACTTAAATAAGAACCAGATTTTCAAAAATGCTCTGCACCCAGCAGCTCCCAATATGACACCTGTGGCCAGATCCCTTATCTCTTTAAGAGAGACCATTGCCCTTATGTTTGAGATTGTAGCTGGGGACTCTGGGGACCTGGGTGCAATTGGTTGCTGTGACGGACTCCCTGTGTGAGTTTAGGTACCTTCTCCTCCTTAGTTACCCATCTGTAAAATGGGGCTAATGGTAGTTCCCTAACTCCCAGGGATGCTATGAGAATAACTGTATTGATAATTAAAAGGTACTCAAGATACTAGTGTTAAGGGCCAAGTAAGTACCTAGAGAGATCTGGGTGCTTGTTTGAAAGTCTGGTCCTAGAGAGGAAGAGAGAAGCGGTATGAAGTGGGAGAGGGACCACAGATGCTCAGACATTTGCACCGTAGCCCATCCTCTGTTACCAAACAATACAATAGGTACCTGGGGAATCAGAGAACAAAAATACCAACAATGGAATGAAAGGGGGAGGCAAAGAAAGGCTTGAGGGACTGACTCAAAACGTCCAGAAGCCTTCCACATGTGCAAGGACGGAGGAGAGATTCCAACAGGGACAAAGCGGGGGGGGGGGGGGGCTGGAGGGAAAGAAGAGCTAGGAAATGGGGAATAAAAACGGTATTTAAAAGCCCGCCCCTCAAATTAGGGGTGACCCCGACCGCCATCAATCCTGGCTATGAGTCTGCTGGCGTCAGTGGAGCCCCGCTGGCTTTGTGAATGGGGGTGGGAGCATGAGCTGTGGAGGGACAGTTAATGCCCCCCGCCTGCCCCCAGGGAGTGTTTGCCCTCAGCCCGCCGTGCCCCCCTGGCGGGAACCCAGCCCACGCGGCTCGCCCGCCCGCCCGGCCCAGCTCACCTTGCTGCTGAAGGGCCCGGGGATGAGCAGTTTCAAAGCCTGTCTCTTCAGCTCCACCAGGCGGGCGTTGCAGTTCTCGCACCAGACCCCGCTGCCGGAGCCCGGCGAGGAGCCGCCCCCGCTGCCAGAGCCCGGGGAGGAGCCGCCCCCGCTGCCAGAGCCCGGGGAGGAGCCGCCCCCGCTGCCAGAGCCCGGCGAGCCCGTGCCGAAGCCCGGGGAGCCCCCCAGCGAGCCCGGGGAGCTGCTGCCGATGCCCGGGGAGGCAGGACCCGGCGAGCCGCTGAAGGAGCCCGGCGAGGAGGTGCCCGATCCGGGGGACGGGGTGCCGGACGAGCCCAGGACGGAGCCGGCTCCCTCTGGGGCTGGGCGGCTTCCAGCCCGGGATTCCTCGTAAGCTTTCCGGTACCAGCTCTCGGGGGAGAAGGGGGCCGCGGGCTTGGTGGGGGAGCAGGGCTCGGTCACCTGGAGGAGGAGCAGAGCGGGAGGCAGCGAGTGAGGCGCGGGCGGCGGCGGGCAGACCTCGCGGGGCAGGCCAGCTGCAGTCGGTGATTGCGGCTGCTCGACCGACCCCAGCTGCGAAGCGCCCGGCCCCCCGCGCCCTGCATTGTCTCCGGGCGGCCACCTGAGAGCAGCTGGGGCCGGGAGGGGGCAAAGCGGTACCGCTCCCACTTCCGATCCCCACCCCACGGCGGTCTCCAGCCCCACGCACTGCGGTAGCTCGGGGACTCCTTCCCGGGCAGGGGGTGTCAATACACACTGCACGTGTGATCGACAGAATCGATCCCGACAGGTATGGGGCAGTGCAAAGCGAGGTCAGCTCGAATCGCACACTGAAATGCAACCCGGGGCTAGAAATAAAAACAAAGTTATGCAGGGAGGATGAGGAGGGCGAAAGTCTACAGCGATCGCAGGGGGAAAGGAACCCAGTGTACTTCATGCAGTTGAGAGCTGCTTGAATAGACCAAGTAATATACTCAGCCAGGTGAAGCTCTGAATGGGAACATGCAGCTTAATAAGGTTCACATGTTGGTATCATTTGTCACAGGTTTACAGGGAAAGCTATAGCATGGGTCCTTGGGAAGGAGGGGGAATTAAAACCCTTAGCGCAGATGGATTTAAAAGATTCCCTGCATTTCATGTATGGATAACTTACCCCGTATTTCCTGCTTCTGGTTGTGACTGCAATTCTCTCTTTATTTCCAGCCACTGAATTCATGATGATTTTTATAAAACAGGAGAATGTCCTAAAAATGTCCCACGTTACATCCACAATAGAGAATTTTCAATCCAATAAGGTTCACCGGCTGGATAGATAGACTGTAAGCACTGCACCAAATTCAACCTTTTCCTCCAGAGAAAAAACACTGAGCCCAGAAGCACCATCAATTTTCAGGCAAATGTTTTGGATTTTTTTTTCTTCAAAACATCTTTTTCCTCATGATCTTCTCTCTCTTTCACTTACACCCCTTGTTTTCACAGACACACCACCATCCAGAGTATCAGCATTTCCCCCCACCAGACAGTACAGTTTTCCTCCACAAGTGAAATGAACAATCACATCCAAGGTAGCTTTAGGAAGGTATAAGAGAGAGAAAGCCAGAGAGCTATGCTCTGCCTAGAAGCAGAGATTTCTCTCTCTGCTACTGGTGCTGTGGTAACTTGTTTCCTTCACTAAGGTTTGTAAGTGAGTTAAAAGAAATCCTCCAAAAATATCAAGATCCAGTCTCTGGGAGGAGCTTCCGAATCCCTTGCAGCCAATATCCTTCTGCCCATTTGTGCCTGACAGTTTTGTAAGGGAAAGGAAGACTCTGGCTATATAACACTCCTTGGTCAGCAGAGGAGCTGCAGAACGTTTGCAACTGACGCCCCTAAAGCCTTTGAAAATACTGTCAAAGCTTCACTGCAGTTCTGTGCAATAGGTTAGCTGCTGAGGAGGTTCCATTTTATTTTGCAGTATTTCTTGATTGACATTTGTGATTTTTTTTCTTCTTAAAAACAAACAAAACCCCAGCCACCTTGTTGCTTCCCTGCAGTTATTGGTTAGTTGCCAATATCCAGGGCTTTAATGAACACGATTTTTGCAAGTGTTCCAAATATTGTATAAATAATCATGAAAGGAAAGCAGGCTGGAATGTTTGCCACATCTATAACAGTCACTGGAATCTCTTTGTCTGTGTTATTGTTTTGAATGTATTAATTAAACTTGCAATAAAGGGCATGTTACAGTGACTTGTTAACAATCAAATCCCAAAGTCTTACTATGTCTTCCCCTCTCCCCCTGCCCCGTTTCATAGAGGAAGGTTATTTTGCCCCTTGAGCCCTATTTATTTCAAATCCTGAAGGCAGCACAAACATTTGTAATAAATCTCTTCAAAAATTCACTTGTTGGTTCCCACAGAAACTAATGAAACTAAGAAACTAAGGCCCAGATTCTAATGGGTATTTAGGTTCCTCATTTCCATTGAAATCAAAGGGAGTGAGGTGCCTAAATACTTTTGAGGATCTGGGGCTTAGTACCAGATCCCCTGATATGGTCAAAATGCAGTGTGCAAATTAGGGGGCATGATGCAAAGGTGGCTTAACCGCCACCTTTTCACTCTTCTAGTACTGGTGCTGCTCTGTGAATAGCATTCCCTCTACACTGTTAGAGCAGCTTTTGGTCTGCTCTAATGTATACTGGGATGTAATGGCCACAAGGGGCCAAAAGTGAAGTCCTGTGTTCCTGAGCTGTAGAGATAGCCCAGTGATGCCCCCTTTTCTTAACTATGCTGCTAGCAGGAAGGGTGTATAGCATAAGAGCCTCTCAATTGGTTTGACATAACCTATTATCTTTATTTTGGAACAATTCTTCCTGTGCTGGTTGAATCAGCTTTACAGCCAGATTACACAGGTAGTGCAGCAGAAAACAACCACACTGCTGACTCTGAATATTTACAAACACATTAAAATAGGATCAAAAGGGCGAACAAAGAAGGTTCTACTTGGGTCCCTCTAGATACAACCACATTTCAGAAAACTTTCAATATAGAGGTACAAAGTTCTTCATTCCACTGATAGGAGCAATCAGGACCACAAAGTAATGAAGTAAAAGCAATGCAAGTCCCAGTTTCCTGGTATTACAGAATGACTGTGCTCTGTTCTCAGTCCCACAGGAACAGAGACCATGAATAGAGGCAGGCATGGGCCATGTACACCATAGTGTATAACTTTTAATTTTGGGGGCTCAGCATTTCTTACAGTGAACTGGCAGATTTGCTTTTCTTCAACAGACCTTTCATTACCCCACTGCTAGATGTGCCTGCCTACCCACATCTGCTGTGTTAGTGATCATCAAAGAATGTGTCACGGCATGCCTTCCTTGGGAGATTATGGATATAGTGTGGCCAGGGGGCAACAGATTGGCTAACATGCTTACACATTCCAAATTGCAGGCTACTGCCCTGTTAGGGATTGAGAAGCAGAGAATCTACAACATCTTGGTGTCCATCTCCTTGAAAAGTTCATAGGGAGGAAACAGTAGGTATTAGAGGGTGTGTATGGACACAACAACAGTTCAAGGATGATCAATGAGGCAATATTGTACAGCTAATTGGTGAAGCAGCAAACACAAAAGTGCATTTAAATGCTCGATGGTTTTCATCATTTAGAGATGCCAAATACTGCTAGGAAGAAGTAGCAGAGAGAGAGAGAGAGAAATAACACCCACTAATGCTTCAGTGTATTACCTGTAACCTTGTCTACACAAGGGAAATTAGGACACATAATTGGCCACATTTGCAGCTCTACCAGTGAGAGCAATAGTGGAAGATGGAAATAAGGAATATTTTTTTAACAGCAGGTGTAATTAACCACTGCAATATTTTACTGAAGGTTGTGGTGGATTTTCCATCACTAGGAATTTTTAAATCAAAATTGCTCTATCAAACAGGAGTTATTTTGGGGAAGTTCTATGGCCTGTGTTATACAGGAAGTCTGGAGTCTAGAAATCTAGAGCATCCAGGATTTAGGTGTTCTGACCACTTTGCCGTCTAACCTTGATCGCAGTAAAATTAGATAACGAAGTGGTAAAAATGCCTTAGTCCTGTCTATATTGTAGTGATGCTGCCACTGGTGGAGCTGCAATAAGGCTGTATCAATGATGAATCCTGGTCTCCTGCCACCTGAGGCATGTTGCGCATATGCTAAGAAGATCATGGCTCCTAAATTTACATAGATGTTGCCTTGCAGTGTGGGCCAAAGAGGATGAGAGCCCTCAGCACATCTTCCTCTGCTGCATTTGTATTCACCAAAACAGCTGCAAGTGAAATTTCACTGCCATTAGCAACACTGCTTATCAGATTAAAGGCAGTGCAACTGTATCCAGGAGATGAACTGGACAAAGTGGTCATGCAAAAAACCCCCAAACAAACAAAACAAAACAAACCTCTTGCAAATTTGTCACGTTGAACAGCCATGATTTGTATTCCAAAGCAGTGGAGTCCAGAGAGAGAAGCTTTCAGTGGGATGTGAGTGCCCTCTGCTGTTTGCAGTGTATAACATGTAGAATGTGGTATTTTGATCCTTACTGTAAAGATTCCTGTAATATTTCCTATAAGGGAACTGTGATGGGGTGGCCTGCCCTAATCATCAGCCCACCCCACCACCTGTCATGGCTCTTTAATGATTTTGATAGGCCCAATAAAGATATTCAAGGACCTAAGGAGGGATAGAGCTAGAGAAGAAGCAGTACCCAGAATAAGCAGTGATTGGGAGAAGGATAGGCACTGTTTCTTTAAAGACTTGGGACTAGGAGTCTGGCAGGGTGCATGAGGCATGGCTCCTGTCTTCCCCAACCAGTTGGAGGATGAACTGGGAGAAAGGGGCCAGCATATAGGCTGCCTCCTCTCTCACAGAAGATGGCTGGTCTGCTGAGCCCTCCAGCTGGGAAGGCCAAATAGAGACAGCATTTAGCTAAAGGAAGCTGGCAAAAGCCTTGCAGCTGACTATTCCAAGGCAAGAGGCCTGTGACACAAACCTCAGCTCCAGGAAGAGGGCTAAGGAGGAGGGAGGAATCCACTGCTCTAAAAGCACGAGGCAGAGGGAGTGCTTGCAGTGCAGCCCAGCTGCTGCAGGGAAGAGCAACCATCATAGCTGGCTAGGGAGGAGCTCTGACATATCACAGGTCTAGGCAAGGATAGCATAGTCTAAAGATCTGGTGAAGACATTGATAAGTGTGTTGAGGGTAGGAGCAGCTCATGGAAGTGGCGGAGGGATGAAGGAAACAGTCTTTGTCTGCCTAAAACAGAGTCATTGGGCTGGTACCCATAGGAGAGGGCAGGCCTGGGTTCCCCTGCCTTGCCCCTGGACAAAGAGGGGGTGCATGAGATCAAGAACAAGAAGGTCCAGATAAATGTTGGGAGATGGGCTTGAAGTCCGTCAGATTTTGAGTTTCCTATTTTTGGACCTTTTGGACCTGGAGGGGAATGGACTGAGTAGTAACAGAGAAAATTATAGATTACTGTGGAACCAGAATGGTTAAAGGAGGCACAAAACTTAAAATAAAAACCCTGCAACACCACACCTGAACATGTGGAGGCACTCTGCAGGAACATTACTGTCTGTGCTAAACTTACCAAAATCAAAGTAAACTGGCCATTTGCCTAGGATCCTGTGATGGCAATAATTTGCTCTTTCACCTGTTGAGTTCTGAATTTTTCAGTACCAGAGAATAACAGGCAAGGAGACTTCTGCTCATACTTGCTTTCCACTATACTTATAGCTTCTGAATCTTTCTGTTTTTGAGGCCACCTCACTGTAAAAGTGAAACACACAAATGCATGCAAATCTTGCTAAATGATCTTTTGCATCCCATTTAGTCCTGTTTCTCTACAGGTTTCATATATCTGTAGGAATTCCTGATTTATGTTTGTGTAAATGAGAGGAGGACCCCTGGGGCCCAGTCAGAACCACCCCTCCACTCCAACCCCTGGATCTAAAACTGTGCAGGGAAGATCCCCTTCCACTCACAAACACACACTACAGGGGCAGTAGGACTCAGACGTTGTCTATTCCCCATGTAGCCTTGAGGGAAAACTGCAGAGAGGAGCCAGCCAGTAGCAGCTGAAGCAGCCAAAGCAGGGACCTTTGGCAATTCACAGAACTTGCTACCATTTTCATTGGACTGCTCTGTGTTGACTGGCTGTTTGCTCCAAACCTCCCTTTCCCTCACAGTCACTTCACTCCACATCTGCCCTCTTCTCCTCTTCTCCCACTGCCCTGTGCCCTTGCTCCCCTTTTCTGTCCATTTAGCTGATCCTCCTCCTAAGTAAATTCATCCCACCAAAAAACAAAACAAAAAACATGGAGCTAACATGACATTTACTGCCATCACCTTGTTCACTCTCCTTCCCCCTCCGTGTGTCTGTCTGGTCTATTTAGTGTGTCAGCTGTTTGAGGCAGGGACCATTGACTGCTCTGTTTGTACAGTGAGGTCCCATTGTTGGCTGGCCCTTAGATGCTACTGTAATAAACATTATTATCAAAAACATATTGGGTAGGATTTTGCTGAGATGTAAAACGGGACTAATTCCATTTATTTCAGTGGAGTTACTCTGGATTTACACTGGTGTAAAAACACAATCTGGGCACATCTTTTGTATTCTCATTTCTGAGTGATTTCCATATTAGTTCTGGAAAGAGATACCAATGGGGCTGAAAGTGGGCATGTGCCAGATGCTGCTGTGTTTCTTGGTTAAAGCAGCTTACACTGTCTATGTGGTGTCTAGATGACTATGGAGGCAATATTCACATATGATCTACTGGTGTTCTCCAGTGGCCCATCCTTACGTCATTAGCTTCCTAAACAAATTCCTTTCGTGAAGTAATTTTGGCCTGCTTCCCAAAAGAGAATTGTTTTTGAAAGCTTGAACAAAAACTGTTCAGGTGATTTTAGGTTAGCTGAGGATGACAAGAATACTTGTTTTGTTCTTTTTTGAAATTTGCTGATTCTTTGTGATCAAAAAATGACTAATTTTTGGAATATCAAATTGGTGTATGAATGTCCTTCAGTGTAAACCTCTAAGAGGTCACTGAGGACTTGATCCTGTATTCATTGAAGTCAATGGCAAAGTTCTCATTGATTTTAATGGTGCAGGATCAAGGTCTATATCTCTTTAATATGTTTGATAATTAGTTAAGATATAAGAAAGTTATGAGCAAAAACCTCATATATCATATGTTCGGTACATGTATAAATTTCCTTACTGATTAAGTTGTGCATCTGTAGGTGAAAATATAATAATAATAAATTCACCTTTGGTGTGGATCTATTGACATTAATAGGGCAGCATAAAGGCTGAAATTGACCCAATAATATTTTGCTCAGATATCTCAGTTTTCATCCAGGGATCGCAAAGCACTTTACAAATATGGCTATTGCCCTCATTTTACAGCTGGGAAAACTGACTCAAAGAGAACTGAAGTGACTTCCCAAATTCACACAGCAGTCACGTAGATCTGGGAACAGAACCTAGGTTTGCAGATTCCAAGACACTTACTTTGAAGAACTTTCGAAAGGCTGCCTTTGCCACTCTGCATGGGCTTGGGTTGGCCAGCTTTAGGGTGCTCAGGAAATAGGGAATATTCAAACCAGATTTTTGCCTTCCATTTTTCTTAAATAGGCTGTCTTTACTGGGCACACAAGTTGTCTAGGTGCTAATTTCTTACTTGGCCATGCAACCACTGGGATTTTCAGAACCTCAATATTGCCATACATTGCTGTCCCATTTATCCAGTGCAGGTTCCGTTATTTCTAAATTTCACTTCTCTGTCTTCTACAATCAATCGGGATACTACAATAATTCTCTCATGGGACACCAAGGTGGCTTAATGGGAGTTCATAAAGACCTGAATAACACCTTAGTCTCTACAAAAGCAGCATTAAAAGGATGGGCATGGGGAATGAGTGTCACTTTGAATTTTAACAATAGTATTGTTGTGCTTTCTAGCATGGTCAGGCAGCTGAGAGTGTCTTCTTGTGACTATGCAGCTGTGGTACTACAGGAACTCAGAATGATATCAGGGATATAAAGTTTAAATAACAAGATGGCTCCTAGACTCTGAGCATGCAGACCCTCTTTGTGCCTTGTATCGTGTATAAGAGACCTTCATAATGGGATGCTCTCCAGTGATTACACACAACTAATCTTAAAGAGACAGTACCAGAATAGCTACAAGTATTGACAGTCTATGTTATAATGTTGAAAAATATGGAATGTCACCCAGATAAGGGGCAGTTTCTGTTCCCGATGACCTAAAAATACACACTTTGAATAAAACCCTCATTGCACATGAATCATTCTTTTGCAATTCACACATCAAAGCAACCTTCACTGCAGTGTGCCAGGCCCAGTGCCAGATGATATTCTTCATTTAATTTTTTAGAGATCTCGGGAATGGGGTGCAGCTTTAGAACAGTCTGATGGATCCATTCTCTTGCTTCAGGAAGGGAGATCCAGGCAGCCTGACAACCATGGCACACATTCCAAAGAGGCCACAGGATTAGTTGCATAGCATAGATGAGGATTCACTTGTCAGGTTTTCCCTAGAGCTGTTCAAAGGGTTGCTTCTCCCAGCCACTAGGGCCTGCCATACAGCCACAGCAAGTTAAAGCAGTGGGAGCGGTTCATAAGGCTTTCCCAGTGTACTTGTTATACCAATAGAATAAAAACCAGCAGGATCTTATTAAGAGGGATAAGGCAAAGATGCCACATTTATTGTAAATATACTGATAAAGCAAAAGATAAAAGTAAACAACGTTGTTTGACTACTTATTTCTTATACATACACACACATACATATATATATATATATATAGAGAGAGAGATATTCATTTACACAATTATTCATTCAAGTTCTGTATAGGTGTTATAGTTACCAGCCTAGAAGTTGCTCATGCCAAGTTACTGGCCAGGTATCTTGGTCATGAGGATGGAGCCGAGTCTGTGTCAGGTGCACCTGATGCTCCTGGAGGCTGGCAGCAGAACCAGAGACTCAAAGTTATCAGTCTTTAGAGTCCATTCTTATAGGAATTAGTTCCTATGTTAGTCTATGGGAGCTGTTTTATCCTGCTGTTGCTGACTCAATCAGCAGATGGCACATTCCTGTCCAAAGTGGCACATTCCTGGTGGCTCCACACTGTCCAAAGTTTGTGTTTCTCATCCTTCCAGGTGATGGGGTGGGTCCCAGTTTACCCTCCGGGGGTTTCTGGTCATCCACTTGACACATTCTTCGGCCGATGGATACTCCTTTTCTAGGCTGGCACCTTCCTAACCATCCATGTATATCAAGCATTCATCAGCATACATTCCATCCCTTAACCATATTTTAATTTACTGTCTCCACCACTTTCAGAGTGTGTGCTAATTTATTTGAGACTCCCGGCCCTTTAATCACAGAGGGTGGGGGTCTGTCCTAGGAGCCATTGAATGAAGTGAAAGTCACTTAACAGCTTATAGTGTTTGTTTACATTTATAACAAAGTCAGTTAACTTGTTTGTAAGTTTTACATAGTAGTCACAGGATAGATATAATCAATGGTTTCTACAGACAGTAGCTTACAAGTTTTAACAGAAGACCCAAGAGATTTTTGTACTTGGTGAAACTGTTGAATTTTAAAGTGTAAGGGCCAAATTATGAGGGGGTCACTGTCTCTTGGGGAAATCACTGTTAGTACCTTCTTTAATATCCCTACATACTGACTACCCAGTATCCACCCAGATTCAGTATCTCCCTTGTTGATGACTGCTGGCAGTCCTGGGTGCT
Source organism: Chrysemys picta bellii (assembly GCF_011386835.1). Taxonomy (NCBI): domain Eukaryota; kingdom Metazoa; phylum Chordata; order Testudines; family Emydidae; genus Chrysemys; species Chrysemys picta. The sequence continues at coordinate 140,387,957 of NC_088793.1, read as the reverse complement.
CCAGGATGTAGGATTCATTGCATGATTCTAGATATCTAGCCCCCACAGCTATCTACGCTATCTTTGCATTACACACTACCAAATAGGCACGTTCCTGTAGGCAGCATTGGTCCCCTCAAAAGCATATGCATTCCATACAGAGAGCCCACTACCAATGAGAAGTAAGCAGAACAAAATGTGGTGTTGTGTGTTCCTGTCCCTGGGGAAGCTTAGATGATCTATTACTACAAATCACAGCACTGAGGAAGTCCTCCAGGCACCCAGAGGCAGTGCTCTGGCTGATCCCTTTGCGATATGTCCAGCAAACTCTCCTAAAATAATGGGAAATCCTGGAAATCCCACGTGTCTTAACTCTGTTGCAGAGTCAAGTTTCTCTCATTGTAATGAGTCTTCCGTCTAATTTGCTTAGGGGAGAAATCTATTGGATCTGGGGATTGCTGTGTGTGCAGTATCAGTGCAAAAGGTTATCAGAGCATTGCCTTCTCTGGTTGAGTTTCACCTGTCCTGGCCAATGAGATCTGAAGGCTTGTCTATACTGGTTTGTTTTGCCTTGGTGTAGCTACGTCAATGCAACATTCCAGTACAGACACACATTTAGAAGTATTGGACTTGTGTCTCACTACCTGTGAACTACCTTGTAACTTACTGATGATTAAGACTAGCCAGCAATAGTGTGTTAGGTCCATTACTAGCAAGGACTGATAACACCTCCCTTCAGGAGAAAAGGGTACCATCTTCCCTTAAACAGGAAGCTGGTGACAGCCTCTGTCCCAAAAAGCATCTCTTTGGGTTAACAGTCTCATCAATTATTTCCTGTTCTCCCACTTCTCAAATTTGGGAATATGGAGAAAGAGGTGTTGAGATAGTTCCACTTGCATCATATTGGATCCCTCGTTCGTTACAGCAATGGCACAAAATGGCTTTTTTCAGTTTGGCTAGAGTGGGAACTGAAACCAGTTCATTGTGAAATGGGCTTCAGCACAGAAACTTACAGCCCATGGATCGATTAATACAGTGTGATTTACTTAGCGCTGTGCTTGACAAGTACATGGAAACCCCAGCAAGCGCACATTATTTTGGGGCAGGTTTATGAAGAAAGACCTTTTTAGATTTGTAATTTATTAATTTTGTGTTTATTTTTTAGTTAATGCAAAGTTACCAGCTGCTGATGAAATGGGCATTGTTTAAAAAGGTAAATATATAGAGGTGGGCCTGAACTGAAGCCTTAGATCCAGATCCAGGTTTCAGTCAAAGTTCACAGCTCAAATCTCTATAATGGGCTAAATCAAAGCTCTGGGGGCCAGTGAAAAGCTAAATGCCTGTTTTGTGTCTGTACATTGGAGATGTACACAAAAGAAAGCCTAGTGATAGCCTAGCTGAAAATTTGGCCCTGAACTCAAACACCCCCCAAATCTGGGAAAGTTCTGATTTCGATCCAGTGTTTGTACCCCCGTGACTGGGAGTGTTAGGATCTGGGATTTTGGTTTTACCCATTATAGAAACACATAATTTGATTCTGTTCACAACTACGCTGGTTTGACACTGCTGTCACTCTATTGATTTCAGGGGAGTTACTCTGAATTTACATCAGTGTACATGAGATCAGAATTTGACCTGTAAAGTTCAGTTATGTAATTTGGATTTGGTGTGTGGATGCCGGGTTTTGATTTAGGCCCCGCTCGATAAATAAATAGCATTTCATAGGAAAAGAAAGAGAAATGTTGGTTGCATCACATAAATCCTTTGAGGCATTAAAATGTATAACAAATCTATGGATAAAAAACGGTGATGGCAGCTTTAACTTTAAGAGTCATCACACCCTACACAGAAGCCTCATTCTCAGGAGTGGTGCTAATAAGACCTGAGAAGCAGGCCTTATTTAAAATTTTAAAATGCTCTTTTTTTGGAGACTCAAGTGACGTGACCGCCTAGCTACATGAATGGAGTTGCATATAAACAAGTTGAAATCCATCAGAGGACCAAAGAGAAAATCAAGTGCATCTTTAATAATCGGGACAAAGAACTAATTATAAAAATATGGGCAGCTAGTCATTGACTACCACAAATAAAATGACAAAAATCTTTCCAATTAGAGATGCTTGGTTTCTAAATCTCTCCCAGCCAACATAGAAAGTCTTCTTGCTCTCTTGTCTTTCCCAAAGTATATTATCATTCCAGCAAAAAACTATGCTAAGAGAATATTAATGCCTTGATCTTTTTCTATAGCCCATGTAGTGCAATAAAAAGCACAGATATATAAGGTCTGATTATGCAATATTTTTCACTGAGGAGTGTTTAGAAGTTCTCTTGGTGCACTGAGGATTGAAGTCTTTGGATGTTGTATTGCCGTCTGTGTGATTTGGATTGCTTTCTATGTTTCGGTGCAATCCTGATGGACATGATTGACCTCACCAGGCAGTGGTCAGTCCAGCAATCGTTGACTCCTCTCATGACACAGTTGATTTGGACATCTCTTAGATCCTGTGTTCTTACAATGACATTGTGATGGGTTGGATCACAGAAACCCCCTTGGGAGCTGCCACCCGATGTGCAAAGGCTACCCCTGCTCCTGTTTTCCCTGCCAGCTCAGGACTCCAGGACCCTGTCTTGCTGAGCCAGACACTCCCGTCTGCTCCAACACAGACCCAGGGTCTGAATTACTTGTCCCAAGCTGCAGGTTTATCTGAAAACAGCCCACAGAAGTGTGCTTGTCTTTAGCACTCAGATGCCCAACTCCCAATGGGGTCTAAACCCAAATAAATTCGTTTTACCCTGTATAAAGCTTATACGGGGTAAACTCATAAATTGTTCGCCCTCTGTAATACTGATAGAGAGATATGCACAGTTGTTTGCTCCCCCAGGTATTAATACATACTCTGAGTTAATTAATTGATAAAAAGTGATTTTATTAAATACACAAAGTAGGATTTAAGTGGTTCCAAGTAGTAACAGACAGAACAAAGTAAGTCACCAAGCAAAATAAAATAAAATGCACAAATCTATGTCTAATCAAACTGAATACAGATAATCTCACCCTGAGAGATGCTTCAATAAGTTTTTTCTCAGACTGGACACCTTCCAGGCCTGGGCACAATTCTTTCCCCTGGTACAGCTCTTGTTCCAGCTAGGGTGACCAGACAGCAAATGTGAAAAATCGGGACGGAGGGTGGGGGGGTAATAAGAGCCTATATAAGAAAAAGACCCAAAAATCGGGACTGTCCCTATAAAATCGGGACATCTGGTCACCCTAGTTCCAGCTCAGGTGATAGGTAGGGGATTCTTCATGATGGCTCCTCTCCTCCTCTGTTCTCTTCCACCCCTTTATATATATCTTTTGCATAAGGCGGGAACCCTTTGTCCCTCTGGGTTTCCACACCCCCACCCACCCACCCACTGGAAAAGCACCAGGTTAAAGATGGATTCCAGTTCAGGTGACATGATCACATGTCACTGCAAGACTTCATTACCCACTTGCCAGCACACACATATACAGGAAGACTCACATGTAAACACAGCCATCTGTAGACAATGGGCATCATCAAGATTCCAAACCACCATTAATGGCCCACACTTTGCATAATTACAATAGGCCCTCAGAGTTGTATTTCATATTTCTAGTTTCAGATACAAGAGTGGTACATTTATACAAATAGGATGATCACACTCAATAGATTATAAGCTTTGTAATGATACCTTACAAGAGACCTTTTGCATGGAGCATATTCCAGTGATATTATATTCACTTATTATCATGTTTTTATAAAACCATATAGCCTGCACAACGTCACAGACATAGTCTAGGAGGTGCCATTGTTTTGAGCAAGGGTGTTGCCAAGTTGTTTTATACTTGTTGCTTTGTCTGAAGATTGTGTTTGTGATCACAAGGTCGTGCTCTGCACATTTGCTGAGTAGAAGGATGCCCTTGGACTTGGTCTTGCCCACTTCTTCCTTCTACTCCATATGTTAGAATCTCAGCCATCTCTTGAGTTAAAGTCCTCTAAGAGGATTATTTTATCTGTTTTTGGAATGGATGACAAAATTTTATCAAGGTCAGTGTAGAAGGATTCTTTCTGTTCTTCTTCAGTTGGTGCATATGCACTGATGATAGTGGCAAATGACTTATTGACCAATTGGATGCAGAGGCTCATCTGGTGCTCGTTGATGCCAATGGGGAGCTTAGTAAGGCAACTGATTGCAAAGCCAACACCATGTATTCACCTGTCGCTTGCTGGTTTTCCTTTCCAGAAGAAAGTGTAACCGCCACCCTCTTCCCTCAAGTGGCCTTCATTTGCATGTCTTGTTTCACTGAGAGCAGCGATGTCGATGCTGTACCTCGAGAGTTCTCGGGCAACAATTGCTGTTCTTTGTTTGGGTCTTTCACTTTTTGAGCCATCTAGTAGAGTACGGACATTCCAAGTTGCAAGAAACATTTTTGTTTTTCAACCACATTGGGAGTGATCACTCTGGACATGGTTATCCAGTCAGGTCTTGTGGGATAGCCTATGTTTGGGGCACCTTTTCTAGCCCCCTAAAAAGGCCTGTTCAGTCATGACTGCTGCTGCTGAAAATGCCCCCCTATCCCAGTCTAGGGGTACATGACGAACATCTTGTGGTCACCACTTGTGTGTGCGTCTATTACGAGGGACTCCTGGTGATCACTTCACCTACCTCCATCGCCACTCGCCCATCACCGGAGGACTTTTATGGGTAGGGGTGGGGGAAAAGTTCTTCCTGTGAAAGAAACCTGCGCAGAGTAGTTTAATGTGAGGGAGCTGATGTGCACCAGCAGCCACACAAATCTTGGCGGAAGAGGCACCTGTGTCCGGTGGCAAGAAGGTCCAAGATGACCGGGGGTTTCTCCTCCATTGCAGCCTTCGTCTGCCTTCGCAGCCGTTGAGAGGTGATCCGGCTTCATCTGCCTGTTCTGCCGTTGAGGTCTTATACTGAGTTGTGCTGGGCTGGGCTGCACTTTGCCTTGTACCTTGCCTTTGACCATGGTTGACCCTACCAGGAGTACAGACTGGCCATATGCACACCTGGAAATGGCAAAACAAGTGTTGAATAAGACTGGGAAGCCCTAAAACAAACCATCCATGAGGTTTGCGAGAAATCCATTGGCCTTGCTACCTGCCGCCATCAGGACTGGTTTGACAACAACAACATTGAGATTACAGCCCTTTTGGACCAGAAGAGAGAGGCTTTTCTATGACTAGCAAAACCAACCACTATCCAGTCAGAAGCAGAGCTCTTTCCATCAGCTCCAAGCTGAAGTTCAAAGGAGGATCTGAGAAATCAAAATCAAATGGTGGGAGGACAAAGTTAAAGAAATCCAAACATTCGCTGACAGACATGATATGTGGAGCTTTTTTTGCAAGACAAAAACCCTGTATGGACCAAGTTCATGTGGCCTCACATCTCTGAGATCCAAAGATGGTGGTATCCTTCTTAAAGATAATGAATCCGTCAAAGAGCGCTGGAAAGAACACTACCAAAAGCTTCTAAATCAAGAATCGACTGTGACTGATGACACCATTGACTCCATCCCTCAGTACCCAATCTGGGAAACTCATTCCAATCCACCGACACCTGAGGAGGTCTGCAAAGCAATTAAACAAATGAAGAACAATAAAGCACCAGGTCCTGATGGTATACCAGCTGAAGTACTGAAAGTGGGGGGAAAAACACTGACTAACAAGCTTCACTTGCTGCTCCTCAAAATCTGGCACACCAAAGAAATCCCTGCTGACTTACGTAATGCTAACATCTTCACCATTTTCAAAAAGGGAGACAGGGCCAACTGTGGCAACTATTGAGGCACTGTCTTCCTCTCCATCGCTGGGAAGATCTTTGCTAGATTCTTACTGAATCACCTGCTCCCTCTTGCAGAGGAAGTACTTCCAGAGTCCCAGTGCAGCTTCAGACCCTTACGAGGTACAACCGACATGATTTTTACAGCCAGGCAGATCCAGGAAAAATGTCAAGAACACCACCAGGAGCTGTATATTGTCTTCATTGATCTGACCAAAGCCTTCCACTCTGTCAGCCGTGAGGCTCTGTGGAAAATCATGTCAAAGTTTGGCTGCCTAAGCAAATTTATCACCATTGTAATACTCCTCCATGACCAGATGCCTGCCTCCATCCTGTGCAGTGGCTCTACCTCTGAGCCCTTTGTCATCTGAACTGGTGTAAAACAAGGTTGCATACTGGCACCCACTCTTTTCTCCATTTTCTTAACAGCTATGAAAACATTAACCCAAGACCATCTACCATCGGGCATTGGCATCCAATATTGGATTGATGGCAACCTCTTCAACCTTTCTCGTCTCTGTGCCAGAACTAAAGTAATATCGGCAACAATAACTGAATTCCAGTATGCAGATGATTGTGTTGTAGTTGCACACTCAAAGGATGATCTACAAACAGCCCTTAATTGCTTCTCTGAAGCTTACAAAAGCCTAGGGATAACTCTGAACATCGGCAAAACAAAAGTTCTCCACCAGCCAGTCACTGGTCAATCATCAGACCCAGCAAGGAAGATCTATATTGACAAAGAATAACTGGAAAATGTAGAATACTTTGCCTATCTTGGCAGCCATCTCCCACAGAGGGCAGATATAGATGTCGAGATTCAGCACAGAATTCGCTGTGCCAGCCTTGCCTTTGGCAGACTGTCTTGCCGGGTGTTCAACAATCACAGCATCAGAAAACATACTAAACGGTTAGTTTACAAAGCGGTGGTAATCCCAACTCTCCTCTATGGCTGTGAGACTTGGGTGACCTGCAGAAAACATCTGAAAAACCTGGAACACCAACACCAGCATTTTCTTCGGAAGATTCTCAACATGAAGTGGGAGGATCATCGCACTAATGTCAGTGTCCTCACAGAGGCCAACATCTTCAGTGTTGAGGTCCTGATTATCCAGCACCAGCTGAGGTGGAGCGGGCACTGTGTATGCATGCCTGATATATGCTTACCAAAACAACTGCTGTACTCCCAACTCAGCAAAGGAGAAAGGAAACGAGGAGGCCAAAAGAAATGCTTTAAAGACACCCTCAATATAAACATCAAGAGATGTGGCATCGACACCGCACACTGGGAGACAGCAATCCAGGATAGGAATAACTGGTGAAGACTTGTTGGAGAGGGAACATCCACTTTTGGGAAGAATCGCCTTGCCTTGGTTGCAGAAAAACGCCAGAAAAGAAAGGAAAGACAACTGTCACGCAGCAATCGCGGCCCAATAATGTCTTCCAACACCACCTGCAATGTCTGCCAACGAGCCTGAGGCTCAAGAATCGGACTCTTCAGTCATCAAAGGACCCATGAAAAATAAAACCTGTGAAAGAGATCATCCTCGACCTCAAGGGATCGCCGACAACACAATATTACACATAGTTTTATGAGGTGGGACTTCGTAAACTCATGTAATATGGTGGATAATCAAACTTTATATATTGTCTTTGTACTTTTGATGTCCTAGGTAATATTTTTTATAATGTTTGGTTATACTACTGTTGTGTGGTTGGTTATTGCTTTGGGGTTTTTTTTTGTTTTTTCCTTGTCATTGACTTCAATGGAGTTACATCAACATGCTATTGGTGTAATACAATACAGAACCAAGCCCACAAAGAAAATTTGAGTAATATCAAAAGGAAAAAACAAAAATAGAACAGTTTATAGTTACACTAGTAAAGGAAAACATTAAGATTCAATGGCTTACACACATGTTCTGTGTCTTCCATTTCTGTGACCGATATGGCAATATCCTGCAATATCCGAGAAATCTTACTGTATTAAATTCATGTATCATTCTGGGCCAGGTATTGTATGTAATTCTGGGGGGGGGGGGTGACCACAGCTCCTCCAGGAACTAAGAACAGTGGAGCATGATTAGACAAATTTACTCAGGTTGTAGTAACACCTCCAGAGAAGCAATAGCACCTGGCGAGCTCACATATATACTAGTTCAAACTGGATTCTCCAGAGACCAACAGACAAAGAAAGGACTTTTGGCTAGATAGCCTGAGATTAAACTGGCTCCGTGTCTTCTTTCTGAATCAACAAACAGACAGGACCTTCTGTTCAAAGGAAGGAGAGACTCTGGCCTACTGAGGTCCCATAAGACTGATGAGTGACCTCTGGTAAGCTTTCAGAGTGCACACAGGAACTTTTATTGTTTTAATATGTTTTTTCTGTAATGCTTTCACCTTAAGAATAAATGTGCTTGTTTATAAAGAGCTGTGCAGTAATTCAATTATGTTGTTCATTACCTTTGGAGAGAAAGCAAAGTGCAGACATTGGCCTATCTAGGCCATCTGGCTTGCCAGGGATATCACGGTGTAGGCAGGAAACTGTGCAGCCTGGAAAAATCCCAGTCAGGAGGGAGAGAGACACAGGTCTCTACCCAAGAGAGGTAACACCTGAGGAGCCAGGAGCCTATAGTAGATGCTATTAAGGGACCACAGAGAAGGAATACAAATGCAGTTGTCCTTGTCTATAATAAATGGATTCCAATCTTCAATGTATTCGCCCTATACATCATTTCTAATGATGGTAAGTCTCTTCATGAACAAAGCCTGATATTTATCTCTTCAACAGATCCTTCCCTCCACAAAAGGGATGTATCTACACTGAGAATATTTCTAAACATTCCTGTGCACCAGCACTGCTGGACTGGTACTACCAGTCCTGTAAGTGATAGTATAGACAGGACACAGGCATTTTTAACCTATGGGCTCTCTAAACTGACTATACTACAGCTTCCACTAATGATAGTACAAGAGGAACTGCACCAGCACAGTTAAACACTTGCACATTTTCCTAGTGCAAATGACAAAAAACTGTGTCTTTAGTCCAAAGGAGAATATGGTTTCCTGTCTTCCTATTTCAGTCACTTTGCCTGAGGGGAATTATGCAGGTGTCTTAACCCGCTCTGTCCCTGCTGCACTTACAGCTTCCTTGTCTGAGATTCTTATCAAAGGAAACCATTTGTCTTCAAGCATGGTCAATGATTCTCGTATTGCAAACCAGCAGTCCTTACTCCTACCCCAGAGACAATGGCCTCTTAAATGTTGAGTTTTCCACATACCTAAATCAATTTGTTTTTCCAAGTGGCGCTCTCTCTTTGGTTTAATTTTGTTTGGGATGGAAGATTTCCCTGCATCTCAAATATAAAATGTTTCATAGATTTTTATAGAAACTTCTTTCTCAATTTTTGCCACATAACACTGCCTACTTTCATAAATCTTTGTGTTCTCCTCAGTAAAAATCGATGCCTATTTATTAATATACATTGATATGTGTTTCATGAGTAATAAAGGATCTAGTGTTGTGCACATACATATACACAGAGAGTATGGCAGCATGGAGTAATTTACAGTCATTTTATGCCATGGGATGCATTATAATGCTCATAAATTCAAATTCTAAAATTTGACAGAATCCCATTTTCCTCTATCCCAGATATAATAATCATTCATTGTAACTCTAGAATTAAAGATGAATTAGAAGAATGAAAAAAAACCCAACTGTGAGCACCTGTGACTATCGATGTACCAAGACACACAAAGTAGTTCTAATATTATCAGACACACATGTAGTAACTAGAGACCAAGAATATGTTGGGGTAGCAAGTGTGAGCACCACATTTTGTGTGAGTAAATGGCCTCACTCTAAAAATGAATGAGATATCTTTTTTTTAATCATCCTAAAAATCCCAGTTTCTTTTATGGGTGTGTAGGGATACCATCTATTTTCTTTCAGAGTGGTAGCCGTGTTAGTCTGTATCAGCAAAAACAATGAGGAGTCCTTGTGGCATCTTAGAGACTAACAAATTTATTTGGGCATAAGCTTTTGTGGGCTAGAACCCACTTCATCATATGCATGAAGTTGCACTGGCTTAACTAAATAAATCAGTTTAACATCATACTTTTAGTTAGACTGGTACCACTTTGTGTGTAGATCAGACCTCAGGATATATATGGCCTCCTAAGCTTTCATTTGGCAGTCTGGTCCTGTCTACATTAAAGAAATTTGCACTAGTGTAATTAATTGCATTGGGTACTTCGCCAGAGTAAGCCTCACTAGTGTAATCATTGCAATGTATCTACATTAGAAGTCTCCAATTGTGTAATGACATTGAATTAGAATTGTTACACAGGTGCAAATTTTTCTAATGTAGACAGGCTATTAATCTGGAAAATGCCTGTCCTCTAAGAGGTATTCAAGTCATGCCACTGTATTGCAATCATTGAATCATAGAATATTAGGGTTGGAAGAGGTCTCAGGAGGTCATCTAGTCCAATCCCCTGCTCAAAGCAGGACCAACACCAACTAAATTATCCCAGCCAAGGCATTATCAAGCTGGGCCTTAAAAACCTCTAAGGATGGAGATTCCACCACCTCTCGAGGTAACCCATTCCAGTGCTTCACCACCCTCCTAGTGAAATAGTGTTTCCTAATATCCAACCTAGACCTTCCCGACTGCAACTTGAGACCATTGCTTCTTGTTCTGTCATCTGCCATCACTGAGAACAGCCTAGCTCCATCCTCTTTGGAACCCCCCTTCAGGTAGTTGAAGGCTGCTATCAAATCCCCCCTCACTCTTCTGCAGACTAAATAACCCCAGTTCCCTCAGCCTCTCCTTGTAAGTCATGTGCCCCAGCCCCCTAATCATTTTCGTTTCCCTCTGCTGGACTCTCTCCAATTTGTCCACATCCCTTCTGTAGTGGGGGGACCAAAACTGAACACAGTACTCCAGGTGTGGCCTCACCAGTGCCGAATACAGGGGAATAATCACTTCCCTCAATCTGTTGGCAATGCTCCTACTACTACAGCCCAATATGCCGTTGGCCTTCTTGGCAACAAGGGCACACTGCTGACTCATATCCAGCTTCTCGTCCACTGTAATCCCCAGGTCCTTTTCTGCAGAACTGTCGCTTAGCCAGTAGGTCCCCAGCCTGTAGCGGTGCATTGGATTCTTCCTTCCTAAGTGCAGGACTCTGCACTTGTCCTTGTTGAACCTCATCAGATTTCTTTTGGCCCAATCCTCTAATTTGGCTAAGTCACTCTGGACTCTATCCCTACCCTCCAGCATATCTACCTCTCCCCCCAGATTAGTGTCATCTGCGAATTTGCTGAGGGTGCAATCCATCCCATTATCCAGATCTTTAATAAAGATATTGAACAAAACCGGCCCAGGACCGACCCTTGGGGCACTCCACTTGATACCGGCTGCCAACTAGACATCAAGCCATTGATCACTACCCATTGAGCCCGACAATCTAGCCAGCTTTCTATCCACCTTATAGTCCATTCATCCAATCCATACTTCTTTAACTTGCTGGCAAGAATACTATGGGAGACCGTATCAAAAGCTTTGCTAAAGTCAAGATATATCACATCCACTGCTTTCCCCATATCCACAGAGCCAGTTATCTAATCATCAAGAAGTTTTGGATGGAAATTATACGTTTGTTAACTGAAATGTTGCAGATAGACATTCCCTAATGATACCCAAGGTTGTTAAGTACCTAAAAAACTAACAAGACCTCTGGATAAAAAGTGCTATGTAAGTGCAGAGCATTACTATTAATTTTTTGTTTATTACATTTACTTAGAAACTTGAATGCCAGTAAGATCATAAGAACTTCTTTAATGAGACTAAAAGATGCAGCGAATGGGATGTGGTCTGAAATAACTAGAGTATTTTAACTTCCAGCAGCATGGCTATCGCTCCTTGAATCTGCAAAGCCCATCTTTTTGTGCAAGCATTTGGAATCTAATCCTGCACCACTGAGGGAAAGGGAGTTTTGCCATTGACTTTAATGGGAGCCACATTGAGCCCTTGAGGCGGATTGAGGGATGATCTCTTTAGAGAATCAGCAGCTGGGGTGATTTTGTATTGGAACAGGTTATTTCAGACTGTAGGTGTTTTAAGGGGATGGCTGGTATTTGCTGCAATTTTATTTTGTATTAATGTTAGCGTAATAAGGATTACATTTTTAATTGATGGCGAGGGCACTTAGCTCCTGGGATAGCTGTTCTTTTGTGGTCGTCTACATCCAAATAAATAAAGTAAACAGACCAGTACTATTGGATGGAGGGACCCCACATGGCTGAACATTTCTCTGATATTGCGTCCAGGCTTAAGACACAAAGAGGGGAGGGCAACGAGATTGACTTGAATACAGGAAAAGCCGTATGCTTTTACAGGGTTGAAGACTGGAGCTGGCCTCAGGATTTCAATGGAAGTTGGTGTCTAAATACTTTTGAGCATCTGGCCCTGGTGCTTAGACCTTCATGGAAACCGCCCCACAGACACTCCAGAGCATTCTTGGTGGGCAAACACAGGATTTACCTTCTTTTGGGTACATCAGACTAATCAAGTTATCCACATCTTCTGTATATGTGTGTTTGGAACAAAGCTTCTCAGACTTTAAAAGAAAGTCTATGAGCCTTAGGGGAAACTTTTGTTTAGAAGAGGAGACAGCTTAGGTTCTCAGTGGTCAGTGGAGGTCCAGGAGAGTAAGGGGGCCTTGTTGAAGGAGGTTCTGACAATTTGGGAAGAATCAATGCCTGCCTTTTAAGTACTGAGGCAAAATGGCTACAGTGACTAGTGCAGAAAAATGAAGACTACAGTATGCTTGTAGGATCATCCAAAGGAATGAAATGGCATCCACTCCCAAAGCTTGGGAGAGTCACTGTGTGGGGAGCAGGCATCTCTTTACTTTTTTATTGGACCAAAAATCATATAGGTCCCCCATTTAGAAGTGCATGATGTACTTTTTAGTATATAAAAGCATCCTCACAACATGAACACATACCCAGATGCATCAGCACAGACAGTAATGTCTTTGGGTTAAAAGGCAGAGCCTGTGCAAACTCAAGTATAGTCAGAATAATTTTTTCATTAGATTTCAGGTCCTTAACCTTTATTTGCAAGCCACACTTTGCATATCAATGCTGCTTTCCTAATCTTTACTGTTTCTCTTCTCATTAAAAATATTAATAGACGGAGGCATTTCTTGTTTATTACAGTCTAATGAAACAAAACACAGGTGAATTAACTAGTAGTGTTATATTTGTATTTGGTATGGAGGTATTAAAACTATAAAAAGTGAAACTTTAATTGAATAAGAAATCATTACAGATATTTACAGTAGGCAAAAGGTCAAATTATTTTACATTTCTTAATTAGAAGTGCTAACAATGAGTTTGTAAATCAGTCTTGAGTACTACCAATTTGTGTTCTTTGGTGCAAATGCACTGCATGATGTTGCTTTTAGTCAAACTCTATGTATTCAGGTTTGATTTCTGAAGCATTGCCTCGTGGAATATAGGTTAAAGGACTACAAAATTCATGTGCCTTGAGGCCACGTCCCACACAAGTGAGGGTAAATTACATATAGTATAACAACAGAAGATGTATTTTTTCTTATGCAACACACAGAATTCTAATGCACACCTAACTCAGGCAGAACTCCCATTATCAATCCAGGTTATTTAGCCTAATCCAGGGGCATGTTTAAGGATTCATCTACACCAGGGGTAGGCAACCTATGGCACGTGTGCCAAAGGCAGCACGAGAGCTGATTTTCAGTGGCACTCACGCTGTCTGGGTCCTGGCCCCCGGTCCGGGGGGCTCTGCATTTTAATTTAATTTTAAATGAAGCTTCTTAAACATTTTTAAACCCTTATTTACTTTACATACAACAATAGTTTAGTTATATATTATAGACTTATAGAAAGAGACCTTCTAAAAACGTTAAAATGTATTACTGGCAGGCAAAACTTTAAATTGGGGTGAATAAATAAAGACTTGGCTCACCACTTCTGAAAGGTTGCCAACCCCTGCTCTACACTATAAAATTTAATTTGGCATGCAAGCCATTGTCTCCCTAGCACACCTGTGATACAACTCATGTCCACACACAAGAGTTCCAACTGTGCATAGACTTTACAGCCATCATTTATGGGTGTGCTCACTGCACAGAAGAAAACAAGGACATGTGGTATGAGTTTTTGCCAGGCCACAACTTTACAAGTCAAATTACATCCAAGGTTCCCGTTGGGGGAGAGCCCACTGCAGTCACTTGCACCCCATTGATCCTTTGTCAATTCTTGGTGGCTCTTACTTTAGGGGGAGCCAATCATCACACACCACCACTCATCCTCCAACGTCCTCCCCCTTTCGGGGGTTGAGGTGAGAGGAGACATCATCCCCCCCATCAGCACCGCCATCAAGCACATTAGTGCGGTGGTTTCCCCCCACCCCTCAGGTAGTGTCCCGCCTCCTGGTTCCCATTTGTCCCCAGGGGTTTAGACACAATGCCCCCATCTCATAAGGAGATGCCCTTGGGATGCCCACTATCTTACCTTTTTGATTTGTAAATCAGCAAGTTCCTGCACTGGGCACCTGTCACAAGGAAGCGCTAGCATCTGCTTGGCTGCCTTCACCCCAAACAGGCTATCTAAGAGTTCGGCCAACTTAATACGAAGATCATTCAGGAACAAATCGGCCACCAAATCCTGTGGGTCAGCATCTCTGACCATACTATCCCCGCACCAGGAAACATGTCTGCCAGTCTAATATCCTGCTTAGTCTTCCAAATCAATTTGAGCCCAGAGCACGTTCCAGCTTGTTCTCCCCTAGCTGGATAATGATGATGTCTGGCATTTCAACTAACAAGTCCTCTATCAGGCAGGTGCACATGTGACTTATAGGCCCTGGATTGCGAGCATCCTATAGCCTGGATCTCTCATATACCCAGGCCCAAGTAGGTAGCCCTTTTGCAGACCCTATATGGAACAAGTGGCAAACCCAAAAATGACAGCCCTCTCCTAAACACTCCCACAAACTGGACTTCGTTTAGGAAGGAATGGTCCCTGTGCAGGAACAGCGGACCCTCACCAAGTGGCTGCTGAGTCACTTGATTGACCCACCAAAACTTGACGCTCTTGTCGGGTGAACTCCCGAGCCCAGATGGTGACCACCACCAGAATGGGAAGAACTCCAGGAAGATGATGTCCTTCAAAACTCCAGACTCCTTCCTCTCCGAGGGCTACTCATGAGCACACCAATGACCCTTGAAATACAAGTCAAAACTTATCCCACTCACTAAATCTGAGTGGACTTGCAGGTCAGTCTCAAGCATGTAAACATCCCTCCACCTGTCATAGTGAATGACAACATGATGCCCGGTCACCAGATCTCCCTTCATCTCTGTCGTGCCTCTCCACTTTGTACTGGGATCCTGAAGCCTAAACAAACCCTTCCACAAATATATGGAATCCACCTTCTTGGGGTGGTTCCTTTAAACCACCCAAGTTAATTGGAGACGTTGCCTTTTTCAGCCATGTTGGCCCCATCCCCATTCCGCCCGGTCTTGGGCTGTTGCCCAGGACCCCTGAGGAAGGTGTGCTTAAAACGCAGTGAGACTGAAGGCACATGCCTGCCTCCACAATGTCTGCATTCATGAAAACACTTCCCTGTCTCATTGCACTCCCAGCACAAAAGCCTCGGCTGGCCAGGCGTCGGTGCCTTGAGCCTACTCCCACCTTTCACAATCTCACCCCAACGTTACCAGTCTATGGCCGTTATCAGTATGTGAGCCTGTTAAAGGGCGCCCTCCTCCCACAAGCCATGCACTCCAGCCATAGTTCTTGAACAATTTTGTCCCAGCACAGGCAGACAGGTCTGCCCTCATTCTAAAGTGTTCATTGTACAAGAGACATGAGGTGCCTGCAAAGGCATTTTGTCCACCCTACCTATAATAGCTAAATACTTCTGCATGGGCCCATACGTTGCTGGGTATAGCTGTCCCATCACCTCATGTACGTGATGCAGGCCAAAAGCCAGTTGTTCCAAATCCTCTCTACTTTGGGGTGCCTTATCCTATCTGTTATCCTCCCCTCAGTCTTAGCCCCCTCTTCCAGTATAAGTCCCCTGAACAGCAGGTAAAATATGTCCATATACTCCACCCATCATAGGTTCTCATGTGTTAACTGGGGAAGATGGGCCCCCAACCAAGCAGAAGCAGCTGCTTTCAAGATTGCATTCAGACCAACGTAGTAGACCTGCTGGGTTGCTGCAATAAAGGCTGTGGGGTGGGGACTCTGGGGTGGTTGGAGGGGCAGCAGCTGCAGGGACTCCGTGCATTGGGGGGCTCCCCTTCCCTATTCATGCAGACACGATGTGTTCCATGACCTCCCCCATTCATATCCCCCTTGCGTTCCCCCATAGGCCTGACCTTGAAGCCACCCGGAGCCCCACTCATCACTCCCATCAGAGAGCCTGAGACCATGCGGCCTCACTCGGGGGAGTGTGTTGAACTCCAAATACAGTCACTGAGGTAGTCATACCTCCAGGGCCTGCCCCTTACTCTCCCAGTGGTCCCTAACTGTGAACTTACCCTGCTGCAGGGACCGGGGTGTCTCATGTTGCACTTGACCATTGGCTCAGAGCCCTGAAAAACAATCAGAAATGGACTGCATCATCTCCATAAGTTGCTCAATCCCTGACCACTTAGGACACAGTTCCCCTCGTGGCCTCTTGCTCTTTTCTTTCTCCTTCCTGACCATTCTAATTACCTCTTGGTCCAGGACAGGCAACACATGGCCCCCTGCATCAAGCAGCTGCAATGGGTCTGTTAGCCAGTCCTGCTGCCCCATTGGGTCTTGGTCCTAGCCCTGCAGCCAGCCAGCCAGCCAGCCATGTACTTGCATTAACAAGCAGGTTTTGGTCAGTGCCAAACTGCTGCCTATGACCCATGTGCTTTGCGTGCTCTGGTCCTCTTTGACTGCTGGCAATCAGCAAACGGGAAGTGGCCCTGAATGAAGGGCTCCTATCATAGCTCCAAATCTCATACCAAATCCTGCAATATCTTGTGACTTCAAATCCTGTGCCAAATCCCGTGAGACCACAAGTGGAATCTGGGCCTTGCAGTCCTTTTTGCCCTCCCCTGTCACAGGAGACACTAAAACTCACCCTTCACTAGGCTTGGGGCCCTCAAGCAGACTTGCTTCAAGGAAAGCTAACCACTGTGTGGTTCTCTACTGTGCATGTCTCCATGTGGACAGAGACCACTGGTAAAACCATCAAAAATGGTGTAAGCAGCCCTCCCAATACCCTCCCACGCTATGACAGTCACTTCTTAGGTAGCCTTCTGCTCTGTTCTCTGCTGCTCAGGGGTTAAGTTGCCCAAAAGCCATTTACTTGTACAAATCATGCTGGACATGTGTGGCGCTGAGCTGCATGCTATTTCCAAAGCAAACAACGTCTATTTCTCAGTGTGATTACCAGAACATGTCAGATAGAGGTCAGTATACAACAAGTAGGCTACCAGCTGACTTCAGGTTGCTGTGTGGGCTCTGGTATCTCACTTGAGAGCAGAGGAAGTCAAGGCTGTATTTGATCATTCATACTGGATAGCTGGATAAAATGGGGATGATCAGGAGTGGCAAGAAGTTAAGGGACTCAAGGTCCTTTGTAGTAAGACCTGGAGGAAAAAATTCAGTCCAGCTCAGTGTGGACAACGTACTCCTTTTATAAAGAGCTAGACTGAATTGTGGGACTCACCCCTACAACTTGTCTGAGGTGCCTGTTGGCAGCTTGAAGACCCTGGTGCATTAATGAGAGACAAAGGCTTGGTCTACACTACCCCCCTAATTCGAACTAAGGTACGCAACTTCAGCTACGTGAATAACGTAGCTGAAGTCGAAGTACCTTAGTTCGAACTTACCTTGGTCCACACTCGGCAGGCAGGCTCCCCCGTCGACTCCGCGGTACTCCTCTCGCCGAGCTGGAGTACCGCAGTTGACGGCGAGCACTTCCGGGTTCGACTTATCGCGTCCAGACTAGACGCGATGCAATCGAACTTCTGGGTTCGACTTCAGCCGCCGAACTAGCGGGTAAGTGTAGCCAAGGCCAAAGAATATGCAAAGGAAAACACCATTTCTGTGAACTGGAGGAGCTAGCAAGATGATAAGCTAGACCAGGAGATACCAGACATGTTGCCTAGACCTACAGATTTCTTTGGAGTGGACCCACGATCCAGAAATGGTTGTCAAGCTGGTTTGGGAGGTAGAAGAATCAGTGGACAAAGGCCCTTTTCAGGACATATGCAGCTTTTCATTTTAAAATGTGCCAATGGGGGCTTCTTTTGCACGGTCAGGGGAAAAACATAATACAAAATCTTGATGGTGACCTATTCACTATTAAGGTAGAATAACATTACACATGTGGGCTGTGTATCATTCCCATGTGCCCATTTCTGGATACAAGAAGGTGTGAGATTTCAGTTAAGGTTTTGCATTAGAACAACGTTTCTCAAACTGGGGTCTGCGAACCCCCGGGGGTCCACGGGGTTACTCCAGGGAGTCTGCAAGCCCTGCTGATCAACTCCTCCCCCTCCCTCCCAGCACCTCCTGGATGCTGAGGAACAGCTGTTCAGAGACGTGCAGGAGGTGCTTGGAGGGTGAAGGAGGAGCCACGCTCGGGCTCCCTACCTGCTCTGGCTATGCGTGACTCCCAGAAGCGGCTGCCAGGTCCCTGTAGCCCCTAGGCACATGGGCAGTCAGGGAGGCTCCGTGTGCTGCCTCCGCCCATGTGCCGGCTCCGCAGCTCCCATTGGCCGCGGTTCCCTTAAGTGTCATTCAATGAAGTTTTCGTTTGAGTCAGTTAATGACTCTACTTTCCTCTAGGTAGCTGTGGCAGTACAGAAAGTTATAGGCAGCCCTGAGTGAAAGAGGCTCAGTGCAGCAGCAGTAGCTATAAGATGGACAGCAGCATGGTATTTCTTTAAAATTCACACAGTTATGGTGTGTGGATATCATCATTCCTGCTATTCTGATAATCTGATGAATTGCCCAACAGTGGTATAACTCTCAGCCATTTATAAACAAGTAATTTTTTACTCCATCTGCTTTCTTTTAAAAAATGCCTGGCAAACAGAGTCATAAACTTTCCTTGTTTAAACAAAAGTTTGAGCTCTGTGATATTTATCGGCATTGCACAAGATGCACCAGAAGCTCAATGCACAAGATGGTTCAGATTTGGTTCATAGGGCAGCTCGAGCAAAATGCACTTGGTGGTCTCAGCTCAATGCACATGAGCACTAGACAAACACTAAATACTGCAGTTAAAGAAAGAACAGGAAGAGTGTCCCCACGTTGCCCTTTTTATTGTCCCTGCAACTAATGTTCATTGCCAATGGGTAAATTACAAAGTTAAAGTTTAGCAGTGATGAATGCATTGCTTTTAGAGTTATAGAGTTGAAGGCTAGAAGCGACTATTCGATCATTCAGTCTGACCTCCGATATGTCACAGGCCTCTAACCCCACCCAGCACCCGCACACTAAACCCAACAAGCAAAATTGGACCAAAGAATTACAGCCCACAGGAGACTAGACTGTTATGCACCACAGGGAGAGAATAGAGGGACCGAGGTGCACCAGTGCCTGAGGCCCCCGCAGTGGCAGGGAGATGATTAAGTGAGATGTAGCCAGATAATCCTGGCAAGTGACCCGCACCCACATGCTGCAGGAAGGCGAAACTCCCCCGCACACACCCCCCCCCCCAGATCACTGCCAATCTGACCTGGGGAAAATTCCATCCCAACCCCACATACTGTGAGCAGTTAGACTCTGAGCATGAGAGCAGGACTGGCTCCAGGGTTTTTGCCGCCCCAAGCGGCGGGGAAAAAAAAAAAAAAAGCCGCGGTCGCAATTGCGATCAGCGGCACTCCAGCAGCAGCTCCACCGCGCCGCTTTCTTCTTCGGTGGGAATTCGGCGGCAGGTGCTTCCCTCTGAGAGGGACCCGCCACCGAATTGCCGCCGAACAGCCCGATGTGCCGCCCCTTCCCCTTGGCCGCCCCAAGCACCTGCTTGCTGGGCTGGTGCCTGGAGCCGGCCCTGCATGAGAGCAAGAGCCACCTGAGAGAGAGAATGCTCGGTGCTACCTCAGAGCCCTGGCCCTCCCTGTCCAGAGGCCCATCTGTTGCTGTGGCCACCCCGATGCTTTACGGGAAGGAGACAAATAAAAAACCCCACCAGGATATACTGGGGGCGGGAGATGGGGGAGAGAATGCCTTCCTGACCTCTGCAGGTGGCCGGCTGAAGCCCTAAAGCATGAACTTTTAGGAACATAAGACATAATCCAGAAGTGAAACCCACGGCTACCATCACAAGCAATCCCTTCAGAAAAAAGAAGAACAGGAGGACTTGTGGCACCTTAGAGACTAACAAATTTATTAGAGCATAAGCTTTCGTGGACTACAGCCCACTTCTTCGGATGCATATAGAATGGAACATATATTGAGGAGATATATATACACACATACAGAGAGCATAAACAGGTGGGAGTTGTCTTACCACCTCTGAGAGGCCAATTAATTAAGAGAAAAAAAACTTTTGAAGTGATAATCAAGCTAGCCGAGTACAGACAGACAGTTAGATAACAAGTGTGAGAATACTTACAAGGGGAGATAGATTTAATGTTTGTAATGGCTCAACCATTCCCAGTCCTTATTTAAACCGGAGTTGATTGTGTCTAGTTTGCATATCAATTCTAGCTCAGCAGTTTCTTGTTGGAGTCTGTTTTTGAAGTTTTTCTGTTGTAATATAGCCACCCGCAGGTCTGTCACTGAATGACCAGACAGGTTAAAGTGTTCTCCCACTGGTTTTTGAGTATTTTGATTCCTGATGTCAGATTTGTGTCCATTAATTCTTTTGCGTAGAGACTGTCCGGTTTGGCCAATGTACATGGCAGAGGGGCATTGCTGGCACATGATGGCATATATCACATTGGTAGATGTGCAGGTGAACGAGCCCCTGATGGTATGGCTGATGTGATTAGGTCCTATGATGATGTCACTGGAATAGATATGTGGACAGAGTTGACATCGGGGTTTGTTACAAGGATAGGTTCCTGGGTTAGTGGTTTTGTTCAGTGATGTGTGGTTGCTGGTGAGTATTTGCTTTAGGTTGGGGTTTACAGACAACCCCCCAACCTAAAGCAAATACTCACCAGCAACCACACATCACTGAACAAAACCACTAACCCAGGAACCTATCCTTGTAACAAACCCCGATGTCAACTCTGTCCACATATCTATTCCAGTGACATCATCATAGGACCTAATCACATCAGCCATACCATCAGGGGCTCGTTCACCTGCACATCTACCAATGTGATATATGCCATCATGTGCCAGCAATGCCCCTCTGCCATGTACATTGGCCAAACCGGACAGTCTCTACGCAAAAGAATTAATGGACACAAATCTGACATCAGGAATCAAAATACTCAAAAACCAGTGGGAGAACACTTTAACCTGTCTGGTCATTCAGTGACAGACCTGCGGGTGGCTATATTACAACAGAAAAACTTCAAAAACAGACTCCAACGAGAAACTGCTGAGCTAGAATTGATATGCAAACTAGACACAATCAACTCCGGTTTAAATAAGGACTGGGAATGGTTGAGCCATTACAAACATTAAATCTATCTCCCCTTGTAAGTATTCTCACACTTGTTATCTAACTGTCTGTCTGTACTCGGCTAGCTTGATTATCACTTCAAAAGTTTTTTTTCTCTTAATTAATTGGCCTCTCAGAGGTGGTAAGACAACTCCCACCTGTTTATGCTCTCTGTATGTGTGTATATATATCTCCTCAATATATGTTCCATTCTATATGCATCCGAAGAAGTGGGCTGTAGTCCACGAAAGCTTATGCTCTAATAAATTTGTTAGTCTCTAAGGTGCCACAAGTCCTCCTGTTCTTCTTTTTGCGGATACAGACTAACACGGCTGCTACTCTGAATCCCTTCAGACAATCACACTCAGGCATTTGTCCAGCTCTCTTCAAACTAACTAAGTTGCTTGTCCCCACAAACTCTTATTGGGAAGCTGTTCCAGAAACCTCACTCCGCTGAGGGTTTTTCTAGCTTCCAGCCAGAGTTTTATCATGGCCAGTTTATATCCTTTTGTTCTTGTGCCAACCTTGTCCTTTGGCTTAAATAGCTTTTCACCCTTCCTGCTGTTTAACTCTCTGATGTGTTTATAGAGAGTAATCACATCCCTCTCAGCCTTCTTTTTACTAGGCGGAACAAGCCAAACTCTTCCAGTTTCCTCTCAAGATGAGCCTCCATTCTTCTGAACATCCTAGTAGCCCTTCTCTGCATCTGTTCCCCTTTTAATTCATCTTTCTTGAACATGGGGGAGCAGAACTGTACACAGTATCCCAGACAGGGCCGGCTCCAGGTTTTCTGTCACCCCAAGCAGCAAAAAAAAAAAAAAAAAAAAAAAAGGCAGATCAGCGGCACTTCGGTGGCAGCTCAATCGCACCGCTCCATTCTTCGGCGGCAGCTCAAAGAGGAAGAGAGGGACTGAGGGACCAGCCGCCGAATTCCCGAAGACCTGGATGGACTGCCCCAATAGCGGACGGAGTGCCGCCCCTTTGTATTGGCTGCCCCAAGCACCTGCTTCCTTAGTTGGTGCCTGGAGCCGGCCCTGATTCCAGATGAGGTTTTACCAGTGCCTTGTACAATGGCATTAATACTGCTCTTTCTCTACTGGAAATGCCTCACCTGATACATCCTAGGATCACATTTGCCTTTTTCACAGCTGTATCACACTGATTTAAAAATGGTCAGTGATATAGAATCTACCATGATCCTTGGTAAATTGTTCCAATGTTTAACTACTCTCGCCATTAAAAATTTACAACTTATTTCCTGTCTGAATTTGTCTAGCTTCAACTTCCACGCATTGGATCATGTCCTGCCTTTCTCTGCTAGATTGCCCATTATTAAATATTAGTTCCCCATGTAGATACTTATAGACTTTAATCAAATCACCCCTTAGCCTCTTCTTTGTTAAACTAAATAGATTGAGCTCTTTGAATCTATCACTATAAGCCATGTTTTCTAATCCTTTAATCATTCTCGGGGCTCTTCTCTGAACCCTCTCCAATTTATCAACATCCTTCTAGAACTGAGAGTGCCAGAACTGGACACAGTATTCCAGCAGCAACCAGTGCTAAATACACGGGCAAAATAACCTCCTTCCCCCTCCCCCAGTGCTTCTGCCAGGGAAATGGGGTCAGGGTGTGGGGGCTTGCCCCTCCCCTCGCCCGGCACTCCTGCTGAGGAGCTGGGTCGGGACATGGGGGCTTGCAGGAGCACCGGGCGGGCACGTGGAGCAGAGCACCGGGGCACCCATTTTTCCGAGGGGCCCCCAATTGGCCAGGGCCTCTGGGCATGGGCCCAGTGGGTAATGCACCACTGGCCAGCAGCTGCCACTCTCTGGCTACTCAGCTTGGAAAGCAGTGGCACCGCCAGCAGTGGTGCAAAAGGAAGGGTGGCCATTTCATTCCAGGCCACCCTTCCTTCTGTGCTGCTGCTGGTGGTGGCACGGCCATCCGAACTGGATACCCTGCCAGTGGCTGCTACTCTCCAGCCGCCCAGCTTGGAAGACAGAGTCACCGCCAGCTCTGGCGCAGAAGACTGCTTCTGGACTGCTGGTGGTGGTCATGCTGCTGTCTGAGCTGGCTGCCTGGCTAGTGGCTGGCACTCTCCTGCTGCCCATCCCAGCTCTGAAAGCAAGGAAAAATCATATTTTTTCGTATTTCCAAAGTCTGCCCGGAGGGAGATTGGGGGAACAAAAAAGAGCTCGACTGGGAAAACCCAGACATATGGTGACCCTACTCGCGACTCCCCTGCACTAGCCTTGCGACCCCCTTTTGGGTTGGGACCCCCAGTTTGAGAAAGGCTGCACTAGGGGATTCCCCAACAACCCTCAGGTCCAACACAGACAATAATTTCTGGTGGACAGTTTCCCACAACTTTCGCCAAATAGGTCATAGATTCTCAGTGACCTTTTTCCTCGGGGTTGGTATCCACTTGATGGTAGGCTGAGTGGGTTTGTTCTAGAAATGCTAACACCACCAAGAGGGGGTCTTTGATTAGCCATTGTATTTGCTGTTTCTGTTTGGGACACAATAATGAATTAAGGTCACTTGTGGGCTGAGTCAGGTTCTGGTGAAAAAGGCATTATGAGGAGGCCTTCTTGGTCCTTTCAAGCCTTCAGTAGGTTCATGTGGTACACCCTCTCTCTCTTTTCTCTTCCCTGGATGGCGGAGTTCATAGTCAACTGCCCTTGCCCTTTTTACAACCTTGATTAATCCTTGCCACTTGCCACAGTTTTGACTTCAAGGTTGGCACCAACAACAAACCCTACCACTGGTCTTAAATTTTCACATCCTGGTCCCATTATTTTAGGTCCATTCCTGGTTCTACTGAGATTTCAATAGGTTCTCTCTCAAGAAAGCCCACAGAGTCTCCATATTGTACCATGTTGGTTGTTCCTGGGTCTGGCTCCTCCCAGGTCTTGTGGACATCTAGGATCCTGTGGGGCTGCCTCCCATGTAGTAGCTCAACTGGCAATAATAGGAGGCATGGGATCAACCAGGCTCAGTGATGGGGATCTGAGGCCTTGGCCCTCCGGCCGGTTCGCCAATTGAGTTCTGAGTTAACAGAGTCCAACAAAATGTATACAGTCCAACGTCCCCACAAAAGAAAGGGTCTTCAACCCACCTCTGGTTGTCTGTGAGTGGCACAGCTCTGGCTCAGGGCTTATAATGTCTCTACCCTCTCCTCCTCTCCAATGGAGGAAAAAGGGGTCTATGTCCCTCCATGAAATGGGTGGTTAGTATGGGAGCCTGGGCCCTTCCTCTCCACCGGGTTTATGGTGAAATGCCTTACCCATGATCCTCCAGAAGTTAGATCAAAGGATTCTGTAGTCTTAGGGAAAGGCTAGCCCCTTTTCTCAGGCCTGGGGTAGCTGCTGCTAGCAGAATCTCTCCTGCAGCCTTGTCTCCTGCTGCACCTTTATTCAGGATCTCCCCAGGTAAGTCTCTTGTTCTCTGCCATCTCTCCCCCTTCTGAGCTGTCTGGCTCTGTGAGGTGGTGCGTCAGTACAAAGGTACCTCCCCTAGCAAAACAGGGGGAGGATGTGGCTCTGGCTCACTTAGCTCAGTGGGGCTGTCAGTCCACTCTTGGTGTCTAGTAATCTGGACATCCTAATCTGGACCTGTTCTCAGGTCTGTCACGGAGGTTGGTAGGGGAACCCAGGCCTGCCCCCTCCATGGTTCCAGCTCAGGGCCCTCAAGCTAGTCAAGGAGAGTCAGAGAGTTTGCTGACTCTGACAGTGCCCTGAGTTCCTTCCTATCTTTCCTCAGGCCTCTGTAGGCTCTTCAGTCTGTTGGCCTGTTTGCCTCTTTCTGGGGTGTTGTTCTCGGGCGGCTCTCTAGCAGGCTGCTGACTGGCATTCCTGTCTCCTGCCTGCTCACTCCTCTTTAGCCACCCACACGTCTGCTTCCCAGCCCTTTTATCCTCCCAGCTGCTGTTAGCCTGCCAATGGGCATCAGCTGGCAGTACCTGTATTAACCCTTTGGTGGCTGGGCTAGTTTACACACCACAACAGGCTCCCTTTTACACTCCTCCTCCAGCTTGAACAGGTTCTGCACGGGAGGTGGGGGCAGGATCACAGTGGCTCAGGACTTCTCTCTAACCCCTCCTGGCCTGGTGTGGGGTTATACACCCCGTCAGAGGCATCCTAAAAGGTGCAGCCCCTGCAGAGCCTCAGGCTCTGATGCTTTGAAGTTGGTGCATCACCTTGGCCGTGACATCCTCCTGTCTCAAGAGCACGAAAGATTTTCTGTTAGCATTTGGCTCTAATGCACATGGATGCCTTTCCAAAAGACGTGCTCTGGCAGTCACATGGATGGGTTTGATGGAGGAACCATTTGGTGACATTCTATGGCCTGTTTACAGAGGCGACCCGTGGGAGGGTCACGAAGGGTCAAGTGCCCCCCCCCCAGCAGCTGGCCCGATGGGGAGAAGAAGGGGCAGGGCAGCGTCCCGGCTGACTGGGAGAGCGCCTGGCTGCAGCGGGCTACCCTGTGCCCTGGCTCAGCTTCTGAGGACAGTGGCTGAGTGAGCTGGAGGCCACCCCCTCGTCCCCTCCAGCATGCTCAGAGTCGGCTCCTGTCCCCAGAAGCTGAGCCTGGGCAGGGGGGGGGCTTCCACTGCCACTCGCTGTCCAGGCTCAGCTTTTGGGGACAGGAGCCAACTCTGAGCAAGCCGGGGCAGAGGGGCAGGGGGCTCCGACTTGTTCAGCTGCTATCCCAGAAGCCAAGCCCAGGCGGAGGCAGCCCGTTGCTGCTGCAGCCAGGCAATCTCCTGGCAGCTGCTGTGTTGCACCGGGCAGCGTCTGGGAGTGGCTCTGTCCCACTCCCTGCCCGGCTCTGGCTGCCTGGAAGAGCAGCCAAACATGCCCGGTGAGGGGGAGAAGAGGCGGCGAGAGAACAGAGCCCACCCCCAGGTAACGTGAGGTAGGGAGAGCACAGGGGCCCCAGGCTGGGAGGAGACACGTGGGGAGGTCAAGTGCACCCCAGATTTCTGCTTGGCCTGCAGGGGAGTGGGAGGGGCTCTGTCCTTTTCCCACTGCGCCAGCCCCCAGCACCTTCAGCCCCTGTCCCTGACAGCTGGCCCAGACGGGGAGTGGAAGGGGCAAGACCAGTCACTTCTCATGCCAGCTGAGGGTGGCCACTCTGGGTCACTGCTCTGTGCAGCGTGGTGGCTGCCTGCAAGGACCCGGCTGGGGAGGTGGAGTCATCCCACCCCCTTCGCTCCCCACCAGGGCCCAGCTGCCAGGGAAAGCCGTAGTCCCTCTTCCCCCCGGCACGATTCCAGCTCGCTCGGCCCCTGTCCCTGGCAGCCAGGAGGGGGCCGGGAGCAGAGGGGGCGGGCCGTCACTACCTCCCCAGCTGGGATCTCTCTCAGGCAGCTACCGTGCTGCACAGAGTCAGCGACCCAGAGTGGCCACCTTCAGCTGGCATGAGAAGTGGCTCCCTCCTGCTCCCTGCCTGGGCCTGGCTGTTCCCCAAAGCCTTGACTGGTTTCAACCTTAGTAGGGATTGCTGTTTCGTAACAGTCGCTAAGTGCAGTTAGCTGACAAAACAAATGGTTAAAAATAAAAAAAAAGAATGTGCCCTCCACCCCCAGAGCAAACGTTGAGATGGCCGTTAAGAGGGACTGAGTGCTCTCAATAACAGAGGTTTGTAAACAAGTGTGAACAGTGAAAACAAAAGCATTGCAAAATGACCACATTACAACTCTGCACAGTCACAACCCTGACAGTGGACTTTCCAACGTGGAACTGGTTTGCAAACACTCAATAGCTGTCTGGTATTGCCAGCCTCCACAGGGAAATAGCCACTCACTTCTGCACTGGTGTGGCTTCCCTGAATCACATGTTCTGGAGCTGGAGGTTTGGTGCAAGCACATCATACAGCTCCATGAAGGTCTATTTCCTCAGTATGGAATTCTGAAGCCATTGCTGGTCATCCTAGGTTTCCAAAACGATGTGAGACCACTGCACCATGCTGGTTCTCCTGCACCAGAAGTGACAGTCCACCCAAGGGCATACCATGTCAATGCCGGCATTCACCATATCTATAGCATGGGAGCTGAATGAATTGTCGTTGACCCTCAATGGCAGCCATCTTCGACGTGTCAGAAAATACTGTCCAAATTCTATCCAGCAGCTCACTGATCACCTACTCAACTGCATAACCTGGTGTCCTGCAATAAGGAGCAGGAGCAGAACCAAATCATCATCCTATTGTTCCATGTCTTCTTTCCAATATGGCAGTATGGCGACATGACCAGGAACTGCCATAGGCAAATGTGTGACGGCAGAGGCACTACCAACAACACACACCAAAGGGGTTCCTAGACTGTCTCCCTGTCGGCCCAGAACCCTGGGATACTGCTCCTGAAATGGTTGCACTAATGTCGCGTAACTGTGGGAGTTTTGAGTGTGCAGGGAATGCAGAATGAAAACCTTAATCTGTAGAATGATTTCTATCTTTGTCCCAAGTGTCAAGAGTTTATCGTTCATCATTTTCTTTTGTGATCATATCATTGTAAAGTCTGCTTGTCTCCCTAGAGAATAAGCATAGAGTGAACATTGGCACTCAACTTCTGTGTTATCCGGAGATAACAGGAATGTATTCGCACTGTGTTTTATGGCTTTTTTCTTCCAGCTGACATTGCCTCCTATGGGAGCAATGGTTTCTCACTATCATGGGCTCAGTGGCATGGTTTACAAAACTGCCATGCTTTCGTATTGTTAGTGGGCATTGTCCCCATGTATTTACATGGGCATGCTTTTCTAAATGATCAGGCCCTAAAACAGTAATGTGATAGAAGGAGCTTAAGGGAGCTTGTGGGAGCCCCTTGTTAAAATTTTGCTATTGAGCTAAAAAAAGATTTACGGTGATTTCCTTTCATCTGGTGGACTTCACCACCTATCTGAATACTGCTAAATCACCCCTGCTAGAGAGAACTTATCCATGGGGCTCAGAAAAGTCCTTTTGAAGAGCAAGGCTTTTGCTTCTGAGCTGTACCATATTGCACCAATGTTTTAATAGTTCCTGGAGAAGATTATCTCCCATATACTCCCTGCAGTCTCCACTTCCACTCACCTTCCACTGTGCTATACTAGAGAATCTGTAGCGTTTTTTTCAATAATAAAATATAGACATTTCCAGCAAGCACATTTCAGGTAAATTGGTTTGCTAAGATGTGTTGTCTGCCTTTTTAGTTATGGCTCTGAAAAAAACAATTTTTTTACATGAGCGAAAAAACAAACAAAAAATGCTTCCCCAGTCCCTCACTCCTCTTCTCTGCATGTGCATGGACCCATGAGTCCAAGGTTTTGTCAGAGGCTAGAAGGGAAACTTTTGTGGTAGCCTCTTGATGACATATTGGCAGCATGTCACAAGTATAAAATGAAGAGGCAGAGAATTTTCTTCATGTTAGTGCAAAAGAGATGGCTACATATTCTGAATCCAACAGTTCTTTATGGATCAGTCACTACTTCAAAGCAAGTTTAAACCCAAAGTTTAAAGCCACACACATTAAAATATCTGAATGGTTCGATGACATTTGCAATAAATCAATTTTGGCTGAGGAGAAAGAGGGAGAAATCAATACTTGTTTATATAAATTACAAAATAAAAATGTATATATTTATATAAAAATTGTATTTGATTGTCTCACCCACACCTCATGTTTCTCTTTTCTTCTTAGATTGTAAATGCTTTGCATCAGGGACAATATCTTCATATGTTTGTAGAGCACTTATTCCGATAAGACCCTGATCTCACTGGGCTACTGTAATATAAATATTAAAGAACAACAACAATAAATTACGAGATTTAAAAAGAAACGGCCAAAGAAAACAAACTTCATTCACAGAAGAGAACCCTGAGACTCAAGCCAGCTCCCCTATGGTGAGTAAACAGATAGCCTGAGTAAATAGACAGGCCTTGCAACATGTCCTACAGATCAACAAACTCTGGCTCCGTTGGACCAGTAGGGGAAGAGAGTTCCAGAGTCAAGGGCCCTCTCCACTTAGAATATTCTGCTTCCTGCTTGGAGATGTACTAATTGTTTCAGCAAGAGCTCCCCTGCTGATCTCAATTGTTAATAAAAATAAATAGTTTATTATTAACTACTCAACTGAACTTCATAAAACTTTCATAAGGAAGCCTGAAGAAACTCATCAGTTTCAGGTTTTGTTACCATTCCAAAACCTGAGACAGGTTCACAAACCATTTGACAGACCTGGGCTGAGTTCTCCCGTGAACCTGGGTCGGTGGGGAAACTATGAAGAACTGGGTAGTTTCTGGTAACCAATCTGAAACCAGGTGAAAGTTGGACACGTTTGTTGAGATTTCTCTTATGCTTTTTGGTTCAAAACTCCTCCATGTAAACTGAAACTTTAAAAGAGGTTCCCTTGAACTGTAATTGAAACTGTGAAGTTTTTCACAGCTTTGTTACTGAAAGTTATTTTGAAACTAAATTTCAGCTTTTCCTGTAGTTTTCACCTTGATTGTTTTACTTAATGTGTCCACACTGTAAATTTTCAGCTTCCTTAAAACCAAGGTCAGTAACAGCCTCTGCCTTTAACAGACTGACTATCTTAAAACAGATGGAACAGCTTCTCTGCTCAATCTTGCTGTAAAACCTTAAGAGAATTGTTTTGTTTAACATGTTCATTATAATTTGATTTAATTATTAATTGTAGTAAGTGGAGAGCCAGATTAATTGAACCATGGACTTATTGATTTTATATTAATTATAACCTTATTTGTACTATTGCCTTGTACCCTTGTAATTTAGCAGTGATATATTTCACTTATATTTGTTCTATAATTGTTTGCTTAATCTTTTAATACGTTTATAAAAGATACACTGAACTGGTTTATCTCTCAAAACTTTGATGCAGACAAAGTAACCTGTGTAGAGGAAAAAGGTGACAATTACAAATCATTCCTAAGCCCATCCTATATTTTAATTACTGAAAATAACATCCAATTATTCCTACAGGAGCGTAACAAGCCATGGCAGCATATGTACAGACCTCTCAGGCATGAGCTGGAATTGAACATTTGTACATCAGCTCCAAAAACACAGCCCCCTACAACTTGAGCTGAGGGAGAACATCTCTTTGGGAAAGCAGTAGGCTGATATAGTAATCTAGGCAAGCCCCTGGTGGGAGAAATGACCACATACACTAAAGCAGAACCTAGGACCCATACTGCACAGGCAGTTGCTACGGCCCACAGTAGGAAAGGGGTTAATATCTCCGCAAGAAACATTTTAATGTTTTCCTACGTGAAAGTTTCACATTATAAACTTTGTTTCCTCCCCCGGGTTGCGACTCTCCCCCCCTGAGCACCCACAGTGCCCCCCCCCAGGGCCGCGACTCTCCCCAGAGCACCCACACACCCCCAGGATGCTCCTCCCTCCCCAGCACTTGCAGCACCCCCCAGGCCAACCCCCGCTGCACCTGCAGCACCCCGAGGGTCGCCCTTCCAAGGGCCCCCTGCCCCAAGTTTTAGTCAGGGGTATATAGTAAAAGTCATGGACAGGTCACAGGCCCTGAATTTTTGTTTACTGATCGTGACCTGTCCATGACTTTTACTAAAAATACCTGAGACTAAAATGTAACCTTAGCTATAATACATCTGAAGAGGCTGAAAGGCTTTTTTCAGTGCCTTATTATCCAGTACATAACTTAGGGTCAATTCCTGAAGTCCACGTGCAGATCGACCTCCCCTTGAAGTCAGTAGGAGTTTTGTCCAAGTCAGGACTTCAGGATTTGGGCCTCAGGGTATAAATGCTGAGGGCCCCCAAGTTGGACAGCAGATGGTGCACAAGCAATTGCAGCAGCAGCAGGACATCAACGAGGTGCATCACTAAAACTGAGCATGCAGAGGACGAGGTGCGGCAGTGGCTGTTTCAGCTCTCTCAGGTTGTCAGACAAATTGGTGAATGAAGCAAGAGAAGAGAGAGAAGGCAAAAATTGACATCTGCTTGCTTGCCTGAGGAAAAAGCCATCTGCTCCAGTCGCTCTCTACCAGGGGTGCATGGGGTACTTTGGGGCCTGTAGCCAGTATATGTACATTGAATGGGGTAAAGGTGGCTTTCTAGACTATACCTCTAGAGTAAGGCCTCCATACTTGGAATGCTGGGGCATGGGTTTCACAGGCGGAAAGTAGCACTGTGTCTGTTTGTTGGGGAGGATTGTGGGAGGTCTCAGCAGGACACTTGTCTTGAGATGAAAGTTACAGGAAAAGAAGGGAAAATCAGGATGTCTCTCTTTGGGAAGGGGAGTGGACATGGGCGGCAAGCCCTATGGGCCCGTGGTGCCTGGGCACCAGGAATATTCCTGGCCTGGGGCCTGGCTCCAGCAATGTTTGGGACCAGGTCTCTCCCTCGGCCCCGCCTTCTGCCCCCGCGCGTCCCCTGGGCCATTTAAAACAGCCTGTGGCCCCCACTCACCACTGCCAGTGCAGCGCAGCTGAGCAGCTTCCTCCCTGCTCACTCCACGTGGCTGCCGGCCCCTCCCTGCAGCCCCAGGCCAGGGTGGGTCTGTGTCCCGCCCCAAGTGCCCCTGCAGCCAATGGGAATCTGCAGGGGCAGTGCCTGGGAGTAGCAGCACATGGAGACTCCCGGCCTGCCCTGCCTAGGAGCCCCAGGTAAGCACCGCACCCCTCTACCCCTCCCAGAGCCTGCACCCCAGCCCTCTGCACTCCCTCCCAGAGCCTGCACCCAAACTTCCTCCCGGAGCCTGCACCCCCCCAGCTCAGAGCCAGCACCCAAACTCTGTTCCAGAGCTTGCAACCCTCACCCCCTCCTGCACCCCCAGAGCCTACACCCAAACTCCATCCCAGAGCTGGCACCCCAGGCCCCCTCCCCCACCCAAACTCCCTCCCAGAGCCCAACCTCTCACCCATCCTGCACCCCAATTCCCTGCCCCAGCCCAAGGCCTGCAGCCCAGACCTCCTCCCCCCACCCAAACTCCCTCCCAGAGCCTTAGGCAGGTGGGGGGTGGAGTTTGGGGGGGCGGGTTCTGGGCACCACCAAAATTTCTACAAGCCTACCACTCCTGGGAGTGGATGCTAATGTTCTTCAGCTGGTTGGCAGGAAGCCATGAACAAGTGTTTGTAGGGAGCAGTGGAAAGTGGGAGTAAAGTCAGGAGTAGGCATTCATTGGGGAATAAGCACTGGGAGCATTTTTGGCAGCTGGCAGGAGGTTAGAATCAAGAACTTGCCATTGGGGACAGTGGGGGCGGGGTTTAGCAGCTGGAAGAGTTTGTCCACACTACAAATAAAACTCAATCAGAGGACCCTGTTATATAACTCAGTTAAACACATCTAAGACATTACATGATTTATAGAACACAGTTAAGGTCCTTTCCACCCTACAACTTGCAATCATGTTGTGAAGTTTCTTAACTCAGTTGTATTTATAGTGTAGCGGGCCCCCAAATTGTGACTATTATTCAGAGTTTGTTTCTTGGATTTTTTGTGATGGCCTTCCTTCGCTTCCTCCCTTTCTTCCCTCACCATTCAAATCGAATAAAAATCCTTTCACTTCTCTACAGCCCTCCTTGGTGTCCATGCTCTTCTCCTTATAGCCTTTGGCTTTGCCTACGTCCATGAAGTTACTCTGGGTTCTAAATTGGTTTCTCCCTGCATGTTTCCCAATGCAAAAACCATAGGACCCTTAGGACAATGTCATCAAGAGTAAAATTCCATACAAAGAGAAAACATGGTAAAGTTGTTAAGAGATATTATTTATTATTTGTATTACTGTAGAGCCACGGGGCCCTAGTCATAGACCAAAACCCCGTTTTGCTAGACACTGTACAAACACAACAAAAAGGTGATCCCTGCTGTAGAGACCTTTCAATCTAAGGAATAGATTTGGATAACTGGATCATACAATTTATACCAGCAAGACTAGGGTTAGCATATTTTGAGTGTCCAAAAAGAGGACACTCCACAGGGCCCCGCCCCCGCCCCGCCCATGCCCCCGCCCCAACTCCACCCCTTCCCCAAAGTCCCCGCCCCAACTCCGCCCCCTCCCCTGCTTCCCACAAACATTTGATTTGCGGGAAGCCTGAAGCAGGCAGCAGGTAAGCTGGGGGGGGGGGGAGTGGAGGTGCGGCCCAGTCTGGCCCCCCGAACCGAGCGTCTCCCTCTGGCGGCCGGCCCTGGCCCCAGCATCTCCAGCCTGGCTCGGCTCCTGGGGTGCCAGCCCCGGCCCAGCACCCCCGGCCCCTGGCCCAGCACCCCCGGCCCGGCCCCGGCCCAGCACCCCCGGCCCCGCACCGCCGGGCCCGGCCCGGCCCCCGGCCCCGCACCCCCGGCCGGCCCCCGGCCCCGCACCACCGGCCCCGGCTGGCCCCCGGCCCCGCACCCCCGGCCAAGCACCCCCAGCCCAGCACTGCCGGCCCCGGCCCAGCACCCAGTGACGCCGGCCCCTCCCTATTTTCCCGGACATGTTCGGCTTTTTGGGATTTCCCCCCGGACGGGGATTTGAGGCCCAAAAAGCCGGACATGTCCGGGAAAATCCGGACGTATGGTAACCCTAAGCAAGACAAATCATGCTAAATACTTGTCTATGACAGACAGCAGACCTCACTCTGTAGTGTATTAAACAGCAGACGGAGGTTAAATGATGAGTATTAGATGTATAATAATATCATAAAGGAATGTGCCAAGTGGTTATACAAGGGTCTAGGAGTCAGAAAAAAACGGTTACTCACCTTCTTGTAACTGTTGTTCCTCGAGATGTGTTGTTCATGTCCATTCCAATCAGGTATGTGTGCGCCGCGTGCACAACAGCTGGAAGATTTTCCTCTAGCAATATCCATAGGGTCGGCCTGGGTGCCCCCTGGAGTCGCGCCTTCATGGCGCTCAATATACGGCCCTGCCGACCTGCCACTCTGTTCCTTCTTGCTGGCTACTCTGACAGAGAGGTAGGAGGATGGGTATTGGAATGGACATGAACAACACATCTCGAACAACAATTATGAGAAGGTGAGAACCCGTATTTTCTTCTTCAAGTGCTTGTTCATGTCAATTCCAATCAGGTGACTCCCAAGCCTAAGTTCCGGAGGCGGGGTCAGAGTTCAGATGTCCACTGACTGGAGCACTGCTCTACCAAAGGCCGTGTCGTCTCTGGCCTGCTGGGTGATATATTAATGTGATGTAAAGGTATGTATTGAGGATCATATCGCTGGTCTACATATTTCCTGGGTGGGAACCTGCACCAGGAACGCTGCTGAAGACTGTGCCTTGGTGGAGTGCGCTGTGAGCGGAGGAGCAGCCTCAGATGCAGGACGTGATCCATGATGAAATTGACTGAGAGGAGACTTTCATCTTGTCTGCCACAGACATAGTTGAATTGAGTTTTGGAATGGCTTCGTTCTTTCTATGTAAAAGCTAGCACGCTGAGGATGTCCAATGAGTGAAGCCTCTGCTCCCTGCCACTTGTGTGCGGTTTAGGATAGAACACCGGGAGGAAGATGTCCTGGTTGATGTGAAACTGGGAGACAACCTTCGGGAGGAAAGCTGGATGGGGCCTGAGCTGAACCTTATCCTTATAGAACACTGTGTGAGAAGGCTCTGATGTTAGGGCCTTGAGCTCAGACAACCTCCTGGCCGAGGTTATCACTACCAGAAACACCACCTTGTATGAGAGGTAGAGCAGGGAGCACGTCGCCAGCAGTTCAAAGGGCGGCCCCATCGGTTTGGAGAGGACCAGATTAAGGTCTCAGGCCAGGACCAGTTGTCAGCCTTGTGGATATAGCCTGTCGAGATCTTTCAGGAAACGGCTGACCATAGGGTTGGCAAATATCGAGTGGCTCTCTGCACCTGAACGGAAGGCAGAAATGGTGGCCAAGTGAACCCTTATTGACGATATGGACAGCTCCTGCTGCTTAGAATGGAGAAGGTAGTCCAGTATAAGTGGTATGGAGGTGAGCATCGGAGATGGACAGTGTTGTGCTGACCAGTTTGAAAATCTCTTCCATTTGGCCAGATAGGTAGCCCTGGTGGAGGGTTTCCTACTGCCAAGGAGGACTTGTCTGACCAGATCCAAGCAGAAGAGCTCCATCCGGTTCAGCCATGGAGCTTTCACGCCGTGAGGTGCGGCAACTCGAGGTTCGGGTGCTGGAGATGGCCGTGATCCTGAGTTATTAAGTCCGGGAAGAGTGGCAGGGTGACTGGGGCTTCCACTGACATTTTGAGTAGAGATAACTGATACACATCTCCCTGCCAAGTTGGCTCCAGCTACCACTGGAGGGAGTCAAGGACCAGGGGAGGCAGAATCACGACCTTGTCCACACTGTCCCAAACCAGCTGGTACACTGAGTCTAGCCACAATTGAAGCAGCTGGAGCCTGAGCCTGGCATGTTGCACCACATAGGTACAAGCAGCCATGTGTCCCAGGAGCTTCTGGCAATTGCTTGCTGTTGTGGTGAGGAACTGCATGAAACCTCGAATGATGTCGCCTAGGGCCTGGAAGCTCGATTCCGGGAGATATGTCCTGGCCTGCATTGAGTCCAGTACCACCCCTATAAATTCTATCTGCTGAACCGGGCGAGAACAGTGTTGATTTCCCCACATTCAGAAGAAGGCCCAGTTCATCAAACATTGTTCTTATGAAGTCGACTTGTGCCTCCGCTTGAGCCCTGGAGTGGCCCTTGATCAGCCAGTCGTCGAGGTATGGAAACACCTGTACCTGCCGCCAGCGCAGAAAGGTGGCCATGACTGCCATACACTTGGTAAACACTCGTGGTGCCCCTAAGAGGCCGAACGGGAGGACTGTGAACTGGTAATGGCTGTGGCTGACCACAAACTTGAGGTACCTTCTGTGGGATGATGTGATTGCAATACGAAAGTACGCGTCCTTCAAGTGGAGGGTGGCATACCAGTCCCCTGGATCCAAGGAAGGGATGATGAAGGCCAAAGAGACCATGCGGAACTTGAGTTTCTCCATGAACTTGTTGACCTCTCACATGTCCAGGATGGGCCTGAACCCGCCTTTGGCTTTTGGTATTAGGAAATACCAGGAATAGAAGCCCTTGCCCTTCTGCTCGCGAGGAACCTCTTCTACTGCCCCTAGTGATAGGAGCAAATGCACCCCCTGTATGAGGAGTTGCTCATGAAAAGGTCCCTGAAGAGGAACAAGGATGGGGGGTGGAAGGGCAGGAGGGCAGAGAATTGGAGTGAATATCCCCTCTCTACCGTGAAGGGCACTCAATGGTCCGATGTGATACGGGCCAATGCAAGATAGAAAGGGGATAGACAGGATGAAAAGGTAAGGTGGGATGGATCCAGTCTTTGCACTGGTGCACTGTCCTCGTGTGCACCTTCAAAAGGCCTGTTTTTGACCTAAGGAGGGTTTAGATTGGCCAGAGCCCTGGACAGAGGAGGCATGAGGTCTCTTTCTAGAGTTTCTATTCCTCCTGTGTGAACCCTCCTGCCTATTCTCAGGCCGGTAACTCCTCGGCGGGGGCTGTGGTCTATAATGTCTTCACTAGTTGTGGGGTGTGTGAAAGGCTAAGGGACTTTAGGATGGCCCTAGAGTCCTTGAGGCTGTGCAGGCGGGAGTCAGTCTTTTCTGAAAATAAAGTCTGACCTTCAAAGGGGAGGTCCTGGATGGTCTGATGGACCTCATACAGGAGGCCAGAGACCTGCAGCCAGGAACTCCTCCTCATGGCCACCCCATAGTGCATAAAGCCACGTCTGCTGCATCCAAAGCTGCTTGCAGAGACGCCCAGGAAATTAGTTTACCCTCCTCTACTAGCACGGAAAACTCCACGTGAGAGTCCAGACACAGGAGATTGGTAAACTTTGTCAAGGCCCCACATGTATTAAAGTTATATCTGCTGATCACTGCCTGATGGTTAGTGGTGCAGAGCTGCAACTACCCTGTTGAGTAAACCTTTCTCCTGAAAAGGTCCAACTTTTTGGCCTCTTGACTTTTCGGGGAGACCCCTGGTAGCCGTGGAGCTCACGCTGGTTGGCCACATCCTCTACCAGGGAGTCCAGTGAGGGGTGAGTATACAGGTGTTTGTAACCCTTTGAGGGGACAAAGTGTCTCCGCTCAGACCTTTTCATTGTGGACAGCAACAAGGACGGGGTCTGCCAGTGTCTTAGTGGCGTCACTGATGGTTTTGATCAGCAGCAGCGCGATACAGGATGTCCCGGGAAGGGAAAGGATATCGACCATTGGGTCAGTCTCCTCCACTACCTTCTCTGTTTTAATATTGAGGTTCTGAGCCATCCACCTCAGCAGCTGCTGTAAGACCCTGCTGTCCTCCAGGGCTAGGCAGTTGATGTGCCAGCCACTGCCTCATCCAGGGAGGAGGAGGAGGAGAGGCTGACTGGTACAGGAGCCTGCTCTCTGCCCTTGGCTCCTCTGGGGTCCCAAGGAGTGAGGACCTCCGGTGCCACAGTTGGAGCCGCTGCCAGAGCCGCAGCTGTCGATGCCGCAGTCAGTGCCAGAACCGTCAACGCTGGTATGCAAGTCAGCTGGGTCACCATTGAAATCCCCAGTGCTGAAAGTGTGAGCAGAGGCCCAAAGGATGCCGAGACCACCGATGCTGATCTGGAACTGTGGCTCTGCCCCTGGCTTTCATGATAGGCCCAGGGCATCCAGAATGGCCACTGAGGAGCTTGCCACTGGCCCAGCCATGGTGCCAGGTAGGGATGACGGTCTCGCGTGGGAGCGAGACCTCCTACTCCTACTGGAGCGCAATGACTCTGCTTCCGACTTTGAGGTCTCTGACTGGGACGAAGGAGTGGAGCCCCTCGGTGCCAGTGATGGGTGCCGCAAACTGGGGGACCGGA
The DNA here is from genome assembly GCF_011386835.1 of Chrysemys picta bellii. Taxonomy (NCBI): domain Eukaryota; kingdom Metazoa; phylum Chordata; order Testudines; family Emydidae; genus Chrysemys; species Chrysemys picta. Next base: position 140,349,671 of record NC_088793.1, on the reverse strand, counting down.
GTGGCTCCTCCATGAGGGCAGCCGGTGCCGGGGTGGATGCGCCGGGGATGGTGCACGCATAGCCATCATCGCCAGCTTGTCCATGGATTGCACAGGGGCCTGAACCACTGCCAGTGACCTCTCCCGCCTTGGAGGGGAGGCGGGTGCCATAAGTGCCAGAAGGCCCAATGCAGCCTCAAACACCTCCGGCATGGAGGGGAGCTGCAGGTCTTGTTGGTGGGAGGCCAGTGAGCAATGAGGGTCCGGAATCGACTGGACCCCCGCTGGGGCAGGAGTTGACATGACCTGTAGCAATTGGGCACTGGATGGAGGGTTACCGACCACCTGGTCCTTACACTGTTTGGGGAATGGCCTCTGTCTGACCTCTTCTTTTTGTGTGGCACTGGGGTTTGAGACCGTGGGTCTCTAGAGGAGTCCTTCCTCGGCACCGGCTCACGCATCGAGAATGCCAGCGCACTGTGCGCCAAGGAAGCGGTGCTTGGGGCTGGCTCCCCTGCGCCAGTTTCTGACTGAGGCCGAAGTGCTGCCTCCATGAGCAAAATCCGGAGGCGCTAATCTGTCCTTTAGGGTCCTAGGGTGGAACCCTCTGCAAATCTTACAACACTCTCTAAGGTGATCCTCACTGAGACACTTCAAGCACAAAGTGTGCGGGTCACTTCTGGGCATAGTCCTACCACAGTCTGTACATGCCTTAAATCCCAGGGACAGAGGCATGCCCCAGTACCGGGGGAATGTTTGGGGGAGGGGGAAGCCCCCCAAACAAAACTTATGAAGCTATTTACACTAACTATACAAATAAGAACTATTCTACAGACGCTCCCCGAGTTATGCAAGACCCGACTTATGCAAAATCGCACTTACAGAGAAAGTTCCATAAGCTAGAAATAGGATTTTCGAGTTGTGGAAATTTTTGCGTAACGTACATTTGCAACTTATGCAAAATTCGAGTTACGCGAGGCTTTCTGGAATGGAAGAATTGCGTAAGTCGGGGGGCGTCTGTACTACTATATACACTAAAAAGAACACTGCGAAGAACATGAGCTTGCCGAGGCAAGAGCAACGGGGAGCTCCAGCTGGCCATCACAGGCGGTAGAGAAGGAACTGAGGGGGTGGCGGGTCAGCAGGATCCTATATTGAGCGCCATGAAGGCGCGACTCCAAGGGCGCCCATGCCGACCCTATGCTGGGGAAAATCTTCCGGCTGTCGTGCATGTGGCGCACGCACACCTGATTGGAATTGCCATGAACAAGCACTCAAAGAAGAACCCTATGTTCTGTTCTCAACTCTGCCACTGACACTGTGTGAGATGGGCAAGTCATTTCATGGCTCACTGCCTCAGTTTCCCCATCTGTAAAAAGGTTTTATATGCATAATATAGGAATGTTCTGAGTTTTGCTCAATTAATGTATGTTAAGTGTTTTGAGATCTTTAGATGAAAGGTGAAATGAGTGAAAAATACGTATTCTGTAAGCTTCCCAGAACAAGGACCATTTCTTTCTTTCTATATGTATCATATACAGAACCAAGCTTACTGTTGATGCTTAACAAATAACTGAGATAAAAGTAAAAAAAATGGTAAGAGCATAACCTTTATTCACAATGGTCTCCGCAACTGTTCATAGAATCCTAGAATATCAGGGTTGGAAGGGACCTCAGGAGGTCATCTAGTCCAACCCCCTGCTCAAAGCAGGACCAATTCCCAACAAAATCATCCCAGCCAGGGCTTTGTCAAGCCGGGCCTTAAAAACCTCCAAGGAAGGAGATTCCACCACCTCCCTAGGTAATGCATTCCAGTGCTTCACCACCCTCCTAGTGAAATAGTGTTTCCCAATATCCAACCTAGACCTCCCCCACTGCAACTTGAGACCATTTCTCCTTGTTCTGTCATCTGCCACCACTGAGAACAGCCGAGCTCCATCCTCTTTGGAACCCCTCTTCAGGTAGTTGAAAGCAGCTATCAAATCCCCCATCATTCTTCTCTTCTGGAGACTAAACAATCCCAGTTCCCTCAGCCTCTCCTCATAAGTCATGTGCTCCAGACCCCTAATCATTTTTGTTGCCCTCCACTGGACTCTTTCCAATTTTTCCACATCCTTCTTGTAGTGTGGAGCCCAAAACTGGACACAGTACTCCAGATGAGGCCTCACCAATGTCGAATAAAGGGGAATGATCACGTTCCTCGATCTGCTGGCAATGCCCCTACTTATACAGCCCAAAATGCCGTTAGCCTTCTTGGCAACAAGAGCACACTGTTGACTCATATTCAGCTTCTCGTCCACTGTGACCCCTAGGTCCTTTTCTGTGGAACTGCTACCTAGCAATTCGGTCCCTAGTCTGTAGCAGTGCATGGGATTCTTCAGTCTTAAGTGCAGGACTCTGCACTTGTCCTTGTTGAACCTCAGTTTTTTTCTGGCCCCATCCTCTAATTTGTCTAGGTCCCTCTGTATCCGATCCCTACCCTCTAGTGTATCTACCACGCCTCCCAGTTTAGTGTCATCTGCAAACTTGCTCAGAGTGCAGTCCACACCATCCTCCAGATCATTAATAAAGTTATTAAACAAAACTGGCCCCAGGACCGACCCTTGGGGCACTCTGCTTGAAACCGGCTGCCAACTAGACATGGAGCCATTGATCACTACCTGTTGAGCCCGACGATCTAGCCAGCTTTCTATCCACCTTACAGTCCATTCATCCTGCCCATACTTCTTTAACTTGGCAAGAATACTGTGGGAGACCATATCAAAAACTTTGCTAAAGTCAAGGAATAACACATCCACTGCTTTCCCCTCATCCACAGAGCCAGTTATCTCATCATAGAAGGCAATTAGGTTAGTCAGGCACGACTTCCCCTTGGTGAATCCATGTTGACTGTTCCTGATCACTTTCTTCTCCTCTAAGTGTTTCATAATTGATTCCTTGAGGACCTGCTCCAGGATTTTTCCAGGAACTGAAGTAAGGCTGACTGGCCTGTAGTTCCTTGGATCCTCCTTCTTCCCTTTTTTAAAGATGGGCACTACATTAGCCTTTTTCCAGTCATCCGGGACCTCCCCCGATCGCCATGAGTTTTCAAAAATAATGGCCAATGGCTCTGCAATCTCATCCGCCAACTCCTTTAGCACCCTCGGATGCAGCGCATCCGGCCCCATGGACTTGTGCACGTCCAGTTTTTCTAAATAGTCCCGAACCACTTCTTTCTCCACAGAGGGCTGGTCACCTTCTCCCCATACTGTGCTGCCCAGTGCAGCAGTCTGGGAGCTGACCTTGTTCGTGAAGACAGAGGCAAAAAAATCATTGAGTACATTAGCTTTTTCCACATCCTCGGTCACTAGGTTGCCTTCCTCATTCAGTAAGGGGCCCACACTTTCCTTAGCTCTCTTCTTGTTGCTAACATACCTGAAGAAACCCTTCTTGTTACTCTTAACATCTCTTGCTAGCTGCAACTCCAAGTGTGATTTGGCCTTCCTGATTTCACTCCTGCATGCCTGAGCAATATTTTTATACTCCTCCCTGGTCATTTGTCCAATCTTCCACTTCTTGTAAGCTTCTTTTTGCATTTAAGATCAGCAAGGATTTCACTGTTTAGCCAAGCTGGTCGCCTGCCATATTTACTATTCTTTCTACACATCGGTATGGTTTGTTCCTGCAACTGCAATAAGGATTCTTTAAAATACAGCCATAATGTTATGTTCTTCCATAATTTCCCTGTTGTTACACAAAGATTTCTGATTTCCTCACCATTATCTTTCCATTCAAAACTGAGCATAATTGTTATTTAAAAGACACACTGTTAACCCTAAATGTGAGGTCTCAATTATTTATGTTAAAAAGGGGTGCATTTTTTCTGTCAATTCCCATATTAACAGAAATGTTTTAATGATTTCTTTTATTTTACATTTAAATTAGCAGCATTTTTTTGATTTCCCTGCTCTTTTTAAAACTGAAGCAAAATACTGGGTACTGGTGAATGAGAACCTGAAATGGAATTGACTAGTTTCATTGCCTAAGGTGAGTAAAATACAAAAAGTAAACAAAAAATAAATGTTGAAAATTAGAGTTGTAAAATACTTTCAATTTTAAGTGCTATTTTAAAATAGAAATTTTATTTTAAATATAAAAGTTGATATTGATAGTATCCCTTTAAAATTTCAGCCATATTAAGAGCCACACTGATCTGCTTGCTACCTTGATCTGCAACAGTCCCATTTTCCCCCTCACTTTTTCAAATGTAATTCTAAAATCATTTCTTGTTTCTTATTTGTCCTGTTTTGTGTCTCACTTATACATCTGAATTCCCTGCTTTCCATCTCTCCTCTTTTCCATCTCATATAAAATACTTATTTCAATAACCCTTTTTCAGATATCTTAAATGTTTCTTGTGTTCAAAGATACAAAATCCAAGGAAATGCTTTCACAAAGATTTTATTGGTATTATAAACACTGTGTCAGATTCTGATTTCTATGATGCCACTGTATATCCAGACTAACTCCAAATTTACACTGGTGTAACTAAGCGGCCCATTAGTTCTACAGGATAACCCTAATTTTCATCTACTACCATCATTGTAATATAATCTCTGTAACGAACAGTATTTGTTTCAGGATCTACAGCAGCAGACAGCATCTCCTCCATTTCTTCCTGTGTAAAAGGTTCACCTGCAAGAGGACAGAAAAGTCAACAGTTTGTCCTGATACTATATATTACTCAACCTTATCCAATAGACTTAGTGTTTGGGCTCTCCCTTGAAATCCTTTTGGTACTCAGACAAAAGACAGGCAGACCCAGGACCCAATTCCTTCACTTACACCAGTTACTTGCAGTATTGTTGCAGCTGTGTTGGTTCCAGGATATGAGACACAAGGTGGGTGAGATAATATCTTTTATTGGACCAGTGTCGTTTGGTGGAAGAGACAAGCTTTCAGTTTTCACAGTGCTCTTCTTGAGGTCTGGAAAAGGTCACTTTGTGAAAAGTGTTTGTCCATGGGTGATAAAAATAATGATAAAAGACAAAACCACCTCATTTTATGTTTATCATTTTTCTAGGCCTTTTCTGTAATGGGGAGTGATTTCAAAGCAAAAGCTCTAGTCAATCAGGATGAATTCTCTTATAGGCAGCGTCTTTTTTCAGGAACATAGGAATGACCATACTGGGTCAGACCAAAGGTCCATCTAGCCCAGTATCCTGTCTTCCGACAGTGGCCAATGCCAGGTGCCCCAGAGGGAATGAACAGAACAGGTAATCATCAAGTGATCCATCCCCGGTTGCCCATTCCCAGCTTCTGGCAAACAGAGGCTAGGGACACCATCCTTCCAGGAAACTTTCCACCATTTCACTAGCACCGGTGCGGTTAAACTGGGATAGTAATAGTGGGACTGTTAATGTAGACAGGGCACATTTCCACCATGGCTGTACCCTGTCTACACTTGTTCTCCCACTGTTGCTACCACTGGTGGAAGAGCAGCACTGACATTAGTGAAATGGTGGGAGATTTCCTGAAAAACATTACCTTCTGATTGTCCAAAAAAACGTAGATCTTTCCTACATTAGCATAACATATTTTCCAACTAGTTACAGGTACTTTAGAGGAATGATTTTACTCCTTCTCCCTGCACAGGATGAGCGCCCCTGTGCTGAGCAGTGCCCTGTATGCATTAAACTCCTTCCTCCAACAACAGCTACACTAGAGATGTTTAAAACTCTCTCATCTAAAACTACCATAGTTTGTTTTCCCCACATATTCAGTCATAGATTGATCTTAACACCAAAGGCAAATTAGGTTGTAGATGGAGCGGTATTTTCTCTACTACTGTCCTGTTAGGGAATCTATCTTCAGTTTTCAGGCTGCTGTAAGAGCTTGAGCTTTCAGTCACTCCACATGCTACCAGAAAGAGTTGTCAGTAACTGTAATTCTTCAACAGTGTTGTCTACATATTCACACTTGTGGGAGAGAAGCTCCTAGTGGAGCCTGAAGGGAAAAGTGAATTATCAGAAGACACTGCTCCCTCATCCCAAGAAATGTTCAGGTGTGCCTCAAATCCATCATGGATAGCATCAAGGCTAACTCAGGCAGCCCCAGAACTGAGACACTGAAAAAGACTCAGTTACATCCTCCAGATCTGATGTAGATCTCAATCTATTGGCTCCCTTCCATGAAGAAGGGACACTGAAAAATAGAGGCGCACTGGCACAGATGGACCATCACTGTCTCCCAAGAGAGGGAGAGTCTGAAAGAGGAACCAACATTTCAAATCCACCCAGACAATTCCTAGATCCATCGTGATATTTCCTCTTCCTTCTCTGTGGTGGCACCAAGTCCTTCTGTTCGGAGAACCTCTCTGAGCCCCCACACTTGAGGGCAAAGAAGAGCAGAATCTAGACCTTCACAAATGTGAAACACAACTGAAAACCAGGGTCGCCCAGAGGGTGGGGGGCAAGTGGGGCAATTTGTCCCGGGCCCTGCAGGGGCCCCACAAGCCCTGGCCGAGAATCCCTTCCCTGGGTAGAGGCGCCTTTTTAATCTTTACTCACCCGGCGGTGCTCTGCGTCTTCGGCGGCGGTTCGGCGGCGGGCCCTTGACTCGCTCCAGGTCTTCGGCAGCACTTCGGCAGCGGGTCCCTTCACTCGCTCCGGGTCTTTGGCAGCGGGTCCTTCAGTGCCGCCGAAGACCTGGAGCGAGTGAAGGGACCCGCCGCCGAAGTGCCGCCGAAGACTCGGACCGTCGCCCAGTGAGTACAAGTGCCGCAGCAGGTGGTGCCTTTTTTTATGCCCCAGGCCCCCTGAATCCTCTGGGCGGCCCTGCTGAAAACCCTCATCCAAAGAGAGGTCAGTACATTGGAGGCTCCTTCAGTGCTAAGAGACTCCAGAACTGAGGAAATTGCACTGGCTGTACCATCTGGTTCTTGTCTGGGAGGAGGCACTGTCCAAGTTCACAGCAGTAAGAATGTCTTGGCACTGAGAGACTTAGATGATAGAGGTGGCCTCCTAGATGATGGAGGATAGTGTTCCACTGAGCTGGTGCCAGAAAAAGGACAAACCGCAGCACCAAAGTCTTCTGTTTTCCTGCGGCAGGTGGCTTAAGAACTGATGAAGGGCTACTGTGTCCCTGCATGAGAATAGGGCCCTGAACCAAGGAAAGGCCTTGGAATGTCAGGAGTGAAGTATGTTTGTCTTTTTGAAGTCAAGGCATAAAGAGCTGGTATGCCAAACAACCCATACAATAAATACAAACACTTCAGGCAGCAGATATGTGCATCAAACTCTGGGAAGATGGAAGGGCATAAAATACACTGCTTAAATCTGGTCCTTTTGGGTTGGACATAATGCCCTTGAACCAGAAAAGAGATGGTCCTGCAAGAAAGATGTGCATTGGCACAGAAACTACCTAAGCAGTCTACAGTTCTAAACAACATATTAACAGAAGATCTTTGGTTAAAAAAAAAGTAGCTCCTCATACACAGAACATAGGTCCCTATATCTACAGGTAGCCATAGAAAGGAAAGAAATGAAGTGGCTGGAAACTGTACAACCTCTTATAAATTTAACTGACTATTTGATGCCACAAGATGGTGCTCATCTGGGCACTGATTTTCTAGAAAGTTCTGGAAGCTCAGTGGTATCAGGGTGCCCGTCACAAGTGGAAATATGCAGATGCCATCTCAAAGAACTGTTCATGATTATTATTAATGTAATTATTAATTTGTATTATTTTTCAAGTGCCAGAGGTATATATGACATGGTGCAAACAGGTAAAGAGATAATAACATCCTTTCCCTGGAGAAGTAGCAACTGAAAGGTTTTGTTCTGCAGCATTTACTCAAGTGAGTTTTCTTTTATTAAATATAAGTTTTATAAGTTAATTAGCAAAAATCTTTACCTTCTTCAGTCATATATTTGACTAACTCCTCTTTAGTAAGATGTCCGCATTTATTCGCATCTAAAACCTAAAGAAAAATAAATAAATAAAACCTTTTGGTTTTTAACCTTACATAGATTCATAGACTCATAGACTTTAAGGTCAGAAGGGACCATTATGATCATCTGGTCTGACCCCCTGCACGCTGCAGGCCATAAAACCGTCCCCGCCCCTTCCCTGGACTCTGCTGCTGAAGTCCCCAATCCTGTTATTAGTGACCTCAATCGGCAAAGACCCTCCTGCTAGAGATCCCTGCCCCATGCTGCGGAGGAAGGCGAAAAACCTCCAGAGGCTCAGCCAATCTGCCCTGGAGGAAAATTCCTTCCCGACCCCAAATATGGCGATCAGTAAGACCCCGAGCATATAGGCAAGAGTCTCCATCCTGACCCCTTTTAGCCATTATGCTATTTACCTACCATTGCTTGGTTTTCCTTGACAACTATGTTTTACCATTAAACCATTCCCTCCATAAACTTATCTAACTTAATCTTAAAGCCAGACAAGTCCCTCGCCCCCACCGTTTCCCTCGGAAGGCCGTTCCAATATTTCACCCCTCTAACGGTCAGAAACCTTCGTCTAATTTCAAGCCTGAACTTCCCCACGGCCAGTTTATATCCATTCGTTCTCGTATCCACGTTAGTACTAAGATGGAATAATTCATCTCCCTCCCTTGTATTAATCCCTCTAATATATTTAAAGATAGCAATCATATCCCCCCTCAGCCTTCGCTTTGTCAGACTAAACAACCTAAGCTCCTCTAGTCTCCTTTCATACGACAGGTTTTCCATTCCTCTGATCATCCTAGTGGCCCTTCTCTGCACCCGTTCCAGTTTGAGTTCATCTTTTTTAAACATGGGAGACCAGAACTGCACACAGTACTCCAAATGAGGTCTCACCAGCGCCTTGTACAACGGAAGCAGGACCTCCTTATCCCTACTAGATATACCTCGCCTAATGCATCCCAAGACAGCATTGGCTTTTTTCACCGCCACGTCACACTGTCGACTCATAGTCATCCTGCGGTCTACAAGGACCCCTAGGTCCTTCTCCTCTTCCGTTACTTCTAACCAATGCGTCCCCATCTTGTAACTAAAATTGTTATTGGTCATCCCCAAATGCATCACCTTACACTTTTCACTATTAAATTTCATCCTATTTCTGACACTCCAATTCACAAGCTCATTTAAGTCTCCCTGCAGGATATCCCTATCCTCTTCCGAATTTACAACGCCTCCCACTTTCGTATCATCCGCAAACTTTACCAGCCTACTCCTGCAATCGGTTCCGAGGTCAGTTATAAATAGATTAAATAAAATGGGTCCCAAAACCGAACCTTGGGGAACTCCACTGGTAACCTCCCTCCAACCTGACAATTCACCCTTCAATACGACCCGCTGCATTCTCCCCATTAACCAATTCCTTATCCATCTCTGGATTTTCAAATCGATCCCCATGTTTTTCAGTTTAACCAATAATTCCTCATGGGGTACAGTATCAAACGCTTTACTGAAATCCAGGTATATTAGGTCCACCGCATTTCCCTTATCTAATAAATCCGTTACTTTCTCAAAGAAGGAGATCAGATTCGTTTGGCACGATCTGCCCTTCGTAAAACCATGTTGTAAATTATCGCAATTGCCACTACCCTCCAGGTCCTCAACTAGTTTCTCCTTCAAAATTTTCTCTAACACCTTACACACTACAGATGTTAAACTAACAGGCCTGTAATTACCCGGATCACTTTTTTTCCCTTTTTTGAAAATAGGAACCACATTAGCTATTCTCCAGTCTAACGGGACCACCCCCGAGTTTACAGATTCATTAAATATCATCGCTAACGGGCCTGCTATTTCCCGCGCCAATTCCTTCAATATTCTCGGATGAAGATCGTCCGGTCCTCCCGACTTAGCCCCATTAAGGCGTTCAAGTTTTGTTTCTACCTCGGATACGGTAATCCCCCATCCCGAACGCCCCTCTGTAATGGTGCTAGTATCCCTAATCCCTTCATTGGCCTCATTAAACACCGACGCAAAATATTCATTGAGATATTGCGCCATGCCTAGATTGTCTTTAATCTCCTCTCCGGCAATAGTCTTCAGTGGTCCCACTTCTTCTTTCTTTGCTTTCTTCCTGTTTATGTGGCTGTAAAACCTCTTACTATTGCTTTTAATTCCCCTCGCTAGGTCCAATTCTACACGGCCTTTGGCCTTTCTCACTCTATCTCTACATTCTCTGACTTCACTTTGGTACATTTCCTTACTGATCCCTCCCCTCTTCCACTCTTTGTACGCTTTCTGTTTTTTCCTAATCGCCCCTTTGAGTCGGTCGCTCATCCAGCTCGGTCTAAATCTCTTGCTTGGTAATCTTTTTCCCTTTTTGGGAATACAGGCCTCCGACAGCTCATGCATTTTTAACTTAAAGTAATCCCAGGCTTCTTCTGCCTTTAAATCCATTAATACGTTTGCCCAATCCACTTCCCTTACCAGTCCCCTTAATTTGTTAAAATTGGCCTTTTTAAAATTATAAACCCTAGTCTTTGACTTAATTCTGTTACTCCTTCCCTGTATTTTAAACCGAATTAGCTCATGATCACTGGAGCCCAAATTGTCCCCTACTACCACTTCCTCAACGAGGTCCTCACTACTTACCAGAATCAAATCTAAAATGGCCTCCCCCCTCGTCGGTTCAGCTACCACTTGATGGAGGAATTGATCAGCAAGCACATCTAGGAACATCTGAGCCCTATTATTGCTACTAGCGTTTGTTCCCCAATCTATTTCCGGGAAGTTAAAGTCCCCCATAATTACACAGTTTCTATTAGTAATTACTTCTCTAAGCACATTAAATAATTCCTTATCCATATCCTGGGTCGATCCCGGCGGTCTATAGCACACTCCAAGCACTATCCCCGGAGAGGCTCTAGAAGTCCTATTACCCATTGTGAGTATTGCCCAGACGGACTCTGTGTTGTCTAATCCATCCACTATTATTTCTTTACAGTTTATTTCACTATTGACATACAATGCCACCCCCCCACCTTTACCTCTGTTCCGGTCTTTCCTAAACAGCGCATACCCCTCCAGAGTCAAGATTCAGTAACTATTTTCCCCTTAGCTAGATGCTTTAAAATTGTGGTTACAGACCTCAAAGGCACGTAAAAGTACATCTTCTGGAATAGGCCGGTATCTGAAATAATTGAATTAGAACAATTAGTGCCGCAACTTGGAGGGCTATGCAGTTTTGGAAGCAGGACCTCACAACAAAACAATACACAATAAATCCTAAACACTAAAGAAAAAGGAAAACACTGAAATGAAAATTTACTTACAAACATACTTGCAGCTTGCAAGTTGTGTGCTGCAAGAATATATATGCAAGAAAACAATGTAACCCAATCATGCAGAATTACCTGCCACTGAAGTCAGTTGGAGTTTTATATACAAGAGAACTTTGCAGCATTGGATATAAAACAATGGGGTTCACAAAACTTTTAAGTAAAGACACTGCCACCTTTTTTTAAGAATAAAAATAAGTTCATTACAGGTAATACTGTTACAATGAAGGACAAAAGAAACACATCAAGGCCATCTGTAAATGAAAAGACCACTGCATGCCTCTGAATAGTGTATATTAGCCTTCTAGTTCCAGAGCAGTCAACCTTTTAGACTGCTAATCATGTACATTTACTGTGCATGGCAGTTATTTTGTTAATACATTAATATGAAGATGATTTATGTTATTAGAAACACGCTTTGTCTACCCATAAATGAAACTCATGTTTGCAAAAACCTGATGATTAAAGACCTTTATTTTGATAAAATCTCTTTAGAGACACACAAAATCAGATTAATGGGAAGTTTATTTTGATTCACACTATAAAAGAGAAGCAACACACTATCATAATTCACAGTGACTATAAACTCTGCTATTATTTGTGTGGTTTTAGTAACTGTAAAACATATTTTTAGATTAAATCAGCTTAAACTAAAATGCTCATCACTATCAAACTCAGAGTTAAATTTTTTTTTACTTTTTCCAGTTACATAAAGGCATATTTGATATCTTTGGTCAAAATCAACCACCCATAGATCTGAACCAAGCTACAACACAGAAAAAAAAAAATTTCCATTACCTTCTTTCCATTAATACTTTTGTCATCATTGGAAGAAATTTTTCCAAACGAATATACCCAGTAGGTTCTTCTTCTTCTACCTGATATTAAAACAGAAGGATAGTAAATTTAAATCTTAGATGACACATTAGAAAACGAAAAAGAGAACCAGAGAACCAGTTGGCTCCTGCATTAAAATAGTAGGGTTAGATTTTGACTAGTCCTAAAGATGCCAGACAGGAAAGAAGTGGTTGGATCTATAAGACCTCACTCATTCCTGAGTGGTCATAAGCAAAGTGGGTGAGTAGGGGCAGAACCTGGCCAGACATAGAGGAGATGTAAATTGCACTCCACTCCCATGTAGCAAGAGGGGAGCCTGGGTGGAAGTAATCTGCACTTTCAGTCACTCCATATTGTAGAGCAAGAGGGGAACAGGAGACTCAATCACAATTCTTTTCCATGGCTCCTTGTCAGGTGGCATGGCTACACCCCAGCCCATAAGCAGGGCTGAGCATAAAGGCTCAATCTAGCCTATAATAAATAAATAGTAATGATACATTATATGTAGTAGTTAATTGATTATGCTAGGTGAATATTACTGGGTTTTGTTCTCAAGAGTGTAAGGCAGAAAATCTAGTATCTAACTAAGGCCATGTTTACACTATGAACTAGGGGTATGATTCCGCTGCTCAAATTTTTGCTAGCTCTCATGGAGCTAGTGTGAGTATAAAAAGCGGTGTAGCTGCAGTACCACGGAGCAGTGGCAGTGGAAGCACGTCTTAGCTGTGCCAAATACATACCCACCAGTTTCAGGCAGGTTTGTACTCAGCAAGGCTAAGCCGTGCCCTCCACTGCTACTGCCCATGCTACTGCAGCTACACTACTATATTTATACTCCTGCTAGCTTGATGAGAGCTAGCTTGGGTATGTATATATGAGCAGGGGAATCATACCCTCTAGCTCATAATGTAGATGTAGCTCAAGAGTGTGTGCCAAAGAGTGTGCAGTAATAGATTTTTCACTTAAATTGCTTAGAAAAAGTTAAATTAATGTAAGTTTTTTATAACTCACTCATCATCACAGCATCTGAGTGAAATACTTGTGATCAAATAAAAAAATTACAAGGAGGAGACTATATCCCCAGACAAGCTACAGGCCAGTTACAGTGGGAGCTTTGAACGACTTAATATTGTCCTCTAGTGGTTAGAAATTTGTGCAAAATACTCAGTAACCGATACTAAGTTATCGTACAAAGTGTTTTTAAAGATACAGTATACTCTCCCCCAAAGACTGAATGGTTGTTTCCAGATATTTTACAGCCACACAGTGCTGTCAAAGGAGAGGCCAAAGTGGCAGAGGCTCTCAGTTCAAAGGGGTCTAAAACAGACAAAAGGGTGGGGAAAATGACAAATACCATACATACAAAGAAAAGGCTTTTTTTGCCAACCATGTATATTAAAGAAAGATTTTCTACACACTGTAGAAAAGACTACAGGGACTTCTAACAGGGATCTCACTGCATTCCTACACTTCCATAGGGGTCAAACAGCATGAACAAAAAGAGTTCCTAATTGTTCAGGAACATGCCTGTGTTGAAGACTTCAAGTTTCACTCCCAAAAGGAACACACTGGGCTACATTGTGCCCACCTTTGTATGGGCACAGAGCAATGGGGTTTAAACCAACCCCATATGGGGACAAGACACACTCTCAGTCCTTGCACTCTTAGCAGGCAAGAATGGAAGAAGTATAGCACAAGCAGTGGTTCCAAATTCCTCAGGAAAGGATGGGGCAAGAAGGCTCCTGCTGTCCTTTTCTGCATGATCAGTGGAGTTGGGCTAGAGGAGGGGACATCACATGCAGCACCCAGTTAAAGCATGTAGCAGCAGCTGCTGTGTGTACTCTCTCTGTACTCTGAGAGGCATTTTGGTTGCCTCAGGGGCAATGCTTCTAGCAGCAGCCACCAATGAATAGTCCATCTTCATCCCCCACCACTTCAGTGCAGACAGTGTCTTGAAGCTACAGTGTTGCCCTCTGTCTGCTGTGCCTTATAACAGAGAATCTTTTGCTAGAAAATGAAGCTCTTCTATACATGAATAAAACTGTCTTTGATCATTACAGGGTTGTTTATTTTAAAGCTGAATCCACTGCAAAGATGCAATAAAATGGATGGCAAAAATTAATTTCCCTCTCATGACATAACAGTTAGTCAATAAACTGAACTATTTCATGCTTCACAAATATTGAGATAATGACTGTAGTAAGGGTGTTTTATGAAGCACCTATGTTCCAACAGGCTGTAGGTCAGGAAACCAAAAAGACAGAAGTAGTAATGTGGTAACTATTTATAGGAACTATACAGAGACATCTTATATTATATATTAACTAAGGTCCCAAAGGGCACATAAAGATCATACTGCAAATAAATCATGTTTAAAAGCCAAAACCATTAGGCCTGATCCTGTCAGGGGCTGAGCACTCTCAATTGCCATTTCCGTCAATGGGATTTGCAGCTGCTCATTACAGGGCTAAATGTGGTCCTAATTTTCAGACTGGGAAGAAAAAAACATTAGTAGCAAATAGCTGCTCCAGAATCCACCACGTAACAAAAACATGTATATGTGACTTACAAAATAAAGTATTAGATTTGTCTCTCTTAGTAGGTTTGCTGTTTGCATTTTATTCCAATAAAGCATTTCCTGGTAAAAGAAATCTTTCATCACTGATAATGGACCTGCTACTGTGAGGTGATGAGCAACCTCAACTCCTACTGACCTCAAAGCACCCACCAATTCATTTGCACTGTAGGCCCAGAGGTGTCTTGGGTTTTTCTCTACTCTAAAATGCAGAAAGACTGAAAATAGGTTCTTTCCCTAACACTGGACAGGTGGTAATGAGAGGCCAAATAAATGCTTTGCTTTAGGTCCTTCAAGTTTTGCAGATGTTTATCTTCATCTTATCCACCTTCATTGTCACTCCTATCTTAAAATTGCTTTTTCACTACAATTTCATCTTCTTGCCTGTATTTTTTTGCTCTCTTTATGGAGGCTATGACAGTAATAGCTACTGCGGGGTGAAATATTTAAAGCATTATTATACTTATCTATCTATTCATAGATTCATAGATTCTAGGACTGGAAGGGACCTCGAGAGGTCATCGAGTCCAGTCCCCTGCCCGCATGGCAGGACCAAATACTGTCTAGACCATCCCTGATAGACATTTATCTAACCTACTCTTAAATATCTACAGAGATGGAGATTCCACAACCTCCCTAGGCAATTTATTCCAGTGCTTAACCACCCTGACAGTTAGGAACTTTTTCTTAATGTCCAACCTAGACCTCCCTTCCTGCAGTTTAAGCCCATTGCTTCTTGTTCTATCCTTAGAGGCTAAGGTGAACAAGTTTTCTCCCTCCTCCTTATGACACCCTTTTAGATACCTGAAAACTGCTATCATGTCCCCTCTCAGTCTTCTCTTTTCCAAACTAAACAAACCCAATTCTTTCAGCCTTCCTTCATAGGTCATGTTCTCAAGACCTTTAATCATTCTTGTTGCTCTTCTCTGGACCCTTTCCAATTTCTCCTCTACTCCAGGTACTTCTATTTCCAATCTGCTCTAGGTACTTCTGTGATCTCCATTACCATAGTATCTGAACACTGCACAGTCTTGTGAGTATTATTACACTAACCCCCGCTGTGAGATAGGGAAGTACTATTTTCCCCATTTTACAGAGGGAAAACTAAGTGATTTACTCAAAGTCTCACAGAAAGTCTATGATGGAAAAAGTTTGGACCCAAGGTCTCCAGAGTCCCAGGTCAGTGTCCATCTTTCCTCCATCCCCTTCCACTTCTATTTTGTAAATCTTGGACCAGGGTGGGGATATTTTCTTTTATCAATAAACAACAATCCATGTGGTTATTATTATTATTTTGTATTATTTATATTTTGGAGCACAATTTCTCTTTCCTCAGACTGTCTTCTACTTCTTGGTTGAAGATAGGAGTTGGGGAACTCTGCTAATAAGGGGCGCAAAATCACAGGAGGCAGGCTGTAGCACGCAAGACAACTTTCTATTCTGCTGGTTCTTTGCACTTTCTCCTCATCTAACGAGCAGAGGCAGCTGAGCCAGGGAGTGGAACCGCTGCTATTTGAGACTCTAGGGGGGATGGAGTTGGCATACAGATAAGAGGCAGGGATAGCAAAACGTTTTGGGTGGAGCCAAACTCCAGCATCATGACATGTGTGGGTGATATATATACCTCAGGATACTTCCAAGGGAAGAAATCCTCCCAAATCAAGGGATCTTTCCTTCCCCCGAGGTAGCATTTCAACCTGATATCACTGCAAAGAGAAGAAGAGGAGGCTGTGGTGGGAAATATTATTTCTGCTGCTGTATCCCACACTCTGGCTCCACCCTATGCATCATCACTGTGGTGACCCCAGCTTCCTACTAGGAAGTGAAAGTAGAGCAGGAACTGAGCGGACAAATTACAATCTAAAATCAGTGTTCAAATAAAAAAAAAAAAACATTGGACTGGTGTTTACCAGTAGAAGTTCCCTACTCCCTGCACTCAATTAGGGGAGTGGGAACTTAGACTTATAGGATGAAGTAAATGAGCAAGAAAAGATTACTGACTAGTTACTGTGCATCTTCAAGAGAAAGCTTTGGACATTCGCACTCATAGGACTGACGTTTCTGGAACCTTCTAGAAAGCCATGTCTGTTGGGGCTCCAAAAGCATCACCTCATGGCACCGAACATTCAGCACCAGGTTATATACAGAGCTGCAGCTTCCAACTATCTCAGTTTTTTGTTGTCTGTAGCAGAAAGCAAAGGAACTAAGTTGCTTGTTCAGACCGTTGCATGAGAACTCAAAACCTCCTGTTTTGTAAATAGCTAGACTGTAGAGTATTACTCCCTTTAAACCTAAATTTAGACTTGTGGGATGCAATTTTTAGTTTCAAAATATATTTGGACCAAATTATGCTTAGTTACACTAGTACAACTCCATTAATTTAGAAAAAAACAAACCCTTTTAAATGTTATATTTAAGAATAAAGATTGCATAGCAACTTTAGGAGAAGACAATCCCGGGAGAAAGGATGAAGACTCAAAGAGAATCAGGAAAAAAAGGGTTGGATTGAGGAGGTTGAGCCATTTAATATTGCTAAAGGTACAGAAGTTCAATGTGCTGATACATTCTTAGCATCAGCATAATCAGATAAACTGGTTTAATAATCCTATTGTATCCAACTTTCATACTGTTCAAATAATTGTGACCTAGGATTACTGAAAAGGCAATACAATGTTTAAAATCCAAATAAAATAAACATTAAAGTTATTACAAACCCACAAAAAGGGGAAAATCACCATTAAGAGTACAATCATATGCTTAGCTCGACCAATTATGTTGAACTGCAGAAACAAAGGAGGGCGGACTGAAATAGACTAAATAATGCATCAGACATGTGAAATATGTAGGAATCACAGGGGACAGATGAAGAATACATGGCAGGTCTTCCCTCAGAAGCTTTTTGAGGTTAAAGTCACAACCTCAATGCTATTTCCTGAGTTAATTGGTATTACTTGTTCATTGTTTGGCCTGATTGTGTCAAGAAGATAATACAGTTGGGGTTTGTGTAACCTGATCAGTTTGGAACTCACTTTTTTATTTTTCCATCCGCAAAGGAATATTTTTTCTTGTTTCTTGACAAAGAACTTCCCCACCCTCTTGGCACTGGGTCACAGACAGTAACCATCCTTGGCAGAAGACAGAAGGTACTTCCACATAGCACTTTGGAGCAAGCCTCCCAGACCAGGTCGACAGACTTGAGGTTATGGGGCTTGCACTTTAAAAATAGCTGCATAGGCAGCGCTTTGAAGTTGGAGCTTGGACTCTGAAACCTACGGAGGTGGGTGGGCTTCAGATCCTGAGTTTCAGCTTAAGCTGTAACTTCAAAACTCTGTCTATACAGCTATTTTTAACGCACTGGTGTAAGCCCCGCTAGCCCATGTCTGTCAGCCAATGCATAGCCATACCTGGAAAGATTCCTCTTTGTATTCCATCAGTGTTGCTCCCATATCAGCCTTAGGGGTTGCTCAGGGCAATCTGAGGGACTCCCTTGCTAAGTGACCTGTCTCCATAACATTTCCAGTCTCTGGGAAACAAGCTCAGGTCTCCCACACAGTAATGCAGAGATTAAAACTTTTGTAAATTGTAAGATTGAAGAAAAATTACAAAAGACAAACCGCTTACCTCTGCAAGCATATCATGTAATTCACCCTCACTTGGGCAGCATCCTAATGACCTGATGATTGTACCAATCTCTCTGAAAAAGAAAACATTTTTGTCGGTAAATCTAGAGTACAAGAAAACCTATGGCAGCTATCTACAGTACAAGAAAACCAGCTATCAATCCAGAGCAAGTGTCGGGGGAAATGGGGAGGGTGGTGGTTTATAGCGAGGCCTTAAAACTAAGATCCTATTTGTTTGTGTGGACATTAAAAATCTCATGCCACTTTTTAAAAGAGTATGGGTTTGCCCTGTGGCCTTAACCCAAAATCTCCTCTCCCCCTGTTGCAGTGCAGTGTGTTGTATGCAGATTGCTTCCTGTCTGCAGTTCTCTTTCTCAGTATGGCTGGATTTCAGCAGGGTCTATATTTATACTGTATACCATAGTTAATAAAGCCCTTTGTGATCCATTGAGATGAAAAGTCCTGTATAAATGTAAAATGACATTAAAGTTATCCATAAAATATAAACGTTACTAGAGGTTGAAGGTGGGTGCAGCATTGCTGAGTGAGCTTTGCCAAAGCTGAAAACACCACAACATGGTCAACATTACCAGCGTGGCTCTATGTTGCACGCACACATTAGTGGTTCAGGAATGGAAGAACATACTATCAAATCTAGTGCACTTGTTATGAAGTTCCAAATAAAATGTATGACCAAACTGGTGATGCCTCAAATAGAAACAAATTAAATATCAAGAGATGCTATCTGACAAATTTAAAAGGGTGTCACAGTGTACATATGAATTCATCTGAAGTTTCTAGAGGTGAAAGATGGGCAAATTGATTTGAATTGATTAAAAAAAGACCCGAACCACCTCAAACTTAATTTTTTTCCAATTTTGAAAAAACTGTGAATTTAAAAAAATATATCCACCCATCTTTGCACTTCCCAGTTGCATCTTAGGCCTTGTCTATATTAAAAATGCTTTGCCAGTATAGTGATACTGGTATCGCTATACTGACACAGAACTCCCCAGTTTAAGTGCTAACACAGGGTGTTTTTCTGTCAGCATATTAACACTTCCTCCCTGAACAACATTAGCTATACCGATAGAAGAGTGCCTTTGTTGGCATAACTGTGTCTATACTGGGGGTTTGGCTGGCAAATCTATGTCAACTGGGGGTGTAGTTTTTTCACACCTTGACCGACGTACAAACTTTGTAGAATAGACCTGGCCTAGGATCAGAAGAAAAAAAGAAATACTGCAAAGAAAACTTCTCATGATATTTCTGGTGTGATGTAAACCAAGAAACACAGGAACTTTTGTGTGTTTCTTGAAATTTTTCTAGTCCGATTCCAGAGCAAAGAAGTTCAGATAATCTTGCATAAACATCCATGCTATAGGATGCTTAAACTTTTGAGGTTCATCCATCACTGCCAGTGCATCTAACAGACAATTAGAGTTTTCTAGTGGAAGTTGTAGATATGAAAATAAAACACTTACAAAACAATCACATTATTACAGTAACACCCAAAATGTGCTAGGCACTGTACAGATGTAGAGGAAGACAGTCCCTGATCTGAAGAGCTTACATTCAAATCGCACACGTGATGAAAAGTAACAGCAGCAGCAGATGGGAAATAGTAGGATGGGTGGACAAGGGTTGTAAAAATAAGGCCATGTAGGTTGTTTTAGGTGTCCAGGATTAAAAGAAGCTAAATGCCAGGTTCTAGTGGTGGCATAGGGTAAAGAAGCTTTAAAGACCCCAGCTGAATCACTATCTTTCCCTGCCAGCCTCCCCCTCCCAGTTGGTGTACCATCTTTGGCTTCTGCCAGTGTAGCTTCTAGCACACAGAAGTGATGGTGAATCTAAGCATAATGCTCACCTACTTGATGAATCTGAGTTAGTGAATCATAGTTTAATGCTCATCTTGTTAATCTGAGTTTATACTGCAGGTGAAATATAATCCTAATGTCATATTTATCAAATGAAGTGTAATATTTTGCAGGACAAATTTTGCATAAATCACAAAAAAACCTCTTTGTAATTTATATTGTGAGGAGAAGAAGAGCAGAACATCTTCCTGTGCAAAGCTTGTTTCTTTTTAGTTTTGTAGGTGCATGCTTAAAGGTCAGGCAATATATTGGTATTGGCTTTCTGCAAATAGGTTAAAATCTCTCCTTCTCTTCAAGGGTATCTGATGTTCCAAGAGATAATATTCATAATACTTTTATGACCATGGTTAAGAATTGTGCTGTACTGCCACCCTCTGACATAACAAAATCACCTATTATGTGATAAAACATTTGGGATAAAAGAAATTGCATTTATGAATCAGGGAAGGGTGAGTGAAGAAATACTGTTAATGATTTTTATAAGGTAAGAATTTTGACATGAAGTAGTGAGTTTGTTACATTTAATTGACTTTCTAACCTCCCCTTTCATATCTTACGGTTTATCATCTCAAGAAAGAAACTGTCAAAGAAAAGCGTATTCACATCATTTCATTGTCCCAGCATTTCCCTCAAAATAAAATGAAGATTTTAGCAAACTTCATGGCTGGTAGCATGCTTTGGCCACTGTCCATTGGTCATATACTGACCAACACTGTCTCATTGTTTCCTTGTACTCCCCCACCTGTCTGTATCGATCTGTTGTCTCGTCTTATACTTAGCTTGTAAGCAACTTGGTAGAGGGACTGGTATTTTGTGTGTGCATGCACATGTGCAGTGCCTGTCACAATGGGGTCAGGGCTCCTAGGCACTATAGTAATACAAAAAAAAAAATAGCAGAATATACAGAAGCAAATAACAGCTAAAATGAGCACCTAGTAGATAGAAATATCAAAAGGAAAAAGAAGACTAATTTAAAAGCTCTTTCCTAGCCAGGTCAGGAAAAACAGCAAGGTGTAAGCTGATTTCCTCATTGGTATTCAAAATGAAAGAGCACACTTTTCTCAAATACTTCTACAGAAACATGAGTAGCTACAAAGGCTATGGCTACTCTACAGAACTTACAGCAGTGCAGCTGCATTGATGCAGCTGTAATGCTGCTAGTGCGGACACTGTAACCCTACGGGAGCAAGCTCTCCCATCGGCTTAATTACTCCCGCTGCTGCGAACTGCAGTAGCTATGTCAGTGGGAGGAGCTCCCCCACTGACATAGCACTGTCCACATCGGCGCTTAGGTCAGTATAACTTATGTTTCTCTGGGGGTTGGTTTAGTCACACCCCTGCGCTACAAACATAACCTATACTGACGTAAGCTGTAGTGTAGACATAGCCTAAGTTGTGCATGGAGACATATCCTACAATTCTGCATATCCACTTCAACTGAAAAATTATTTCATTTGATGATTGAGGAAAAGCCAGAATGTCCTAAACTTGGAGACCTTAGTAAATATGCATTGCTGAAAAAGTACTGATTTAGGTCATCAGAATATTAAGAAATTCAATAACAAAGACTGTGCAGAAAATATAAATAGATGACAATTACTAACTCCCTGTCTCTAGATCAAAGAATAATACGAATTAAACATTTTTAGATGCTTATAGCCAATAAATATATAATTTATAAATATATAAAGGAGATCCAGTGGAAATAGTGTATTTAGATTTTCAGAAAGACTTTGACAAGGTCCCTCACCAAAAGCTCTTAAGCAAAATAAGCAGTCATGGGATAAGAGGGAAGGTTCTCTCATGGATTGGTAACTGGTTAAAAGATAGGAAACAAAGGGTAGGAATAGGTGGTCAGTTTTCAGAATGGAGAGAGGTAAATCGTGGTGTCCCCCAGGGGACTGTACTGGGACCAGTCCTATTTAATATATTCATAAACGATCTGGAAAAAGGGGTGAACGGTGAGGTGGCAAAATTTGCAGATGATACAAAACTACTCAAGATAGTTAAGTCCCAGGCAGACTGCGAAGAGCTACAAAAGGATCTTACAAAACTGGGTGACTGGCAACAAAATGGCAGATGAAATTTAATGTTGATAAATGCAAAGTAATGCACATTGGAAAACATAATCCTAACTATACATATACAATGATGGGGTCTAAATTAGCTGTTATCACTCAAGAAAGAGATCTTGAAGTCATTGTGGATAGTTCTCTAAAATCATCCACTCAGTGTGCAGCAGCAGTCAAAAAAGCAAACAGAATGTTGGGAATCATCAAGAAAGGGACAGATAATAAGACAGAAAATATCATATTAATATATCTATATAAATCCATGGTATGCCCATATCTTGAATAATGCATGCAGATGTGGTAGCTCCATCTCAAAAAAGATATATTGGAACTGGAAAAGGTTCAGAAAAGGGCAACAAAAATGATTATGAGTATAGAATGGCTTCTGTCTGAGGAGAGATTAATAAGAATGGAACTTTTCAGCTTGGAAAAGAGGCAACTAAGGGGAGATATGATAGAGGTCTATAAAATCATGAGTGGTATAGAGAAAGTAAATAAGGAAGTGTTATTTACTTCTTCTCATACTACAAGAACATGGGGCCACCAAATGAAATTAATAGGTAGCAGGTTTAAAACAAAAACAAGAAAGTATTTTTTCACGCAATGCACTGTCAACCTCTGGAACTCCTTGCCAGAGGGTGTTATGAATACTATAACGGGGTTCAAAAAGGAGCTAGATTGATTCATGGAAGATAGGTCCATCAATGGCTATTAGCCAGGATGGGCAGGAATGGTGTCCCTAGCCTCTGTTTGCCAGAAGCTGGGCTTGGGTGACAGGGCATGTATCACTTGATGATAACCTGTCTTTTAATTCCCTTTGGGGCACCTGCCATTGGCCACTATCAGAAGACAGGATACTGGGCTTGATGGACCTTTGGTCTGACCCAGTATAGCCGTTCTTATGTTCTTATAAATATTGGGTAAATGCATGGCAAAAAAAATCCACAATCACTTTCATTATTGCCCCGACCCTACAAATATGCTTTAAGTATGTGGTATGTGAAAGTAATGGAAAATACTCACTTAAAAATAAGCATGTATGAAAGTGTTTCAAAATCAGGGCATGTTTCTTTCAAAATAAAGTATTAAAACAGACACCCTTGG
Organism: Chrysemys picta bellii; assembly: GCF_011386835.1. Taxonomy (NCBI): domain Eukaryota; kingdom Metazoa; phylum Chordata; order Testudines; family Emydidae; genus Chrysemys; species Chrysemys picta. Next base: position 140,326,341 of record NC_088793.1, on the reverse strand, counting down.
ATTCATATTATTTTCAAGTAATCAGCACAGACTTTTTTTTAAATTGGGTTCATTCTCCCCTTCCTTTCCCCCCCCCCTTTCTTTAGGTTGTATAAAAGAAGTCTGGAACATTTTTAAAAGATTTTTCCCTAGTTTTATTTATAAATATCAGGAATGTCAAGTCTTCTCCTCCCTACTTTTGCTGTAAGGCTTCTTGCGGGGTGATTCTTCAGAAATGTGTACTGTGAGCTCTCATCCCTTAACTGGAGAGGTTGGGGTGCTGAATCTTTAAAAAAAGGGGGGTGGGAAAAAAGGGTTTTAAACTGTCTGAAATAAAAATCTCTCCCACTATCAATTTCAGTCTTTCAGTCTCCAGTCTCTTCTGATGTCATAATGTCTTTAGCTCTCCAGTCACCCTTAGCTATATTTACACTGGAGAACTGAACACCTGGAAACTGAATTGATGAGATTCCACTAGTGAAAAAAAATTGTTCAGTGCATCCACACTAGTGAAACTATGAGAAGAATAATGAAAATACGACTGAAAGTAAATGCTAATGACAATGGACTATCTCTGAAGTCGCTTCTCTGAAACTCGATCCTGTGTTTATTATATAAAACAATATATATGTTAAAAGAATGTAAGGTTGAAAAGCCAAAGTTAGGAAATGCCAGAATTAAAGTTCATTGTATACCCTTTAGTTGACCACCTTGTGAGTATGCATTAGGATACACTCTTTAATTACCTGATCACATTCCATTTTTTCCACAACTCTCCTGTCTCATTCTGGGCACAAGATGGACAGTGTTCACTGAATGAGGAGCTATTCAATACTTTTTTTTTTTATCATTATTGTTCCATGTGTGGATCCCAGGCCTTATTTAGTCCACATTATTCAAACTCTGCTCTGACGACAGAATGATTTATTTCCTCAAGGACTTTTCAATGGTGCTTATCACTGTAGTATCTGAGTGTGTCACATATATTAATGAAATTATTTTCACAAACAGCCCCGTGAAGTGAGAAAGATGATATTATCCCCATTTTAGAGAGAGATTAAGGTTAAATGTGTCCATTAATTTTGGATGCCCAATTTGAGAAATCTACAGCCTGAGTTTTCACTGTCCTTAGCATTATATACCACTTTATATATGCAAAACATAGCTCTCCCCATTAATTTCAGTTGCAGTTGTGAGTGCTCAGAACTTCTGTGAATCAGACCCAGGTCTCAAGTTTGGCACCAAGAAAATGAAGACGACACAATTAGTGACCACCTATGAAAAGTTTGGCTTTAGTGATTTGTCCAACATCATTTAGGAACTCTGTGGCAGAGGCAGGGATAAACTCTTAACTCTCCAGGGTGGCAGTCAGCTGCCTTAACCATGAGGCCATCCTTTCTTTTCCTAGAACTCCTCACCTCAATCACTACACACCTTCCAACTTCTGCAACAAATGATGCACGGGTGCTACAGACTCCTTCATTACACAACCCTGGTTCACCCTGTGACATACTGTACCCCATATTACCCTCTGTATCCATATATCCACCACTATTATATGAATATAATATGTTTTGTACAAAGTATGCCTTGTGAAGTATCATTTGAAAAGTCTTAATTTGATGAACCTCACTATCCTGTTTAAATGTGTGTATCATCATTATATATGAAGTTATAAGATTTTGTTATATGCTTGTTACTGAAACATGTTAAGAGTCTGGGAAACGCCCACCGACTAGCTCTTCAGTAGCAACAAAAGAATGACCAACACCCAGCGTTAAGTAACCATCACTGGCCATTCACCAGCAGGGGAGTTGTAAACAAAAAATTTACAATTCATAATGAAGGATGGTCAGCAGCTCATGTACACCATGGGGGTAGCCTAACCCCCACGATAGCATGGATTTTTCCAGCACCTGAAGGAGAGTATAAAATAAGGGACAGTGACATCATCAGTTCACCTCTCTCCTCCCCCATCTCAACATCTGGAAGTAAGATCGTTTGGAAGACAAAGAGAAGTCTCCTTGAACTGGAGGGAAGGGATGGTCCTAACTAGAAGGCTTTCTAGTTAGTATGAACGATGAACTGAAAACAAGCTGCAATGTCTAGTAGGGTTAGAAAAACTGAATCAAATCTTGCTTAGCCTGATAAAGTTTAGGATTTAGTATGTGTTTACTTATTTTTTACATAACTAATTCCGATCTTTATGCCTATCACTTATAATCACTTAAAATCTCTCTCTCTAGTTAATAAACTTATTTTGATGTTTAATGTAAACCAGTGAGTTTGTCTAAAGGGCTTGGGGGATCTGCTCAGCTTACAGAGGCTGGTGCACATCCACTACCCTTTGACAGAGTGGCGAACTAATCAATGAGCTTGCATTGATCAAGAAAGTCTTGAGCAGTGTACGACACACATTTCTGCGTGCAAGGCTGGGGCTGGCACAATTTGCTGGGGTCTCCCTGTATTCAGCTCATCAGTGGCTTGAGAAAGCATCCATATAACTTTGGGCTTGCCTTCACAGAGCAAAGCCTAAAGGGGCTGCTTGTCATTAGCAGAGTTGAGTAAAAGACACCTTTAGTGAGAGAATTAAGGAGGCACAGTAATTCCACAGTCCAAATTGTACCTCGGGTCACATCATACATCCCCAAACCAGGTCCATCCTGTACAGTGAATGAGGCACAGGTCCTGTGGGAAAAATAGTGTATGATCATATAATTCAAAACTATAGCATAATGCATACACTCAAGGGAACCAAGTCTGGGTTGCATAGGCAACCTTAATTCTGGTATTTCCTACCTTTTAACTGCTTCATTTATGATCTTAGTGTCCTTTTAAAGGGGGGGGGGTGCGTGTGTATGTGTGTGCGCGCGCAACTTCCTAGGTTTTTTAAAAAGCAAATTAAAAACTTGAAGTTCCATCTGTGACTTCATATTGATATCTAAATGGATCATCATCAAAGTTGGACCTTTAGCTCCACAGTGCAGACCTCTGCCACTTGAGCTAATGGAGAAATTAATTACAATAGTAAGTTGTCACCCTCTACATGGACCAGCATTAGAGGAGGAGGAAACACATACTTTTGCCAGTGGATTTTACAGATATTTGCTGACAGCAGAGGAATATTGAGACTTGGCAAACTTGGTGTAATCAAATGCACCCTTGTATTCACACCCTACACACCACTGTAATAATCTTTGTACCAAATATCCCTTGTAAGATATAATTTGAAAGCTAATAATTTGCTGATCAATAATACCATGGTGAGATGTATGTAGTAAAATTATATGTAAAGTTATGAATATAAGCTGACATTATGACTGAAGGGTGTTTACCAGACAAGTCTGGGGAGTGGATAAACTTGTTTCTCGAAGATAAAGGATAAACTGACCCCTCTAGTCAGGCATCATCAAAGGTGATGGGCAATCACCTGTCAAGTGGCCATTCTTTGGCAACAAGGGGTGTAGGAAAAGATCTATCTGCATTTTAGAAAACAGCAGCATGGAACCTGTTTCACCACCAGATTCCTTGTCTTCGTTCTCACAGCAGGAATGAACTTTATCTAGGGGTAACCCTCATGAAAATTTCAGAGTAGCAGCTGTGTTAGTCTGTATCCGCAAAAAGAACAGGAGTACTTGTGGCACCTTAGAGACTAACAAATTTATTTGAGCATAAGCTTTCATGGGCTACTGCCCAGTGCTTCGGATGCATAGAAAGGAACATATATTGAGGAGATATATATACACATACAGAGAGCATGAAAAGGTGGGAGTTGTCTTACCAACTCTGAGAGGCCAATTAAGTAAGAGAAAAAAAACTTTTGAAGTGATAATCAAGCTAGCCCAGTACAGACAGTTTGATAAGAAGTGTGAGAATACTTACATGGGGAGATAAATTCAATGTTTGTAATGGCTCAGCCATTCCCAGTCTCTATTCAAGCCTAAATTGATTGTATCTAGTTTGCATATCAATTCAAGCTCAGCAGTTTCTCGCTGGAGTCTGTTTTTGAAGCTTTTCTGTTGCAAAATTGCCACCCGCAGGTCTGTCATTGAATGACCAGACAGGTTAAAGGGTTCTCCTACTGGTTTTTAATGTTATGATTCCTGATGTCAGATTTGTGTCCATTCTTTTGCGTAGAGATTGTCCGGTTTGGCCAATGTACATGGCAGAGGGGCATTGCTGGCACATGATGGCATATATCACATCAGTAGATGTGCAGGTGAATGAGCCCCTGATGGCATGGCTGATGTGATTAGGTCATATGATGATGTCACTTGAATAGATATGTGGACAGAGTTGGCATCGGGCTTTATTGCAAGGATAGGTTCCTGGGTCAGTGTTTTTGTTCAGTGATGTGTGGTTGCTGGTGAGTATTTGCTTCAGGTTGTCTGTAAGCGAGGACAGGTCTGTGTCCCAAGATCTGTGAGAGTAAGGGATCATCTTTCAGGATAGGTTGTAGATCTTTGATGATGCGCTGGAGAGGTTTTAGTTGGGGGCTGAAGGTGACAGCTAGTGGTGTTCTGTTATTTTCTTTGTTGGGCCTGTCTTGTAGGAGGTGACTTCTGGGTACTCGTCTGGATCTGTCAATCTGTTTTTTCACCTCAGCAGGTAGGTATTGTAGTTTTAAGAATGCTTGATAGAGATCTTGTAGGTGCTTGTCTCTGTCTGAGGGATTGGCGCAAATGCGGTTGTATCTTAGAGTTTGGCTGTAGACAATGGATCGTGTGGTGTGTCCTGGATGGAAGCTGGAGGCATGTAGGTAAGTATAGCGGTCAGTAGGTTTCCGGTATAGGGTGGTATTTATGTGACCATTACTTATTAGCACATTAGTGTCCAGGACCGCTTGTGTGGATTGATCTAGGCTGAGGTTGATGGTGGGATGGAAATTATTGAAATCATGGTGGAATTCCTCAAGGGCTTCTTTTCCATGGGTCCAGATGATGAAGATGTCATCAATGTAGCGCAAGTAGAGTAGGGGCCTCAGGGGACGAGAGCTAAGGAAGAGTTGTTCTAAGTCAGCCATAAAAATGTTGGCATACTGTGGGGCCATGCGGGTACCCACAGCAGTGCCGCTGACTTGAAGGTATATATTGTCCCCAAATGTGAAATAGTTGTGGGTGAGGACAAAGTCACAAAGTTCAGCCACCAGGTTAGCTGTGACATTATCAGGGATACTGTTCCTGATAGCTTGTAGTCCATCTTTGTGTGGAATATTGGTGTAGAGGGCTTCTACATCCATAGTGGCCAGGATGGTGTTTTCTGGAAGATCACCGATGGATTGTAGTTTCCTCAAGAAGTCAGTGGTGTCTCGAAGACAGCTGGGATTGCTGGTAGCGTAGGGCCTGAGGAGAGAGTCCACATAGCCAGACAATCCTGATGTTAGGGTGCCAATGCCTGAGATGATGGGGCGTCCAGGATTTCCAGGTTTATGGATCTTTGGTAGCAAATAGAATACCCCTGGTCGGGGTTGTAGGCATGTGTCTGTACAGATTTGTTCCTGTGCTTTGTCAGGGAGTTTTTTTAACAGATGGTGTAGTTTCTTTAGGTAATCCTCAGTGGAATCAGAGGATAATGGCCTGTAGAATGTAGTGTTAGAGAGCTGTCTAGCAGCCTCTTGGTCATATTCCAATTTATTCATCATGACGACAGCACCTCCTTTGTCAGCCTTTTTGATTATGTCGTCAGAGTTGTTTCTGAGGCTGTAGATGGCATTGTGTTCAGCATGGCTGAGGTTATGGGGAAAGTGATGTTGCTTTTCCACAATTTCAGCCTTTGCACGCTGACGGAAGCAATCTATGTAGAAGTCCAGTCTGTTGTTTCGACCGTCCGGAGGAGTCCACGCAGAATCCTTTTTGTAAAAGTGAGGGGCAAAAACACCCCAAGCTCCCTTCCCCATCTATCTCTTCTGTTTCCCCTAAGATGACAAAAGAAACCAGCCCATTTGACTTTGGGAGAGATCCTAGTCATTTGGTCAGCCTCGTTGCTGGGAGCACTTGGTAAGACTTATCTTGAACTAATTTTAATTTGTTAAGTTTTAATACTGGGAAGCATTTTATCTTTATTTCTTTCATAACTATTTCTGGTTTTAATGCCTTGTAGTTGCACTCGCATAAAACCCATCTCTTTGTGTTAAGTAAACTTGTTTTATTATGTAATCAAAACCAATCCAGTGTTGTGAACTATGTGGGTAATGCTATTTGGGATAGTAAACTATTATATATTGATCCCCTAAGAGGGGCAATGGACCTAATATATCTGAACTGTGCTGGAGAGGGCTGGACGGTGCAGAACACGTGTATTTGGAGGAAAATTCAAGACTGGGAGTGTGTTGGGGTCACCCTGCAAATAGTAACCAAGGCTACTAGAAGCCAGAATGTAGCTGGTGTTTGCTGACAGACTGCTGGGGTCCGAACTGGCAGACCAGGGCTCTGGCTATTCACAGACACTCAGGCCTGGTCTATACTACCCGCCTGAATCGGCGGGTAGAAATCGACCTCTCGGGAATCGATTTATCGCGTCCCGTGGGGACGTGACAATCGATCCCCGAATCGGCGCTCTAACTCCACCAGCGGAGGTGGTAGTAAGCGCCGCCGACAAAAAGCGGCAGAAGTCGATTTTGCCGCCGTCTTCACAACGGAGTAAGTCGGCTGTAATACGTCGAATTCAGCTACGCTATTCACGTTGCTGAATTTGCGTATCTTAAACCGACTCCCCGCTGTAGTGTAGATGTACCCTCAGGGTGTGACCTGCATGCTGGCAGGCTGTTTGTGTGCAGCTCAGGTAGGAGCAAAGCATTGTGAGGCACCCCAGGTTGCAGGGCAAGGGTGACAGCCCCTCACTGGTCAAGACTGCACCCCAGAATGTCATTCTTTGGTTCCATTTCAGGTTCTGGAGGGGTGTGTGCTTCAGTGGCTATAAACCTTTCTGCCCCTCTTCTACCCAAGCCTGACATTGTTCCAGTCTTGGCCCTCCCTCTCCCCACCCAGTTTGTCATCTAATCTAAGTCTTCCCCTCCCTGGGCTCCTCATCCCTATCTCCTTGCCCAGCTAACCCCCATTTCTCCTCAACCCCAGCTCCTTGGGTCAGTCTCTTTGCCCACTAAGCCCACTGCCTCCGCTCCTAATCCAGTACCAGTCTTAAATCAGTGGAACTACTCACACTAGTCCAGTTAAGCATGTACATAAATGTTTACAGAATCAAGATCACAGGGCATTATTTCAATTTTGTTTCTTGTTAAAGTGGTTTAGGATTTAGGGCAGTGTTTTGCTCTGCAAAAATATTCCATAATATTTCTGAGAAAAGATTTTCAAACCTGACATCCACAGTTTTATTGCATTCATGGTCGAACACTTCAAAAGCATCTGTAATCTTTTTCTGAATGTCTGCTATTATGGCTTCTGCAAAACACAAAAACAAAAAAAAGTTTCACCAAGCTACTCCAATGAATTTTATTTCTAGTTTAAATATCATCTGAAAGAAAGACTCAAATACAGTCTCCACCCTAAAATGGAACAATTCACTTTTCTCTGAATTTCCCCCTGTTCACCTTAACTTTACATTTCACACATTTCCATTCTACCATCAGGTCTTATGTCAGTCTCTCTTTCTGCTCCTTTATGTCTTTAAACAACTTATTCTTTGCCTCTTTAATCTTACACCTCTTTTTTTGAGGATCCCTTTCTTTTTGGGAAGGGAGAGATGAAAGGGCTCATCTTTCTCCTTCTACTTTCTTCCTCTGTTCAAAGGGTCCCACATCATAGCAACAATCCCTCCACCTGTTAAGGGATAGATACATCGCCCTTTAGTGCTCTCTTTGCATTGCTCTCAGACTAGCTGTTCCTCCTGTTATCCATCTTCTTTTTCCTCCTCCTTCCCTCAATTTATTTCTCTTCCTTATCTTGGTCTTCTTCCCTTCTAATTTTTGTCTCTTTCTCATTCATCTAGTTTTTTTTCCTTCCTGCATCTACTTATGAGGGGTTTTTTTTGTTTTGTTTTTATTTGATTTTTTTTTCTCCCCCACTTTGATCAATTTGGTAACTCTTCTCTGGACCCACGCCAGAACGTGTCTGTTCACACAGATGTGCAATTCCCCAAAATGGATGCAATAACTCTGAGTCCTCACCATGGTATTTTACATAGGTAAAATACTGTATTTCTTTGTGTATATTAATGTTTTTGATACAACTTACTGGCCTAATCCTCCCCTGTCTTGCTCCTTGTGTATTAATTTGTATCTGTGAAAATAGGTGTAAAATGCTATCACAAGTATCAGAGAGTAGAGAATTCTGATTCGGTAGCATTTATATATATTTTACACTAGTGGTTCTCATCCAAGTATGCGTACCCCTAGGGGGTATGCAGAGGTCTTCCAGGGGGTACAACAACTCATCTAGGTATTTGCCTAGTTTTAGAACAGGCTACATAAAAAGCACTTGTGAAGTCAGTATAAACAAAAATTTCAGACAATAACTTGTTTATACTGCTCTGGAATTTACATACTGAAATGCAAGTATAATATTTATATTCCAATTGATTTATTTTTACCATATAATTATGAGAAAGCAAGCAATTTTTCAGCAATAGTGTGCTGTGAAACTTATATTTTTACGTCTGATTTTGTAAGCAAGTAGTTAAGTGACATGAAACTTGGGGGCACACAAGGCAAATCAGACTCCTGAAAGGGGTACAGTAGTCTGTAAAGGTTGAGAGCTACTGTTCTACACAAGTGTAAACAGCTATAAAAAGTACAAGGCAGGAGAGGATCAGGCACTAACATCTTATTTGTCTTTACTGTAACTTATTACCAATTTGGCTTCTTCCATTGTCATGACATTACAATTCTCCATCAGTGTATAGTCTGGTCTACAGTTAGAGCCTACAGGTCTGATAAAAAGTACACTAAATGCAATGGAAAGACTCCTATTCACAGAAATAGGTTTGTATCAGGCTCCAAACGCATTACTTTGCATTTGGTGCCTTACACCTTCTCTACACTACAAAACTGCACCACGTAGCACCTTTTCAAAAACTGGCTAAAACCCTGAATGTGGTTTGTACTTGTATCCACTTAAAGCTAAACTGTTTTCATCGTTGCTTTCAGCTATGGTTAAAATCTAGGTGGACCTGATCCTTAGTGGTGCCAAGCACCTAAAGTCTGATCCTCAGCCTACTGAAGTTAATGGAAGTCTTTCCACTGACTTCAATGGGTCTTGGATCAGGCCCCTACTGAGCACCTGTAATTCCCACCAAACTAAGGCCAGGTCTACACTAACAAGTTAAATCAACCCAGTTACATCACTTAGGGGTGTGAAAAAAATAAATGTGTTAGTCTCTAAGGTGCCACAAGTACTCCTGTTCTTTTTACTCAAATCTCAGAAAATCAGGAATTGAAGAGTTAAGGCAATACAAACAAACTTCTGAAACCCAGGAAATACAGAGTTAAGGAACACACCATCCCCCAGCTCACCCTTAACTCCTCCCCCCTGGAGCCAGCAATAGCTATTGAGAATGGTTCTGTAAGTGGGTGGCATAATAAGTAGACATAAGAAAAGACTAAGAGAAGGTGCATTGTTTGTGTTGTGTTTCCACAGACACATATCAAAGCTGTAACTAAGCACTTCAGCATCCAGGGCAAACAAGCATATCTGCACCTCATACCAGAGGCGATGCATGGGAGGCATTTGGAGTCATGTGCCCCCCTAGATTTTTTGGTTGCACTCCCCCATCCCAGACAGGCTGGGTGGCATGCTGAGGTGAGTTGGGGGGGTCTTCCCATGGGGCCCCCCACACACATAGGGCTGGCCTGAGCTCCCTGGCATCGCCAGCCCAAGCCACCCCTGTGGCTTTACATCCTGGGCGGCTGCCCCACCCTGGCTGAGATAAACTTAAGCAGCTGAGATCAGTTTGGGGAGGATTTTAAGCCTAGTTTGAGCCCCTGGTGAGCACAAAAGAAGTTAGAAGAACCAAGTGATTTTGTTAACAGCTGATTTTAGAGAGACAGTACCATAGGAATCCCTTGCTCAAATGACCCCAAATTTGGAGCACAAGCCCTACTCAGTGGCGCTGGAACACTTTTTATAGTGGGGGTGCTGAAAGCCAGTGAAACTGTAAAGCAGGGGTCCCCAAGCTTTTTACCTTATGCCCCCCTTTACCATGGGACCGGCAGCCAGGACCCCAGGTGCGGGGCCAGGAGCAGAGCCCTGCGTAAAACCTGGGGGAGCTGCAGCACCACCCCGCACCTCTAATTCCCATACCCATGGCCCTACCCCACACGACCATGAGGCATAGTGTGTTTTGAGACTCTCTCCATAATCACATGGATTTTGGAGCTCTTAGAATAGTCATCCTTTAAACAATAAGGAACTCTCAACCTTAACTATAAAGAGATGCCACTGTGCTATAATACTGTCGTTTGTAAAGTCATTTGGGATGAAGGGCACAATATATTCCAAAAAATATTATTCTTTAAATCCTTACAATCCAGAAGATTACATTGGATTTCATGCAATTACTTTATAAGAAACAAAGGTTTTAGAAGTATGACTTTTGTATATATAAGTACCTTAACCACTAGAGTTCTGCTGACAATGCTTGGTCTATGGTAAAACACACATGTTCTGCCTACTGTACAATTTCAGATTCACCGCTCTGAAGTGCTGGTTTTGGCCCTTCAGAGGAAGTCTATGTAAAGCGGGGGGGGAAAGCAAAAGGATTACGAATTTTAAAAATTGGTCTTAAAATAATTATTTATAAATACAATAGCACATCTTCTGCACGTGCCTGTGTCAGTCAATGAATGTCAACTTTTGGTACATTGAGCTTTTATCTAGGGCCTTCTATGGCGTACATCACTATAGTATGTGAGCATCACACCACAGATAGAGTGCCCATTTATTGACTAACACACAAAGCTCATCATGTGTTATTGCTTATGTATCATCATTTATTAAGACTGGCTACTAGAAGCCCATGCGCTACATGGCACCTGAGTTTTCTATTTGCCTACAGTCGAACAATACTCTGCACTTATATATCATGCCGTATGTGACATATTCAATGCGGTACATTTATCAGTTAATTAATCCTCATAAAAACCCAATGAATTGGTTGTTTTATCGCTGTTTTACACATAAGGAAGTAGAGGGACACAGACACTAAGAGGAACAATTTCAAAAGTAGCCTCTAATTTTGGGTGCTGTACTTTAGGTACCGAAGCCAAAATTTCATACATGAATGCCTAAAGTTAGACATCTAAATCCATACTGGAGTCCCTAAGTAAGTGGCCTTATTTTTCAGAGGTTCTGAGCACCCACCATAACCACTTACTTCATTTTGAATTGTGGGTGTTTACAATTTCTGGAAAACAAATCAGACCCTAGATTTCTAAAGCTGGGCATCCAGCATTAGAAGCCACTTTTAAAAAATTGATGGGACTTTTCACACAACAGGTCCATTGCAGAGCTATGCTAACCAGTAGATCAAGCTCCTCACATGGACTCCATTTTGCCAAATTTTATTGCAAATGTCACTGAATATATATTTGTTCCCACCACATAAAAGTACTTGTAAACTGGAGCAAATCTCAGATGTGAAAAAAATTAGCGTACAGACATGGAATGAAAACCCAAATTCTTCTGAACAGCATATTAACTACTGTTGGAGAAAAGATCATTTGTACCAGTGCTGCAAATCCCTTTTAGCATTGTGAATCTGATCTTGGCATTGTTCAGAAGACAAAATATTGATAACTTTTACAAACCAGCTAATTTCTTGTTGAATTAGTGAGCTAGAGGTAGAGTTAATCTGCAAAATTTCTGCACTTGTATGCACCATGGAAACAAGAAAATCTCTCTCTCCAGAAAATCCACAATTGCCTTAAAAGTCAGCCATGGCTTTGTCTATAAACATAACTGCATTTTGTTGTCTACTTCAGTCTCAAATATAAGCTGAACCTTTAAGCTTGAAAGTTTGTGTGTATACAGTCCATAATGAAGTATCAGAGGGGTAGCCGTGTTAGTCTGTATCCAAAAAAACAACGAGGAGTCCGGTGGCACCTTAAAGACTAACAGATTTATTTGGGCATAAGCTTTCGTGGGTAAATAAACCTCACTTCTTCAGATGCATGGAGTGAAAATTACAGATGCAGGCATAAATATATATTGGCACATGAAGAGAAGGGAGTTACCTTACAAGTGGAGAACCAATGTTGAAGGCCAAATCAGTCAGGGTGGATGTGGTTCTCTCCCAATAATTGATGAGGAGGTGTCAATACCAAGAAAGGGAAAAATTCCTTTTGTAGTGAGCTAGCCACTCTCAGTCCCTATTCAAGCCCAAATTGATGGTGTTACGTTTGCAAATGAATTGTAGCTCTGCAATTTCTCTTTGAAGTCTGTTTTTGTTGAAGAATGGCTACTTTTAAATCTGTTATTGAATGTCCAGGGAGATTGAAATGTTCTCTTACTGGCTTTTGTATGTTACCATTCCTGATGTCTTTAACCTTTTACAAAGAGACTATCCGGTTTGGCCAATGTACATAGTAGAGGGGCATTGCTGGCACATGATGGCATATATCACATTAGTAGATGTGCAGGTGAAGGAGTCCCTGATGGTGTGGCTGGGTCCTATGATGGTGTTGCTAGAGTAGATATGGGGACAGAGAAGGCAACAGGGTTTGTTACAGAGATTGGTTCCTGGGTTAGTGTTTCTGTGGCCTGTAGTTGCTTCCGGCTGGGGGGTGGTCTGTAAGCAAGGATTGGCCTGTCTCACAAGGCCTGTGAGAGTGGGAGAAATCGAGTGGCTGCAATGTGAAAAAATTATCAAAATTAGAAAACATGCAGAAAACTGCATAATGCATTTTAAAGCTGTGATTCAGGACAGCACTTAAGTACATGTGCAACTTAAAGCACATTAGTTCTCCCATTCGGTAGTATTACTTGAAGTTACACATGTGCTTAAGTGGTTTGCTGCATCAGGGCCTGAGCACTGTATTGATTCTACATGCTCTGAGAAGACCTAAAGGACACAGGATTAGATCCTCAGATATTTAGGGACTTAATTCCCATAGATTTCAATAGGATTTGGGTGCCTAAATACCTTTGAAGTCCTGGGCCACAGTGCTTAAAATTTCAATAGCAGCCAGCAGCCTGACTATGCTTTGGCTCCCAACATTGCTAAATGAGCTCTGGTCTCCACTACAAACTTATATTGGTATAACTATGTCACTCAAGGGTGTAGATTTGGGGTGGGGTGGGGAAGAAACACACCTGAGCAATGTAAGTTTAGCCGGCATAAGTGGTAGTGTGCACAGCGCTATGTTGGTGAGAGGGCTTCTTCCGCCTACATAGCTACCACTGTCTGTTGGGGGTGGTTTAATTATGTTGACAAGAGAGCTCTCTCCCGTGGCTACACAAGTGATCTTACAGCAGCGCAGCTGCATCAGTACAGATGTGCTGCTGTAAGGTCTCTAGTGTAGACATAGGTAACACACATGTGGAAGGAGCCAGAAGAAGGTATGTGTTACACTAATTTAGGCTACCTGTAGTCAGTATTGCCAGCTCTTGTGATTTAATCATAAGTTTTGCAATATTTAGTGCTTTTCATAAAGTCCCATTTCCTGGAATCAGGGCATTAAAACAGAAATTCAGATTTTATTTTAGACACGCCAGTAACCTAGCCCAGACCCGAAGAGCTCTGTGAAGCTCGAGTGTCATTTCCACCAATAGAAGCTGGTCAAATAAAAGATATTACCTCACCTCCCTTGTATCTCTGATTGAAAAAAGTAGTACATTTCTAGCCCTTCATGTTACAAAGAAAAGCTGGGAAATGGATGTAAGAGTAACCTACAGGATCAAAATCCAGAAGCAAAGAACCACCACCCTGGGTTATTTTTGGCTTAAAAATTGTGATTTTTTTTTTAAACCTCATGATTTTGGGATGGGATCTCACTCATGTCCGTGTTGGCAATGTTCTGTATTTGATTTTAAATGTAATGTAATACTATATATGAAATGTTAAATTGCAAAATGCAGGTAGGGGAATGAAGATGTCAAGGGTGAATACATATTTCAAACAGTAATCAAACTACCAAAAAAAGCAATTGATAACCATTGGAACAAGCTACTAAGGGAAGTGGTAGATCCTCCATGATTTGAAGACTTCAAATCAAGACTGAATGCCTTTCTGGAAGATATGCTTTAGTCAAACCAAGTTATTGGGCTCAATACAAGTTGTTACTGGGTGAAAATCTTTGGCTTCTGTTATGCAAAAGGTCAGATTAGATGATCTATTGGTCCTTTCTGGCCTTAATAGCTATGAATCTTAACTTCGCTCTCCCCCCCCCCACCCCCCCCAAGACCATCTTTATTATATCAGAAAGACTGATCAATTACATGACATTCCCATAAAGATATAAGGATGTTCAACACTTGCCTTTTATATGATTACTGAAATCCCATCTGGAAGAAGAAAAGAGACCTATTTTCACTAGTTCTACATTAGGCTCTAGTAGGACACCATTTGACATATTGCTTTCAGGTTCTTGCAACAGCAGCATTAACCTATGCAATGTTAAAGCTTAGGAGCCTTGACATGTTATGTCAAAGTGTAAAGAAACCATCAGCACAAAAAAAAAAGAAAACAGATTGAATTAAGCAGCATGAAAAGGGAAAGAAGCACAAAATGATAGAAGGGAAAATACATATATAGAGAAACAGTGGAGAGCAAAAAAAAAAAAAAAAAAAAAAGGAATAATAGAATCAGCTGAGTATAAAATACATTTTCAGAAGACCATTAGGAAAAAAATAGCAGTACAATAAAGAAACAAAATAATCGATAATGAGAATAGGTATAGATTATGGTCCTGATCCCACACACATTTATGCACATGGATAACTTTACTCACGCAAGTAGTCCCATTAACTTCAGTGAGACTATTCTTGTGAATAATCATTTAAGTTAACAGGATGACTTGTGCAAGTAAAGTTCAGCACGTGCACAAGAATTGGCAGAATTTGTTCCTATACTGTCTCTTGCTGTGTACATCCATAAAACACAAACTCAGGAACTTAAAACTCATATGAAGAAAAAAAGTTTAAAATAATAGGCCCCAAAGGAAGCACTAACCATGAAAACTAGTAGAAGCCTACAACAAAGAATTTCTGGGAATACCCCAAAGGCTAATTTGGCAATGCAATTAATGTTACTGTGCTCTCTGAACCACAATATACACACTGCAATTTCTATTTTATACTGTAGAACACAGGTTATTTGGTTACAAACTAGGGCCAAGATTTTCAAAAGCGACTAGTATAACTGGCCAAACTCAGGAGTTTTGCTTAACAAGTAGTTTCAGTATTTACAAATTTGCTTTTGTACCAATTTGGAAATTTTGTTCTGAAGACTCCAAGATATGGCAATCCTAAAACAAAATATGACATCCATATTCTTGTCAGTTTTATTGCTGTTATTGAATGAATAGCAGTCGTGAAACTGACAAGAACGTCAATTTCATTCAGCTGCTTCTTGGCAGGGAGTCAAGGCTTTCAGCTTTGCTATGGTCCCTATCATGGACCTGGAAGTCTTAGGACTGGCTCCTAGGGTCTGTGGCAGCCCTGCAATGTGGGCTTCCTAGTGTTTCAGCAAAAGTTTTATCAAATCTGTAATAGATTTGGCAAACTTTCACTTCAGTAAGTCAACATTTTCTGACAAAATGTAGTTTCATTGTAAGATTTCCATCCAGCTCTAGCAACTAGTGATTTTAGATGCCTCAATTCTGAGAGCCCTAATTGATTCCTACCTAGAGTCTGCAGAAACACTTCATCTGAAAGGGGAGCAAACCATTCCTGTTCATCTCAGCATGGGATTAATTCTGAAGACTAATGAGGCAAGTCACTTCACCACACAGTTTCAGCTCATCATTGGTAAAAAGGAAATACTACTACCTCACAAGGGCATTATGAGGAATAGCAAATGCACAGTAGCACATCCTCACTCCATGGGCCTCCCCTCAGATCACAGCATTGCATGGGGGTTTTAGCTCTAGTACCACCTACTGGGGCTCTCCCTTGGACCTGTAATAGCCTCTATCTTCTCCTGTCTCCCCCACTAGGTGTTCTGTGGCTTAGCCCTCCAGCCAAGTCATATAAAAGTCTATACCCCTTCAAGGGTATAAATAAGGCCAAACAAATCTTCAAAAATAACAGCCCTTCCACCCCTCTCAAGCCTCATGGTAGCTCCCTTGTTAGCTCTACCTCAAGGTTTCACTTGCAAGAGCTATCTTGCTTCTGTAGTATGCATTCACCCTCATTTCCTGTTATGCACTTCTCCATACCAGAAACAAATCTCTTCTACACAACTGCACTCCCTCAGTCTACTTATAAGGCCTAGCTAGCTCCATCTGCTCTGGCCAGGAGGCAATTATTTAATTACCCATCAGGTGCAGAGCAGGTCTAAGTTCTTTCCCTTGCTTTGCAGGTGATGGGAGTTAAGCTCCATCACAGCAGGATTTTCACAAATGCTAAAAAAGCAAGTTAGGTGCCTATCTCCTATCAATTTTCAATGAGAGTTAGGCACCTAACTTACTTAGATACATTAGAAAATCCCACTGAATGGCTGTAAATCTCTCTACTTAGATAGGCCCCATTACTGTATTATCTGGGCACCTCAAAATCTTCAATGTATTTATTCTCACAATCCTGTGAAGTAGGAAAGTATTATCTCCATTTTACAGATGGGGAACTGAGGCAGAGTGACTAAAGTGGCTTGCCCAAGATAACACAGGAAGTTTAAAAATGCAGGGAACTGCACCTACATCTTCCAAGTCCCAAGTTAGTGCCCTTAACCATTGGACTATCCTTCTCAAAGGAGATATTATTATTCTTAACTAGTCCTATTAGAAATAACATTCTGAATGATGTTCAAAACTTGAGAAAACAAAACTGAACAAAAGGTGCAGGATTTCTTTAATATCACAATGATTTGTCTTCAGAAAAATATTCTCACTGTGAAAATTGTGCAGAATGCCAGAGCATTAATAACATTAGCCACACAATCCACCAGGAATTCTGACCTTCTCCTCTGTCTGGTCTTATATTGCCAAAATGGTGCAAAACCCCAATATCCTATTAAATGATGGCCAGAAAGACATGGAGCCAGAAATGTCCCGTTACTGTTAGTTGGCCAGGACACTAGCTAGACCTTTTTCACTCAACTTTCTCTAGGTGGTATTATGGGTCAGTAGCTAAACTTCCTGATTTTTAATCGTGTACCCTGAGTTCTGTTCCCAGTTCTGCCACTGATATGCTGTGTCACTTTGGGCAAAGCTGCTTAGCTGGTCTATGCCTCAGTTTCCTTACCTGTAAAATAAGAATAATAATCATACAACTTAAAGTGCTTTTACAGAAAAGGCTATGTATGGATGAAAACCACTACATAAGAATTAAGTATTGTTATATTAGAAGATGTGGAACTATTTTGAGACTGAACTACTGCATCTCACTCTACCAAATTACCTGAGCCAGAGGTCTACCCACAAACTACACATGCTTCAACATGCAGCAGCTAGTCCGCTGGACAGACCAATGAAAATACATCACAATACTCTGTGTGCGACACTGGCAAATTCCAGTTATTATTAAAAGTCCTGGTCCTTATCTTTAAAGTCCTATGCGTCTAAATGAGGGTCAAGCTACTTCAAAGGCCCTCTTCAAGTTACCATAGTAGCTGCTTCAACATGAACACTGGCTGATACAACCCAGATTCTAATTTGCTGGTGAATGCTCAGTAAGTAGAAGGCTCTGAGCTGTGGAATCTGTTATGAGCAGAAATCAGGATGAGACCAAGTCTTACTACTTTCAGATCATGATGCAAGACTTCTCCCTTTTGGTAGGCATTCCCCTAAGATTTATGCATGAAGTGGCCCTGACTACAGGACCAAGTGAACTATATAGATTTAATTACTCATTTATTAGTCCCATAAAACTGAATGGAGGGAGAAAAAAAATCAGTTCTTTATTCTGAAGGTTGATGTTTTTTCTTAATTTATGTATGGTGTCTACATATGACAGTGATGGGTTCCTTAGAAATACATATAACAATAATTTCCAACTTCTCATCACAGCTATTAACAACAAATATTTCTGTAGAACTGCTCTATTGATCATACAGTTTTTCTTAATTAACAAACGTTGCATTGTTCACTACTGAAATCTGATTATTTCAAATACAATGTTTAGAGTTTGCAAATTATGAATAACAACTGTTATTAGTAGGGAGTGAAAGGAGGAATAAGGGTTAAAATAAATAAAAATATTGAGAATTATGGGAAATCAAATGTTATTGCTCTTTTATCTTGGGATATAATGAGTTTAGCATTCATGATGTTTGAATATTCTTGTTATAAATCATACTTGTGGTCCATTAAACATAGTCTTTGTTAATGCCTCCTATACTGAAATACCATGAACATTATCACTTCATTTAATGATATCACACTGATGACTTTTTCTTGGCAGTGGTGACTAGCTATATTTGAAAATGAAATATAACAAATTGTACAGACAGAACAGCTAACTGGTTGAAACATCTGATTCCAACTACTTAGATCCTCTGGAAACACAAAGTCAGATCCCAAGAGGGGATTGGTTGTTTGTTCATCCAACGTAGATAAATTGAGTTGCATACAGTTTACTGTGAGTGGCTTTCTGCTGTGGTAAAACAAAACCCCTGTCTACTCTCCATGGTCATTAACAATCCCATGACACTTTTTGTAAGGTTTGCCCTAGAGTACTTGGCCAAAAGTAATCCCCTTCACCTCAGACAAATACACTTCAGTGGTAGATGAATTATTTTCACCATGTACGGTACTGTATATAGTATCAGAGGGGTAGCCGTGTTAGTCTGGATCTGTAAAAAGCAACAAAGAGTCCTGTGGCACCTTATAGACTAACAGATGTATTGGAGCATAAGCTTTCGTGGGTGAATACCCACTTCGTCAGATGCATCTCACTCTACTGTATATGGTTTGTTAAATCATTTTATGAACTAAGGTGATATATATAATAATTATTATGGTAACAAAGCCCTGAAAGGGGCAAGATTGTTTTTATTTAGCAAACCAGGAGTTTCACAATGACAAACTGAGCAAGACCATAAATCCAAAAATTAAAACTATAAAGAAAGGTTTCATCCTTGGTTCACATGTGAGCTGATATTGGCTTTTAATTCTGGACTGTGAACTCCCTGAAGTTAGTAATGATAATTATAATATGATGCATCATGACAGGAAACAAAAGCACAGTGGCTGGATAAAAAGGGGGGGGGGGTTGACATTCTTGACCCCAGCAAAGAATGTGAAGAAACAAACCTACCAAGGTGCTCCTTCCATGTGTTGGTCTGGGCAGGTTTGGTCTTCCTGCCTTACACCATCTCCCAGTGTCCCTGTGCACCACCTCCCTGCCCGTACCATCTCCCAGTGTTCCCTGTGCACCACCTCCCTTCCCTACACCATCTCCCAGTGTCCCTGTGCAGCACCTCCCTGCCCTATACCATCTCCCAGTGTCCCTGTGCACCACCTCCCTTCCCTACACCATCTCCCAGTGTCCCTGTGCACCACCTCCCTGCCCGTACCATCTCCCAGTGTTCCCTGTGCACCACCTCCCTTCCCTACACCATCTCCCAGTGTCCCTGTGCAGCACCTCCCTGCCCTATACCATCTCCCAGTGTCCCTGTGCACCACCTCCCTTCCCTACACCATCTCCCAGTGTCCCTGTGCACCACCTCCCTGCCCGTACCATCTCCCAGTGTTCCCTGTGCACCACCTCCCTTCCCTACACCATCTCCCAGTGTCCCTGTGCAGCACCTCCCTTCCCTACACCATCTCCCAGTGTCCCCTGTGCACCACCTCCCTTCCCTACACCATCTCCCAGTGTCCCTGTGCACCACCTCCCTTCCCTACACCATCTCCCAGTGTCCCCTGTGCACCACCTCCCTTCCCTACACCATCTCCCAGTGTCCCTGTGCACCACCTCCCTTCCCTACACCATCTCCCAGTGTCCCTGTGCACCACCTCCCTTCCCTACACCATCTCCCAGTGTCCCCTGTGCACCACCTCCCTTCCCTACACCATCTCCCAGTGTCCCCTGTGCACCATCTCCCTGCCCTATACCATCTCCCAGTGTCCCTGTGCACCACCTCCCTTCCCTACACCATCTCCCAGTGTCCCCTGTGCACCACCTCCCTTCCCTACACCATCTCCCAGTGTCCCTGTGCAGCACCTCCCTGCCCTGCACCATCTCCCAATGTCGCCGCAGTATCTTTGCCCCTCCCCCGCCCTACCCTGTCACCGGGCCCCTCGCCTCCGGTTCCGGCTCAGGGGGGGTCTCTGGGCTTTCGAGGAGCCCCGGGGGTCAGGGGGTGTTTCTAGCGCTGCCGGGGCCGCTCTCTGTCCCTGCGGTTTCTTACCCGGGGCGGCTCCCTCCTTCTCCTCCGCCATGTCGGCCCCCAGCCGTAACCATGGCAACGCGGGGCGCCGCGTGCTCCTGCCGGCCCGGCCTCGCCCGCGCGCTCCCAGCTCCGCCAAACCCCGGCCCGGTGCCCGGCAGCGCCTCCCCTCGTCCGCCCCCAGCCAGACCCCGGCCCGGTCTGGTGCCCGGCAGCGCCTCCCCTCCTCCGCCCCCAGGCAAACCCCGGCTCGGTGCCCGGCAGCGCCTCCTCAGCCTGAGGGGCGGACGCGGAGGCACCGTCGGGGCCCGCTGCTGACAAGACCTGGCCCCGGGGCGGCCGGAGGCTCCACTCGCCCCTCACCCGGCTCCCCCGTCCTGGGGAGGCGTCCACACCTTGCAGCCCCCCCAGAACCGTGTGTGTCGGGGGTGGGGGGAGGGAAGCCAGACGCGCTTGCGGGCGTGTGTGCTGTCAGGCCGCATCGAGCAAAGCTCAGCTAGGGCGCTGCCCCGCGCTAACCCCCCATTTCCTGGTGATCCTCTGAGCGCAGCCTCACGGCTGTGGCCATAACCCTCTGGGGACTTTGCAGAGCAAGGTAGAGGTCAGCCCACTTTACAGCTGGGGGAACAGGCCAAGGGAGAGGCAGTGACTTGTTCAAGGTCACAGAGCTGCAGGGACCCCAGGGCACTTGACTGTCCACCTTGTGCCTTACCCAGTGGTTCTCAATCAGGGGTATCCAGAGGTCTTCCAGGGGGGTACATCAATTCATCTAGATGTTTGCCTAGTTTTACAACAGGCTACAGCAGTGATTCTCAAACTTTTGTACGGGTGACCCCTTTCACAGAGCAAGCCTCTGAGTGCAACCCCCGCCCCCCCTTATGAATTAAAAACACTTTTTAAAATATATTTAACATGATTATAAATGCTGGAGGCAAAGCGGGGCTTGGGGTGGAAGCTGATAGCTCGTGACTGCCCACATAATAACCTCACGACCCCCAGTTTGAGAACCCCTGGGCTACAGAAAAAGCCCTAGGGAAGTCAGTGCACACTAAATTTTCACCCAGACAATGATTTGTTTATACTGCTCTATATACTATACCCTGAAATGTAAGTGCAAAATTTATATTCCAATTGATTTATTTTATAATTATATGGTAAAATGAGAAAGTAAGCAAGTTTTCAATAATAGTGTGCTGTGACACTTCTGAATTTTTATGGCTGATTTTATAAGCAAGTAGTTATTGAGTGAGGTGAAACTTGGGGGTATGCAAGACAAATCAGACTCCTGAAAGGGGTACAGTTGTCTGGAAAGATTGAGAGCCATTGCCTTAGCCCAGAATACAAACTTTCAAAGTTTTGGGGTGCAGTTAAAGGTCCACATACACTGCAAAGCAAAAATAGGTCACTGTTGTTTACATTGCAGTGCCTACGGTTCCATGTCCGTGCAGCAACCGCGGCGGAATCTCCTTTTAGGTCTAATTTAGTAACCACTGAAAACCAGAGCTCCCATTAATTTCAACAACAATAAATAAATGAACTCCCTTCCCTGTGTTTCTCCCTAGCCCCAATGCTTATGACTCTTCACAAACACTGCAACTACAACCAAACAATGTAAAAATGAATAAAATATTTTAAATGGGGGTTCCTTGGAATCTGACCACTATGTTTTATCTTCTTTGGGAGATTACAGGCCAACAGACAATGGGCAGAGAAGGCAGCACACTATCTTCTGTGTAAAAGTTTCAAATGGTTGGCTACACCCAGATACTGGATTTTAATTGTAGAATTTTGGTTTTTTATGTTTAGCATTATGTTATTGTTGCCATCAGTATACTGGTAAATTTATGTTAACCCTCATACACTCTTTACAAATTATGCTGATTTAAAAGCAGAATCAGCAACAGCGATGATCAGAAGAAAAGTCCCTGGGCCCGGTATTGCAAACACTATGAAATATAGTTCTTATTGCCACATAGTCCCATTGATTTCAGTATTCAGAGTAGCAGCCGTGTTAGTCTGTATCCGCAAAAAGAACAGGAGTACTTGTGGCACCTTAGAGACTAACAAATTTACTAGAGCATAAGCTTTCGTGGACTACAGCCCACTTCTTCGGATGCATACAGAGTGGAAGCATTTCCACTCTGCTTTCAATCAATCTGAAGTTGATTTCAGTAGTAAGCAATCCCCCTTCATTCTGTCTGCAGCATAAGTCCCTAATATATGAGTTTTCTATCAAGAATCCCTTCTCCCCGTAAAATGTTTGCTTTTGGGGTAGCCTCCCAAAATTAATAATGTTGTGCTGTGAATTATACAATCTTGCCCTTTCGCGGTATCAGTTTTTACAAAATAGCATTTAGTAGCAATGAAAGAAATCTCCATCTATGCACCAAACAATTAAAAGATATTTTATTCTTAAAAAAAGAAAAACAGAGATAGCTAAAATATTCTATATATCCACTGACATTGAGGGGAAATCCAGATTGGAATTTTGACTGAGAACTTAGACATGTATGCAATTCATGTTTTTTCAAATTCAAAATCAACTGTGAAAGTTGAAAAATATAAAA
Source organism: Chrysemys picta bellii (assembly GCF_011386835.1). Classification (NCBI taxonomy): domain Eukaryota; kingdom Metazoa; phylum Chordata; order Testudines; family Emydidae; genus Chrysemys; species Chrysemys picta. The sequence continues at coordinate 140,303,359 of NC_088793.1, read as the reverse complement.
TATAGATAAAAGAATAAAATTAAGCTGCACTGAGAGTGGTGTGTCATTTGTTATTTTGGAGTATTATTTTTTTTTAAATGAGAAAACAAGATTATTTAGGAATATTAATGTTTAAGTCAAGGATTCACTGAGATGCATCCATAGTATTCATGTAGGATTTCGCATCAAGCACATTCATTATGAAAGTCCCAGAACTAGACCCTTGTCTTTGCCCTATGTAACTGCTTCTTTTTTTAATGCTGAAGTGCAGCAAAGCAGAAGTGGGTGATTATTTTTTCCTAAACAAACATACAGCTATGGTGAGTTCAGAGTTCATACAAAATAATAAAAATTTAGAACAGCCAGTTCAGCTATAAAATTGAACAGAAGCCAGACCTCATTGCTTGATAAAACAAATTATGTTTTTTTAATACTATAACATGTTATTTGCTGAAATGACCACACCATGTACCCCTTGCACCAGTTATTTTTGTCTTTTTCTTTTACTCAAACATAATGTAGAATAAAAAAAATGGGCCTGATAAGAGTCCTAAGACAACATATAATTAGCCTACTGGGACAACATTTTATACTCTCTGAGTAAAATAGATGCTTTTGAATGGTTATGAATGGATTGGAAACATTTGGGCAAATTGCTCTAAATATTACATACATACATACAGTCTCTCTTAGTGCAAAGCACCACAGTCACATCACAATTAAAAGTGAACACAACAGATGGGAGTCTCTGGCCCGCAATCTTCCTCCATATTTCCTGGTCTTCACACAGCTTTGAGAAAAACACCATAACGCATCCCACCCAGTTAGCCACATCATCGAACCATGTTTGCCATGAGCACCCTCCTGCCCCTGGCACTTGACACCAGTCCCTGCAAACTTGCTTCAGCAATCTTCCTCAGCTCATTCCACCCACATGTCCTGCAAACTCAAATTTTCTTTGATCATCTTGATGATATCAGGTATCACTCCAGTTATGCTGTACATTTGGGCAATTACCTCCTCGTTAGTCAGGGGTACAAGCTATAGCTAATGTACACCAATTGCCTGTAGAATTTCAATTTAAGAGACTCTCTGCCTTCAATGTCCTGTTTCCTAAGGTCATGTCTACACCAGAGCTTACAGCGGCACAGGTGTACCGATACAGCTGCACCACTATAAGATCTCTCATGTAGTCACTCTATTCCAACAGGAGAGAGCTCTTCCAATGACATAATTAAACCACCCCCAATGAGCAGCAGTAGCTAAGTCAGTGGGAGACGGAGATGCTTAGAGTTCATTTTGATCATATTATACAGTTAACAGCAATACTTATGCCAAATGTCGGGTGAAATGGTATTTTTTCCTGCCAGGGAAACCTTTCAAAAGAGTTTTGATGGTTTGGTAGGCTTTCCTAATGGCATTTGCTACAAAGGATTCTGTATATCAATCCACTGTTGTTCAAGTCAATCTTCTTTTGCCACTTTAATCAGTGCATCTATTTATCATGTCATATGGGAATATTGCTCTCTTGCAGTTTGCAAGATAACAATATTCCCATATGACATGAGAGAACCATCTTCTTTTGTTCTCTCTTAGCGTCCTTCATTGATCACACAATTTGATAATATTCTCCATGTGTGTCTTTGTCTGGAGTGGCTCACAAGCAAGAATACCAACCACAGGGCAGACTGTTAAGAAGAAGGGCACAAACCCCCAGACTTATTGTGAGTTCTGTATATAGATTTCACCAACCACGTAACAAGTGTAAACTCCTCAGGCACAATACAATTGTCAAGCTGCCTTTGTTAGAAATCACAGGCCAGAGATGAGAGGCAGGAATGAGGCAAAGAGATAATGTCACAGTCTCCAATTTATACCTCCATATACCTGGAAAAATACTATCTCAAACATGGAGTCGTGAATCACATGTTCTAGTGCCTTGCTGAGTCATGAGACATACATTGTCTCTGTGCTCATTGAGGCATCTTCAGGAGGGGCCCACTGGAAGAGTTGATTCTCCTTAATGGCCCATCAACACATGGCTGGCTAGTCTCAATGTAAATCTGTTTTGTAGATGTTACCCAGGAACACAACATATTTGAGACACAAACACATAGCAAAGTTTCATGACTTCATACCAGTGATAATACATGCATTTCAACAAGACAGCATTGTTCAACAGATCACAGCTCTTCCAATGATACCTTACAAGGCATACTTTGTTCAAGATTTATTGCAATCTTATAACAGTGGTGACTATACTAGTGCAAACAGTCATCTCCCTTTTTATATGGCATCACAAAAGCCTTAACATGGAGTCACAGACAGTACCCTTGGGCATTCTGAAACACTCTGAAAAACAACACTTGTAGTCAATCCTATAGTAAACTACGGATTTATTAACTAAGAAAAAGAAATGAGCGTTATTTACAAGGTTAAAACAGGTAAACACACACACAAATGAGCTGCAGTCTTAGGTTTCAGATGGCAATAGAGCTGCGGAAATAAGTCAGCTCTATAAATCCTTTCAGGCTAACCCAGGTTAATCCTGGGGATCTTTTGCTTATGTTTAGGAATCTTTACCCTTAGAGTCCAAACCGCATAAAAATACTTTAATTCCTTCTGGTCAGAGATTTTTATCCCCATCTCCATAGAGTCCAAGCTGATGTGATGAGTGCTTCTGGACATCCCCTTTCATGTGCTGGGAGTAATCAACAAAGTCCTTGTTCTCTGATAGCTTACAATGGCCCATTTGGATTCAATAGGCCTTCCTGATGGGCTAGAGATAACCCATCCTCATGGGTGCAAACCAGTATTTCACACTTGGTGATGTTTCTTTCCTGACTGGATTTACAGTTTCAGAGCAAACATTTTTATAGTTACAAAATAGACACTTAAGTATTACCTTATAATATGGGTTACAGATACCATAAGTGAGATTAATGCTTGCAGCAATTTACAAGCATTTCATGAAGTCTAAACACACTGTTACAAGTATAATACCTATGTTAGCTATACAAAACATACAGGTAAGCCAGAGTGGTTTCCAGCTATGTATTTGTCACTGTTCAGTGAGGCCTGGGGTCTTGGCATGAGCTGGCACTTGGTCTGTCTTTAGGTTTTGTCTTTAGGATCTGTTTCCCTAGGAGTTCATCCACAGCCTCTGTAATGCAGCAGGAAATGTTGTGGTCTATCTGATCTATGCTACCAGTGCACAGAAATATTAAATATTACTAAAAAAGAAATTATTGACCTCATTAGGAGTGTGAACCCATTCCAGCTGAAGTTGATGAAAGTTTTGGGGAAGTGGTTTGGGGAGGGTGGCAGGACAGAGACAAAAAGGGACTCTTGGGACAGGAGAAGAAGGAAGAATCCCAAACAAACATTGCTCTCTGACATCAGTCAAAGCTTGCCTGCACCTTAACTATTAGTGGTTCCACCTCCCCACCAAAATAGAACTCTCAGTTCACACTGGGGAAATGACTAAGAGGGTTTGTGCAGTGGAGCTGCAATATGAAATAGACTAGGTTCGGAGGCTCCCTGCTGGAGGCCTCGTGGCGGTGGCCCTGCCACACCCCACCCCAGAAAAGGGCAGAAGAGAAGTCCTCCAAACTGCCTAGAGTGGCTATGTGGGACACAGCCAATTAGAGAGGCGTAAGGGAGCAGCCAATCAGGGTTAGTGTAAGACAAGCTGCAGGACCAGTGTGAGATCAGTTCCTTGCTGGAGGAGCATGGATGGTGTGTATGGCTGGCTGAGAAAATTGCAGGACCTTGGACAGGGCAGTGCTGCCAGAAGCCAGGGAGAGTCAGAAGGAATGCTGTGCTGGTTCCTCAGACTCCATCAGGGCAATGCCCTGAGATAAGGGTGAAGATGGTGTGGGGCCATGGGGAAGTGGTCCAGGAAATTAGGGTGGTGGTGTAGCTTAGATGAAGGGACATGGTAGATGGCTGCTATCTACAGGGTCCCTAGCCTGGGACCTGGAGTAGAGGGTGAGCCTGGGTCCCCCTCACCCTATTATTCACTAGGGGAAGTGGCCTGGACTTTGAGGCAGCCCAGAAGGGGAACTGAACCTTTCCTCCTCTCAGCAGGAGAGCTGGGGCCTAAAACACCCAGAGAGGGCCAGGAAGTATGGTGCTGAGACCAGTGATAGACTATGGGACTAATTAAGGACCTAAGCCCAAGGAGGGCTATGGGGAGAGAAAGTGCAAGCCTGAACACACTTGACCAGGTGGAGCTTGTGAGAGGAGTGCACCCCATTGCAAGCAGTTATGCTTGAAACTAAGGAATGATGAGACATCATCATTTCAAAACTAACACAGGGACTTTCCCATTGCCTCCTTTCCCCAATCACAGCTCTGCAGTTTCATTTTTTTTCCCTATTATTCCTCTTTCCCTGGCACTGGCATTTTTCCCCCTCTGGTTGCCTAATTTAATAAGACTCATTGGAGCCTCTGAATTCAGCACAGTATCTGTCAGAGTGCTTATCACATTCGCCTAGCACAGGGGTGGGGAAATTTTTCTATTGGGGTCATTGACCCATATAGAAAATTAGTTGGGGGGTCACATACAGTCCTGGAAGGGGGGCATGGAGGTTCAGGGCTTCCCCTGCAGCGGAACAAGCAGCTGCTTGCAGCTCCAGCACTGTGGGGGAGAGGGTGTGGTGGCTCAGAGCTTTCCCAGGCTCTGGGGTGGGGCCAGAAATGGGGGGTGGGTGGGGAGTGGGCTCTGGGTTGGAGTTCAGGAGGGGGTGAGGGCTCTGGCTGGGGGTGCAGGCTCTGGGGTGGGGCAGGTGATTAGGGGTTTGGGGTACAGGAGGGGGCTCTGGGCTGGGGCCAAGGGGTTGGAAGTGTGGGAGCAGGCTTAGGGCTGTGGCAGGGGGTTGGGTGTGGGCTCCAGAAAGGAGTTGAGGTGTGGGAGGGTGTTTGGGGTGCAGGCTCTGGGCACCACTTACCTCAGGCAGCTCCTGGTCAGTGGCATAGCGGGGCTAAGGCAGGCTCCCTGGCTTTGTGCTGCTCCTGGAAGTGGCTGGCATGTCTGGCCCATAGGTGGAGGGGCCAGGTGGTTCTGTGTGGTGTGGGCTACTGCCACCCCCACAGCTCCCATTGGCCATGGTTCCTGGCCAATGGGAGCTGCGGAGCTGGTGCTGTGGGTGGGGCAAGCTTGCGGAGCTTCCCTTATCACTCCTCTGTCTAGGGGCCGCAGGGACATGCTGGTGCTTGCAGCTCCAGCCTGGTGTGGGGGGCGCTGAGGCTCGGGGCTTTAGGCCCACGGCACAGAGACTTGCTGCAAGCCAGATGAAATGAAGCAGCAGGCCAGATCTGGGCTGGAGGTTCCTCACCCATCACTTAACACATGCCTTTTAAAAATCCTATTCTACTCTTTTATTTATTTATTTGTTTATTTATTTTAATCCAACCCACTCCCATAGACTGTGAAATCCCTGGTTTGAAACTGGGCAGAAACATTATGCTCCTCAAGGATCTTTTATTTCTCACAGTAGCCTATAACCTCGAATAAGTCCTTGCAAGAATAAGGAGGTGAGGCAAAGACTTCACTCAGACCTGTGCCTTGATATCATCCCAGCAAGTCAATGATTCCCAAGAGGTTTGTGCTTTGGCCTCCTCAGCAGACTAGGCCTTTGAGGTTAGCTCTTCCTTGCAGGCCTGTTTTCATTTCTCACAATCATAAGGGCTGCAAAAATATGTAAAAGCAAATTAAGCAAGCAAGGGAAAAACCTGGTTCCCCTTCATGTACCAAATATATCAACATTCCAATGTGCACTGCCCAAGAGAAGACTTCACTAATGGCCAGAATAGCTCATTCAGGAGAGCATTATACTGAAGATCTAAAAGATCCTTTGTTTCCACAAGCATTAGCTCTGCTTCCTTTAATGTAGCTGCAGAGTCTTTTGTCACTTACAGCTCTATTTAGCTCAGCAACAGCATTTAGGTCCATCCTGTGAATGGACTCTCAACCGCTTGGGTGAAAGGTATGGTAAAACTGAGATTTCTTTCATGTTTCCTGTTCCAGTCTAGAGTTTCCTTCTGTTTACAAGTAACTTGTGGCCTAATGTCAGCACCTGTTTTTCTCCTGAATGTTCAAGGCTTCAATCTCTCAGCTAACTACAAGAGCAGAACACAGTGCTGGATGTCTCTTAAAATAGTGATTTTTTTTTTAAGCTTCCTGGCAATATGCCTTGAAAAATTACATGTAGAAAAATTGTAACAATTATAGTGATGATCAAGTGTTGGGACCTAAACTATGTGACTATGTCCCTTTTAACTTAATGCACAAACATCTCACTCAAGAGTATGAGTGGGTTGAAATTACTAATCGTGTTTTGGCACAGACAAATGCTAAAGGAAACCCGGAGCAACTAATTGAACAGCTTGGAATGTCAGCTGCTATACACAAGATTTTTAAGTGTTCTGAAAAGAATGTACCCTTTAAAGCTTTTTTAAGGAAAAAATAGTTTCAAATTCTTAAGGAAATAATAGCAGGGAAAGCAATGGAAGAAGCTTGCATTGTTAATTCAAGAACTGAATCCACCAAAGTTTATTGACGTTATACTTTTAACTCTATCCATTTGTGCCCAAGAGATTGCATCACAAACAGCCCTCTGTGAGTGGTTCCCACTTTCCAGGGCCCTATTACACATACCCTGGGAGGTACTTTCCATACAGACTCTAGTACTGTATTTTGAATGCTGAACAAAATGTTAAGTAGATATGTTCCCAATGGTATGTAATAGTCTGTAGTACAGATGTGCTGCCATATAAAACTAAGACCGGCTGGCTTAGGTCAGCTGACTTGGGCTCATGGGGCTCCAGCTGTGGGGTTATAAAATTGCAGTGGAGATGTTTGTGCTAGGTCAGGAGCTGAGTTCTGAAACCCTGCAAGGGGGGGAGGGTCCCAGAGGCTGGGCTCCTGCCCAAGTCTGAACGTCTACACTGCAATTGTATAGCCCTGCAGTCTGAGACAGCTGACCCAATCCAGCCACGGCTGTGCTGCAGGTCTTTTATTGCAGTGTAGACATGCCTTGTGGATTCCTCACTGATGCTAAGCTCCCACATGGCAGCCCCCACAAGTAGCTTTTTCTGTAACTTTTGGTTAAGTCTGTCTCATCCCAGTGGATGATGATATGCCTTTGTCACCTTTCAACTGGACTAAAACAATTTAATATATCTGCGCATGAAGCCCTCAGCACTTAGGATATTCCAAGTAGTACAGAATGCTGCAGAGATTCTTCTCAGCAATACAGGCTACTGTAAGCACATCAAACCTGTCTCCTGGTCTCTACACTGGCTTCCTGTAGACTATCAAGTTCAAGGTCTCAGCCCTTTTCAAAGTGCTCTATATCCTGGGTCCAGGATTTCTAAAATACTGTCTAAAAGGTCCAAGATGAAGATCATGTCCTCTGGTACAATGGACTGCTCCATAACAAGGCTAAAACTCATCTATGTGGGAGACAGAACTTTTGTGGGGGCTAGTCCAAGAATATTGTGGAATGATCTCCCTGGGGAACTAAGGACCATCACAAAACACCTCCTACTCCAAGTGCAAAGTACATTTCTTTGACCTTGCCTTCTATAACTTAAATACATAGCAACATGTATATTAAAAACACACAGAAAAGCCACCTTACTAAAATGAAACACTCCACTGCTCATTCTCCTTCCCCTAGGAAGAGAATGAGAGAACAAACATGTGACAGATGTTATTCACACTGCTTAATGTCCTACTGGAAGGCACTCAGATGCAATGGTGACAAGCATAGTATAAAAACCTCTATAAAATAGAATACAATGGCTGCTAGATTTAAGCACAAAATCTTCATTCTGAATAATTGTCATATAAGACATTGACTTTGGAACCTCCCTCTGTTGGACCAATTACAATTAAAAAAAAAATCTATGCATTGTCCCTCATGGGGAAAATGAATTAGTAACCACTACAAGAGGCAATAATAAAATTAAATACCTATATTCTGTGCAGAACTGGCTTACCTATTTACATCCTCAGTTAAGCCAGACATGTATTAGCAAGATGATGTGTTTTTTAATTGTGTATTGTCTTTAAATGTTATGGTTTACACCTACTCTACCCCCTAAAAAACAAAGCAGGGAGTTCGTACTACAGTTTTTATTCCTGGAAGACAAGTTAGTGATCACACAGATTTGGGAAGGAAACAGCTTGAGTCTCAATAGCTGAAGAGGGGAAAAAAGATCATCTGGTGGATCCAGGTCCATTGAGAGAGGCTGGCTGTGTGAGAAGGAAAATGGGATTGTAAAACCAGACTATGCTGTTTCAGACTATGATGAGAGCTTCATTGCTACCCTTCAAAATAACCAGAACCAACAGGGAATATCTCAGCAGGAGAAATTAACACAAGTATAACTACCATTGGCTTAGTTCAGTCACTGAATTTTTGATACCCTTCTCCATGCTCTTTCCATTCGCCTCCTCCATTAATTATGGTGTGGCCATAGTACGGAGAAAGCTGTTCATGGCATAAAAATTGGAAATAAAGTTATACCTTAATTGACCTAAAGCTTTAGGATTTATGAAACGGATGGTTAATTTTAACATGAACAAATGTATTTATTCTGTATCTAAAAATAAGGCAACCTATACATTGCTGGATAAAATATTGGAAATTACTAACTATGAAATGGATTTAGGGATTCTGGTTAGCAGTAACGTGAAAGGTGGGAACACACTGGTCAATTGCAGCAAAGTCCAATAATGGTATGATAGTGCCTGCATTAAAATCATTATTATAAACAAGACAAATTTATACAATTGTGCAAGGTCATGGTGAATCCCCTTTAGTAATACTACACTGAGCATAGATACCTTACCTTCATATTAATATACAAATTCTAGGAAAGCATAGAAAGGAGCCACTAGAATTAGCAAATGGCCTTTGCCTACTCTAGGTTCCATTCTAGGAAATATTTAAGCATGTGCTTAAGCCCTATTAGGCCATAAGCACATACTTATGTCCTGACCTGGGATGCTGTAACCCTAAGAGTCCCTTTATGCCAGGTGGCAAAGGGCACATTCAACACACTGTTGTCAGAATATTTAGTCAAACAGTGTCTTATAGGGTATAAGAACTGGTGACACGCTGGTCAAGAATATCCTTGCTTGGTGTGTTTATGGGTTGTGTATAAAGAGTTATGTATGTGTGCGGGAAATATGTTGCTAAAATATGTTGTGGAGAGAGTTGATAAATAAGCCTGTCTTGGGCAAAGGAATGTGGATTTACCTGTCTGGGTCAAGGTTTGTAAGCCATAGACAATGAAAGTACATTTATATATAAGGCAAGCAAAGCAACAAGTTAACAAGCAGCACAGGTAACAACTTGGTGAGCACACTGAGGGACATACCAGCGTCTGAACCTGCAGGAGGTTTTCCTAGCTCTTAAGACAAAGGCAATAGACTCTGGCAATATAAGAGGAGCAAAAAGATATTTTAGTTATCCATTACTTAGGGGATAAAGAAGATAGCACCCTCTAGTTCTCAGAACGCTGGATCCTCCTGACAGAAGGGCTAGAGATGCTGGTAACTTGACATAAGTGAGAGAGCTGTTTAGGCAAAGATTGTGGCTTAATAAAGTGGGTCTTGGACACTAGAAACATGTTTTGTTTGTAATCCTGCCTTTTGCTCTTGCTTAGTATCATTTAAATCTTTGCTCTTTATTAACAAACTTAGTTTTACTATGAACTAAGAATATCTCAATGCTGTAACTTTGAAGTAAAGGGTAAGTCCTCAGCTAAACCAACAGGCTGGTGCGAGTATTGTCTCTTTGGAGTCAGTGAACATAATTTTGTGAGTGTCCGGTGAGAGGGACTGGACACTACAGAGAGATGTCTCTGGGGAACTCGGGAAGAAGAGTTCACTGATTGTTACCTGTAAGGCCAGGTTTAGATGGGCTGTGTCTCGAGGAATGGGCTGGTGAGACAGACTGACTGGTATGGCAGGGAACTGACACACAGTTTAAGCCCCAGCAAAGCTCATTCTTGCTGAGGCAGAGAGATAGCACAGTGGCTTATGGTTCTGGGTGCCCTGAGGAGACTATCAAAGATGCTTTCCTGAATTGGGGCTTTTATGCCAATAGGCTCAAGTGCCTAAAGAACAGATCGGCTGTGGAAAACTGACTCTGTAAAATAGGTATCATGGAAATGGCAGGTTTGTTGTCTCAGTGACACCATACCAAGAAAAGCTCAGTTCACAAGTAAATGGATGTGTTTCTAGCTGTCAATTCTGCAACTCAGTCTAGGATCTGAAAGTCAAGCTGGGTTCTTTTGGGCTCATGCATCATCACTTTTAATTAACAGTCTACATGCCAAATTCTGCCATTAGTTACATTATTGAAACCTCATTGCTTTTTCCTTTTGTCAGGTGTAACTGAGGATAGAATTTGACTCTGTAATATAAAGTCACCTATTTAATGATGATGTTGATGATTCGCAATCCAAATTAGAACCCAGTTCATTTTTGAAATTATTGCCCCTCAAATAGTTTGGGTTCCAGCTCTTTGAGAGACCATCTCTGTCTTCATACATTTAAGATATGTGGAACGAGTCAATTTCAATAAATAAGTACCATAAGTAAAGAGTTTTTTTATTCTCAAAGGCCAATCAACATTTTAAATCCTCTGTCTCCAGATATACGGTCAAAATCTACCTTCTAGGATGGTGGGGGGAAATGAACAATTACTTAGTTACCAATAGTATCTCAGAGCGTAAATAGGATTAGAGGCTTAACCATAACAAAGTTTGGTCACATGCTCAGGGCTTAACTGGTTGTCAAATTTGGGATGGGAAGAAATTTCTCCCCCTCCCCAATCAGAGTGTGCCCTGTCTCTGGGTGGAACCACACAGTCCTACCACATTTGGACTAAATTCTTTATCAATTTTTAGAAACACAAAAGGCCCAACTGTGTTTGGCACCTCGAAACAGTTTTTCTCCAGGACCCTGTTACTAACTACTGATTAAAGTGACTTAAAAATAGCTTCTTCAAAATGTTTTATTTATTCACCCAAAGGTACATAGCAAGCAGAGAAAAGTAATAAAACAACAAAAGGCCTATATGTCTGGGTCTTACCTAAACTTGATTCTTTTCCTTACATGTTTTTGGTAAGTTTCACTCAAGCTAGACATCCCTACTCCTGGCCTGAGAGAAACAAACAGTGCATGAAAAATTCTTACAGTGTTTCTCTGTCAAAGATTCACCTACAGCTGCTTCTGCCCACCAACTCCTTGTTCCTCTTGATACAGGGGGCTTTAGTGGGTTAGTGTCCATTTGATCTTAGGCAAAGGCCTGGGGAAAATAAACCTGATAGCCTGGCAGAAGCCAGGTAGGTGGGCTTTTCCCAGTTAATAGATCCCTCATCATTTTCCTAACGATCCTGGATATTCTCACTATCATTGTTTCGTTTCCTGTTTGTTTCCCCCAACAGCCTCCTTTGATGTAACTTCATGCAGACTCACAAAATAATACCAAGCAGATAAACTGTAGTGCATATGGTATTCATAAAAAAGAGATACCTCCTTCATTCTTTATACAAGCAATATTAAAGAAACTATTATTTTACACTAGAGGCCTTCCAAACTACCAATCATTATCTAATCTCCTTTTTCTAAGCAAGTTAACTAGAAGCTAGGAAGAAGAAGAAAAAAAAATACAGCACCACCTATAAGGTGTCAGAATTCCAGTTCCCTCTCAATCAGGCTTCTGGTGAGGGTATGGTACAGAAACAGGATAACTTCCTGCCCACCAGTGACAAATTAAATATATATCCATACTTATACTGCTGGACCTTTCAGCAGCACTTGAGCCTATTGATTTCCAAATACTTCTCTCCCACTTCTACGAAGAAGTGTCTCAGATCCTTCGCCTCAGATTGAACCCAGAGAGGAGTTATGGGTAAATGTTCCTCTACCTTCAAATGTCTCATCTGTGAGTCCCACAAGACTCAATCCTTTCCCCAGTATTCTTCAATATCTACATGAAGATCTTGGGAGAGTTGGTGAGACAACATGGGCTGAAGTGTCAGCAATATGCAGAGAACACCATTCCCGCTCCCTCACATTAACCATGAACACCATTATCTCCCAGCTTTCTCCATGCCTATCAAAATCAGCACTTGGATAAAAGCAACCCAGTTGGCAAAAGCTGGACCTAGACAAAACAGGGGTGACACTAATAGGCAGAGGGAAGCACTGAATGAACTTACCCCTCACTAACATCCCTCACTGTCAAAAGACACTACTGAGGTTCCTCAGCCTTGGGGGCCTTTTGAACTCTATGCCCAAGTAGCCATAGCAGCAAAAACCTCCACTTCAACCTGCAACTATCCAGATGACTGTGCCCCATCCTCTAAGACACAGCAATCCATGTATTGGTAACCTCCAGGCTTGATTATTGTAATTCATTATAGCTAGAAACTAAGCCCTTGAGAACACTTCAACTGGAACAAAATTCAAGAGTCCATCTGCTTAGCAACATAGGCTGTTATGAGCACTTCACCACACTTCCACTTTCTGCATTGATGCTCTATTGAATATAGAGTCAAGTTCAAGTTTCCTGTACTAATAATCAAAGCCTAACTACCTGAATGATTGCCTCTCCTTCAATGACTATGACCTCCTACAACATCTCTGTTTTACCAAAACAACAAAACTGTCAGCCCACAGAGGAGGCTCATGACTGAGGCAGGCAGAACTTTCACAGGAGCTGGACTTAGACAATGGAACTTACTTTTACAAGAGATTCATAACTAAATGCAAAGCTCATCCCTTCAGCATAGTTTTCCTTCAATAACTTCTTCATACTCACACCAGACACACAACATAATCCAACTTCGACAAGCAAACAAACAAAAGAAAACAAATCCTATAAACTAATCAAACTATTACTTGTACAGACTTGGAAGGAAGGAAAAAACAGAGACAGATAATGATATATACTGTTATTGAATATGTGGCTTTTTAATATGTGGGAGGCACTAAAATACTACAGTGAAGGGGGCCATATAAGAATACAAATAGATACAGAAAGATAGCCAAAGTAATCAACTTCAGGTTGTCAATTAAGCAACCATAATGGGATGGGAGTTTAAAGGACTTGGAAGATGGCTGTAATATTTGATGATCATCTGTCTGATTGTTATTCTGTTGTTTGCTACATGAACACAAGGGATTGAATCAGGCATAGGTTAGGCTGCATGTGGAAAGGAAAGTGAACAGACACTTCTGATAGTCACCGCACTTACTGATAATTAAAGGACAAAGCAAAAAAAACCCAACTGCTTTTAAATCTATCCTTCACCCCCCGATGGGGGCACATAAACTGGTGTCACCAAATTTAAAAGAGACGGGAAAAGACAAAAACAACAAGGAGTCCTTGTGGCACCTTAGAGACTAACAAATTTATTTGGGCATAAGCTTTCGTGGGCTAGAATCCATTTCATCAGATGCATGAAATGGAAAATACAGGAGCAGGTATAAATTCATGAAAGGATGGGAGTTGCTTTACCAAGTGTGAGGTCAGTCTAATGAGACAATTCACTTAACAGCAGGATACCAAGGGAGGAAAGATAACTTTTGAAGTGTAATGAGAGTGGTCCATTTCAAATAGTTGACAAGAAGGTGTGAGTAATAGTAGGGGGAAATTAGTATTGGGGAAAATAGGTTTAGGTTTTGTAATGACCAACCACTCCCAGTCTTTATTCAGGCCTAATCTGATGATGTCCAGTTTGCAAATTAATTCCAGTTCTGCAGTTTCACGTTGGAGTCTGTTTTTGAAGTTTTTTTGTTGAAGAATTGCCACTTTTAGGTCTGTTATTGAGTAACAGGAGAGACTGAAGTATTCTACTACTGGTTTTTGAATGTTATGATTCCTGATGTCAGATTTGTGTCCATTTATTCTTTTGCATAGAGACTGTCCGGTTTGGCCAACGTCCATGGCAGAGGGGCATTGCTGGCACATGATGGCATATATCACACTGGTAGATGTGCAGGTGAATGAGCCCCTGATGGTGTGGCTGATGTGATTAGATCCTATGATGGTGTCCCTTGATAGATATGTGGACAGAGTTGGCACCGGGGTTTGTTGCAGGGTTTGGTTCCTGGGTTGGTGTTTTGTTGTGTGGTGTGTAGTTGCTGGTGAGTATTTGCTTCAGGTTGCGGGACTGTCTGTAAGCGAGGATTGGCCTGTCTCCCAAGGTCAGTGAGAGTGAGGGATCGTCCTTCAGGATAGGTTGTAGATCCTTGATGATGCACTGGAGAGGTTTTAGTTGGGGGCTGTAGGCGAAGAACTGACGGATAAATAAAGAGCCAACCGTTAAAGCATGAGCGGGAGAGAGGCAGAGACTGCAGGGGTGCAGACTGTGCCCCAATCCCAGAGGGGGGTTATCCAGGACAGCTTTAGGAAGTCAGATAAGATACATGTGTAAACTATTTGTTGTGTTAAACCCTTTGTTCTTGTGCTTTCTTCTTAATGTTAAGATTAAACAATAAAAGACTCTTTTAAGTCACTGTATTAACACACCCGTCACAATTTTCAAAGGGAAGATTTGCAGGGCTTGAACCCAGCCAGGTCTGCCGAGCAATCACAGTTGGTACACAGGGGGCTGCATCCCAGCATGCAGTCTGCAAATGGGAGAATCACAAGTTTCCACACCAAGGAGAAAAAAGCTTGAAGCCTGGAAGGGCATGCAGTTAAAGAGAGACCACCGAAGGGGTCAGGGGTGCCCCTAACTCTAGATTACGACAGTGAAAATTCTTCTCTCTCTTTCGAGGGTAGGTACTTTAGGGTAAATAGTAAAAAATGAGTCAGACTCACTTTTTACATAACATGAATATCACTCATATAGCATACAATTATTGAGACTCATTCTCATGGCATATGGAAGAGGGATTTTTTGTTCTTTATTAGGCCTTTTATTAACATGTTCTTAGATATCAATATATCACTGCACTCACTATGTTGGTGATCATCAGGAACACAACAAATCTGGGCACAAGAAAACCCATAGATTTAAGCTCTTCCCATGGATTTTACTGTTTTCCCCAGAAGTTAGGTTTTCATTTATTTTTTTAAAAAAGCTAGACCATCTGTTTTTGCAAGATATTTTTCCAGAATATAATTTTATGCAGCAATGTTCTTTTGATTCTGCAGACAGACTGAAACAATAGTACAAAGAGATAATTCCTGGTTCCACTGAAGTCAATCTGTAAGACCCATTGACTTTAATGGTACGGGATTTGGGTTTGAGGGTCTGATCCAATGCGTATTGAAATCAATGAAAGGATTTCAATGGGATTTGGGACAGGCTCCAAGGGCTCAAATCTTGTTTCCATTAAAATCAATGAAAAAACTCACACTGACTTGAATGGTGCAGGATTAAGTCCTTAGTGAAGTGTGGACTTCCTCATTCATCTCAATTGGGTTTTTATAAGCTAATTTTTACCACTTCCATTTAAAGGTTAAAATTATAAACCATTTCAGGATTAATCCTCTTATTAAAAACTAGTAAATTAACTTGCTTTTCCAATGTCCTGACAGTCTTTTCATTTGGCAGAGCATTGTGTAAGTAAGCAAAAGGTAACTATTCTATCTGATATTATTTTGCATATTCAAACAATTTTAAGGCTTTCCTACATGAGGAAATTGACCAGAACAGCTATTGAAAAATAAACTATTCTGCAATAGCTATTCCAGAATAGCTCCATGTATTGACATGCTATTCTGGAATAAAAGTCAGTCACTTTAGACAAAAGGTTTACCAGTATAGCTATTATAATGTAGACCAGGCCTTAATCCTGGTCTACATATAAAAGTTAGGTCAATATAGTAACGGTGCTCAGGGCTATGAAAAATTCACCCCCCTGAGTGTTGTAGCTATTCCAACCTAACCTCTGCAGCTAGGTCAGCGTTTCTCAAACTTCATTGCACCGCAACCCCCTTCTGACAACAAAAATTACTACATGAGCTCAGCAGGGAGGAAGAAGAGGGGGCAGAGCCCGAGCCCTGCTGCCCCAGGCTAAAGCCCTCAGGCTTTGGCTTCAACCCAAGGCCCCAGCAAGTCTAACGCTGGCTCTGGTGACCCACTTTGGGGTCCTGACCCACAGTTTGATAACCGCTGAGCTAGGTCAATGGAAGAGTGCTTCCATCAACCTAGCTACTATCACTCAGAGAGATAGCGTTCCTCCAGCTAAGAAGAAAACACTTCCCTCCCTATAGGAAGCATCTAAACCATAGCACTACAGCGGCATAGCTACTGCACCACAGTTGTACCTCCATAGCACCCATAGTGTAGGAGTGGCCTTAAAGCCAGAGATGAAATAAACTGCTGCTAATGGACACTCCAGACATATTATAAGCGTTGTCCTAGCAGAAATAGTTCACTTTAATACCCTAATAAAGCTATATGAATTAGTCACCTTTTGTGTCTCATAATTGTATCTCATTAAAATATTTGAATAGGGCCAAACAGAATAGAAATAAAAACAAAATCTCGGGAGAATTTATACAGTAATTCCACAAAATTAGAGTGGGTCAGGGATTCTGTCACAGATTTCTACTGTCTCTGGTGATCAAATTGTGCTCAGTCCTGAAAACACATGAGCAGTTCTATTGACTTCAGTGGGACTACTTGAATGAGTAAAATTACTCCTGTAAGCAAATATTTACAGAACTAGGTATATATAGGAATATTGTGATCATGTGTATTATACAGGCAGGAGGCAAATGAGTA
Source organism: Chrysemys picta bellii (assembly GCF_011386835.1). Taxonomy (NCBI): domain Eukaryota; kingdom Metazoa; phylum Chordata; order Testudines; family Emydidae; genus Chrysemys; species Chrysemys picta. The sequence continues at coordinate 140,286,610 of NC_088793.1, read as the reverse complement.
ACCAATGCACATACACGTTTTAAATTGATGGTTAAACTTTTGTAGTGTTGAAATTCAAATCTAATAATCCACCTTGGATTAAAGGTTGGTAACCCACAGAGATTCAACACTTCTTCCAGTTTTATTTGAAGTGCACCATGATTTACGATCACTGATGGGATGCCTTTATAAATATGCCTAAAATTGGTTTTGTTTACAGTATATGATAGCCATTTTAATTTTTTTCTTACTGTTCAGGGTTTGCAATTTGTTAAACTGTGTGTGGCTGGTTATTAAACTATATAATGAAATCAACACTTTATTTTGCCTGCTGTATAAATGATCCGGTGATACCAAAGTATCAGCTGGTATTGGTGTTTGTTTCATCTCAGTCTCTAAAGATGCATTGGTAGTTTGCACTGAATCAACCAAAGAAACTGAAAGCATAATTTAGAGGAAGGATGGTCATGTAGCTAAGGCGCACAGTTTGGATCAATTTGCCTAGAAAGCACATACAGAGAAAATAGAAGAGGGGAGTGTGGCAGCCAGAATAATGTGAGGGTTAATGTCCTTCATCATCTGCAACCATTTAAGGGGTACATAGTCTGTTACTTGATCAAAGGCACCCCTTATCAGGTAGTAGCCTCATGCCCCCACCCCCTCTCATTTGATGGCCAGCGCTCTTTCTCAGTGATAGAATACCGGGTCTCTCATTGCTGCAGCTACCAGCTTATGTATAGTATTGGCTGTTCCAACCTCTGAAAGTTTTGTGACAGCATGCTCCCAGTCCAACTGTGGAGGCATCCATTTGTAATATAAAACGGGAGTGAAAAGTCCCAACACCATAGCACAGATTGTTGACCGAGGATATCCTTCATTAGGCAAAGGCCTTGTTATACTCAGTTATCCACTGGACTGCTTGGGGAACATTGGCCTTCACGAGGTTTGCCAATGGTGCTGCAAGTGTCATGAGGTGGGGCACAACATTTTGGTAATAACTGGACAGACCCAGGAAAGCCTGTACCTGTTTTTTGGTGGGAACTGGGGATCTTCCTTCCTGTGTAATCTTGCAGTGGTTGAACCCAGCCAATTCCCTAAGAGACACTGGATTTCCTGCATCCCAAACATATCTTTTTTTTTGGATTAGCAGTGAATCCTGCCTCCTTCAGTGATTGCAACACAGAGGCCAGGTGTAGCAGATACAACTGCCAAATTGTACAAAAATATCATCCAAATAGTCTGCTGCGAACTGGCTATGGTGGCATAGGACATAGTCTATATGGAATGTGGCTGGGGCCCTGTGCAATCCAAAGGGCATGGCTGTAAATTGAAAAAGCCCAAGATGTGTGGCAAGTGCTGTCTTCCCTTTGGAATCTGGGTCCAGGGGTATTTGCCAATGCCCTTTTGTTAAATCAAATGTGGTTATAGGTTTAGCCTTCCCAAGATGGTCGATGAGTTGATCAATGCATAGCATTGGGTAGGCATCAAATTGTGATACTGAGTTAAGCTTCTTGAAGTCCACACAAAAATCTAGTGGCCCCCATCAGGTTTGGGAACCAGAACCACCAGGCAACACCAGGGGCTCTTGCACTCCACGATGATTCCAAGGTCTAATATGGCCTGTACCTCCTGTTCCATGGTTTTGCAGAGTGGCTCAGGAACATAAGTCTCATGTTCCTGGGTTTACTTCTGGGCTGGTTGGGATTTGTTGTTTCATAAGATGTGTTCACCCTGTCTGGATGGAGAACACCATGTCATAGTAGGTCAGTAAGTTCCTTACTTGATAGCGTAAGAGAGGAGGAAGATTTTTTTCTATTGGCACATTTTCAGTGCTTGCTGGCTCTTGTATTTGGGGACCAGATCCTCAGGGAGGTCCCTAGGAATCTATTAATAAGCTTTCTTGAGCTCACCACAGTTTTAACATATTTATGTGGAAAATTTGCTAATACCTAACTTAACTAAGTGAACTTAAAAGCAAAAAAGTTTTGTCTCACCATATGTTTACAGCAATCTGTACTGCTGAAGAGCCTCCCAGCCAGGACTCCCTCCCCCACAAGTTTAGTTCTCTAAGAGTTGTTGACGTCATGAACACAGATGAAGGAGGAGAGTGAAATCAAGTGTTTTCCTCCCTTTTTATAACTCAATTTCTTGTGCTAGAAATATCCTTTCTGAGTCATGGTGACAAAACAGTCTCTTGTGGATGTGCGGCTTAAACCATCCCTGTGATGGAATGTAAATTTTTTGTTTATCCCTGCCCCCTGCAGGAAAATGGCTGCTTAAGCAGGTGATAGCCCTTTAGCACCTGGCTCAGGTGCTAGTGTGTCTTTGTCCCTGAAAAACTGGTTTGGGCCTGCTTTTCTTAACCTTGGAGCATGTTATAACAATGTTATACAGTAGAGTCTTGTAATTTTACATACCATGTTGCCACTCATATTTTACCAGGTCAATAACGTTCAGCAGATTATGACTTTGCAAATGGTACCTCACAAGGCATACTTTGTACAAAATACAGGCGAGTGTCATCTTACGCGGGGGTTCCATTCCGCAGTTAGCGCGTAAAGCGAAAACCACATATAGTCAAAATTACATTGAGTTGAATGGCGGATGGAATCACCCGCACTACAAGTACAGTATTAAAATTATTTTTCTCTTTTTTTTGTTTTTGCCAACCACTTAAAGCTGAAATCACACATGTTAAATGCGCGTAAGATGCGACAGACTTGTATATCATAACCTTATAAAATGGTGAATTTGGGGAGAGGTTGGGGAAGAGTCAACACGGCTTTTGTAAAGGGAAATTATGCCTCACCAATCAATTAGAATTCTCTGAGGGGATCAACAAGCATGTGGACAAGGGTGATCCCACTGATATAGTGTACTGGACTTTCAGAAAACCTTTGACAAGGTCCCACACCAAAGGCTGTTAAGCAAAGTAAGCTGTCCTGGGATAAGAGGGAAGTTCCTTTCATGGATCAGTAACTGGTTAAAAGATAGGAAACAAAGGACAGGAATAAATAGTCAGTTTTCACAGTAGAGAGAGGTAAATACCAGGGTCCCTCAAGGATCTGTACTGGGACCAATGCTGTTCAACTTTTCCATAAATGATCTGGAAAAAGGGGTAAACAGTGAGGTGGCAAAATTTGCAGATGATACAAAACTACTCAAGATAGTTAAGTCCCAAGCAGACTGCAAAGAGTTACGAAACGATCTCACAAAACTGGGTGACTGAGCAACAAAATGGCAGATGAAATTCAATGTTGATAAATGCAAAGTAATGCACATTGGAAAACATAATCCCAACTATACGTACAAAATGATATGGTCTAAATTAGCTGTTACCACTCCAGAAAGAGATCTTGGAGTCATTGTGGATAGCTCTCTGAAAACATCTGCTCAATGTGCAGCAGCAGTAAAAAAAGCTAAGAGAACGTTAGGGATCATTAGAAAAGGGATAGATATTAAGACAGAAAATATCATAATGCTATTATATAAATCCCTGGTATGCCCACACCTTGAGTACTGGATGCAGTTCTGTTCACCCCACCTCAAAAAGATATATTAAAATTGGAAAAAATACAGAGAAGGATAACAAGAATAGGGGTTTGGAAAAGCTTCCATAAAAGGAAAGATTAAAAGGACGGGGACTGTTCATCTTAGAAAAGAGATGACTAAGGGGGAATATGATAGAGGTCTATAAAATCATGACTGTTGTGGAGAAAATGAATAGAGAAGTGTTATTTACCCCTTCACATAACACAAGAACTAGGGGTCACTCAATAAATTAATAGGCAGCAGGTTTAAAACAAACATAAGGAAGTACTTCTTCACAAAATGCAGTCAACCTGTGGAACTTGTTGCTAGGGGATGTTGTGAAGGCCAAAAATATAACTGGGTTCAAAAAAGAATTAGATAAGTTCATGGAGGATAGGTCCATCAACAGCTATTAGCCAAGATGGTCAGGGATCCAACTCCATGCTCTGAGTGTCCCTAAACCTCTGACTGTCAGAAGCTGGGATTGGACAATAAGGGATAGACCACTTGAATTGCCCTCATCTGTTCATTCCCTCTGAAGTATCTGGTACCAGCCACTGTCATAAGACAGGATACTGGGTTAGATGGACCACTGGTCTGACCCAGCATGGCTATTCTTATGTGTATGCCTCTCCAAGGGTTTCTCTCATTGTTTCTGAGCCAAATCAGAAGGTCAATATCAGGAAAAAGGTTGTCCTGAGCTGGTTTTGTTGAGCTGCCAGCTGGTTTGTCAGCCACCAGGCCTTCTCAGCTAATGGTCACTGTTTCCAAGTCTTCTTGGGTCACGATGAGTCTTCACAAAGTTCAGACATGGCAAATGGAAAGATGTCAGACAATCAGGCTAGAGCAGAATCTGGATTCTCTGGGTCAGGGGTGGCCAAGCTGTGGCTTTTCAGAGGTTAATATGCGGCTCCTTGCATAGGTGCTGACTCCGAGGCTGGAGCTACAGATGCTAACTTTCCAGTGTGCTGTGGGGTGCTCACTGCTCAACCTCCTGCTCTGCCCCAGGTCCTGCCACCACTCCACCCCCTTCCCCAAGGCCCCTGTCTCTTCCCCTGAGCCTGGCATGCCCTCGCTCCTCCCCCCCCCCACCAGCGCTGCCTCCTGCGCACTGCAAAATAGCTGATTGTGGCGGGTGGGAAGCGTGGGGAGGGAGGGGGAGGCACTGATTGGCAGGGCTGCCAGTGGGCGGGAGGCGCTGGAGGGTTGGAGGGTGGTAGCAGATAGGGGGCGGATGACATATTACTGTGGCTCTTTGGCAATGTTCATTGGTAAATTCTGGCTCCATCTCAGGCTCAGGTTGGCCGCCCCTGGGTGATGCAGCAGTAGTGAGGAGAATGTTGCCAATACCTTCCGATTACCACTTCCCATGGCAAGTTGGGGGTTACACCAACACAAAGTGTTCTGGCCTGGTTCCCTATATTCAAATGCACCCAGGCCGTAAGATAGCGATGAGTGTCCCTGTGAACAACGGTCACTTGCACTAGGTCATTATCTCACAACTCTTCCAGATCCAGTAATGTCTCCCTGACCAAGGTCTGGGAGCACCCAGAGCATATTAGTCCTGTCATCATTTGGCCCCCAAGTACCACGGGAGCTACACATTCCCAGCAACAGCTTTCATCTGTTTGGCCAGAGACCTCACCATTCTACACAACCACACTATGTGAAATCACACTCCATGACAAGGTGCGAGTGTCTGACATGCCCCAGCTTCCCACAGTGGAAAGAAATGATTGGGGAGGCCCCTTGGCCAGTTCCTTACCCTGCTTCTGGGAGAGACTTTGTGCACTTCCCATCTCATGGTTCTTGCAGTGGTGTTTTGGGGCACCTTCTGGGTCCACTGGAAGGGTAGCCCTCCTAGCCCTTTTCTGGTTGACTCTTCAGGAGGCTGGGGCCGGTTTCACCAAACCTGGGATGTTTGTTCTGGCTGAACTGTCCTGTCGCCATAAAGTCCTCAGTGAGCTAGACAGCAACTGTCAGTGTGCTGGGGTTGTGTTCACATACACAGGTTTGAATGGTGGTTGGCAAAATATCTAGGTACTGTTCGAGTACCACTGACTCCAGAATCTCAACCGGAGAGTAGGATGCTGGCAGGACCTAGTGGGTGGCCCCAAAGGTGCCGACTTTCTAATTTACTGGGGGGTGCTCCCACCGGCTCTGCCCCAGGCTCCACCCCACTCCACCCGTTCCCCCAACGCCCCACCCTGCCACTTCCCACCCCTGCTCCACCCTCACCCCGCCTCTTCCTGCCCCCTTCCTGAGCATGTCCCACCCTTGCTCCTCCCCCACAGAGCCTCCTGCATGCTGAGGAACAGCTGATTGTGGTGGGCAGGAGGCGCAGGGGGGGAGGGAGAGGCGCTGATTGGTGGGCCCCATTGTTGGATGGGACGTGCTGGGGAGAGGGGGAGCTGGCTGCCAGTGGGTACTGAGCACCCACCATTTTTTCCCATGGATGCCTCCAGCCCTGGAACACCCACAGCGTTGGCACCTATGAGTGACCCAGTTCTTTAGCCACTGAGCCATAGCCCGGGGTCATGACCCTGGTTCTGTCCAGAATTGATGCTGGTATGTCTCTGGTAATATCACTAGTTGGTCAAGGACAGTGGTTTTCAGAGCATCATAGTTCTTTGCAACTTCATCATCTAGGTTCTGGTAGACCACCTGGGCTTCCCCAGTCAAAAAGGGGCTACTCACGTGACCCACATGGTCTTCTCCCATGGAGTGGCATAGATTACCTGCTCAAACGTAAGAAGATACACTTCAGTGTCATCAGCGGGTCCCAATTTGGAAAAGGCAATACCTGGGGATGACAAAGTCACTTCAGAGTTGGAGAAGCCACTAACCTGTTCCAGCATTGCTTCCTGAAACTGCTGCTGCCATTGCTGCTGTTGCTACTGCAATGGTTCAAGCACAGCTGCTGCTAGGTGGCTTGCTGCCCTTCCAGGAAAAGCCACTGCACCTCTGCTTGGGCCTGATGCTGCCGCTGAGCTAGAAGTCATATTATCTCTTCCATGGGTCCCCTTCACAGAAAAAGAGGGAGTCAACTCCACTTCTGGTACTAGCAGGCAGGGCTGTTCTGGAATTGCAGCCACACATGGAATTGCAGCCACTCCCTGCCTTAGGCCATGTCTACACTACAAAATTAAGTCGATCTAAGTTACGATGACGTATGGCCGCTGCAGTAATTAAATCGCTTTTGTATGTCCACACTATGCTCCTTGTGTCAGCAGTGCACATCCTCACTACCAGCACTTGAATCGATGCAGAGAGCAGTACACCGTGGGTAACTATCCCACTGCGCAACTCACCACCATCTAGTGTTCATAACGCTCATCACAATACTGAAGAGCAGTGTAGGATCCATGCTTCTCGCAGAGATGGTGGACCTGTGGGTTTGTGGGGCTTTTGACAAGGAAATTAGATGCCCATAGAATGATGGGATGGAGAAAACTGCATCATGGGATGTTGAACCAAGGTTCCCAGTCACCCCTGTGCAACTTGTTTGCCCCCATTGGCATTGCAAACCCTTCCCAAAACAGAGGCAATCCCAGCCATGGTGAGTATGGCCCAGAGGGGTAGGGGTGGGCAGCTGAGACAATAAAGGGGGGATCTCTCAGACATGAGCATGCGGTTAGGGCAATTGAACTGAATACTGGCACCGTTGTCCACAGGAAGTGGTGACTTTAGCTGATATCTCACTCCTGAGGGTAACAAAGGCTGAAATGGAACAGCTCCTGCATGCGTCCAGCTGCAGACTGGGTCAGTATGTTGCTAGTCAGTGTGCTGCAATCATGCCTGCTGAAGTAATTGCAGAGTTGCGCGGGAAAGTGTCCTACCGTGGCAGAAGAAATAAGGCAGTCCTCCCCAGAAATCTTCGGCAGGGGACTGCAGACTACCTCCAGGAAAGCTTCCTTGAGACCTCTATGGAGGATTCACAGGCCATCCCCGTCCACGTAAACAAACTATTCTGCAGAGCTCCCTCTGCCTAACTGTTAAGAAGCAGATAACAACTCTACCTCTATTGGTTATTTCACTACCTCTTGCAGCATGATTAAAAAAGAATAAATGGACAGATGTGTCCCTGCAATATCAAAACAAACTGCATACTTACCAGTGGTTCCTATCCCTGCATCAAGCTCACCCGTGCTGGACTGCTGGGAGTGGCTTGACTGCTCAGGAGTCAAAAAGAGGTCCTAACTCACAGCACCACTGGATCCCCCAGTCACCAGTCCCTCATTCTCCTCCTCCTTTTCCTTGTCCAAAACCTCATCCACAGTGTTCACTATGATGGCCTGTGACTCCAGCTCCCTGGAAGTATCAACAGGGCCCTTGAGGGGGGTCGCCACCAAGGATGGCGTGCAGCTCCTTGTAGAAGCAGAATATCTGCTGCTCCGCACCAGAGTGGCTGTTTGCCTCCCTTGGCTTCTGGTACGCCTGCCGCAGTAAGTTGGCTTTCACGTGGCACTGCTATGTGTCCCTCTTGTAGCCCTTCTCCCCATACCCCAAACAATCTGCTCATAGATGTAGACGTTTCTACGACTGGATTGGAGCTGTGCCTCCACAGACTCTTCTCCCCACAGACCCAGGAGATCCACCACCTCCTGTGTACTCCAGGCAGGAGCGCATTTGCAGCATGGAGCCAGCATGGTCCGCTGGGCAATTGCTAGGTGAGCTCTCCATGCCACGCAAACATGAAATCAAATTTAAAATTCCCAGGGCTTTAAAGAGATGGGGTGTTTTCCTGTGTACCTGACCGCCAGGTAACTAAACAGTGACCAGAGCAGTCATGGTGGGGCATCATGGGACACCTTCCGGAGACCACTAAAGTTGACATAAATAATGCAGCATCTACACTGACACTGTTCGACCTAACTACGTCAAACTAAGTGCTATGCCTCTCATGCAGGTGGAGTTATTAAGTCGACGTAGTGAGCAAGTTACATCGGCAGGAGCAATATTGTAGTGTAGACGCTTACGCAGTTAGGTCAACATAAGCTGCCTTGCATCAACCTAATTCTGTAGTGTAGACTAGATCTTAGTTTGCAAAGTTTGGCCACCCGCTCAGGGAAGGGTGGCCTGTGCTGTAAGCTTGGCATCAATCTCTAAACCTCTAAACAAAAATAGTGACTCAGGATTCAGCTGTCTGCACCTGTGAACAAAGGAAAAAAACCTCTTAAAAATGCAAGCACTTAGGGCCAGGCCTGGTTCTGAAGCATGCCTCCCCTGTCCCAGTCTGAGCCAGCTCTGCCCTCAAGCGAATGCACGCAAACCTTCTCAACTGGCCTGCTAGTTCTTGATTGGTCAGTATTTCCTCTTAGCCCTTCTAGGCCTCTGGAGTAGTGGTTCTTCCAGGGGGTACATCAACTCATCTAGATATTTGCCTAGTTTTACAACAGGCTACATAAAAAGCCCTAGCGAAGTCAGTATAAACTAAAATTGCATACAGACTTGTTTATACTGTTCTATATATTATACACTTAAATGTAAGTACAATGTTTATATTCGAATTGATTTCTTTTCTAATTATATGGTAAAATGAGACAGTAAGCAATTTTTCAGTAATAGTGTGTGATGACACTTTTCTATTTTAATGTCTGATTTTGTAACCAAGTAGTTTTTAAGTGAGGTGAAACTTGGGGGTACGCAAGACAAAAGACAAATCAGACTCCTGAAATGAGTACAGTAGTCTGGAAAGGTTGAGAGCCACTGCTCTGGAGGACTGTCTTGTTGGTCATCTGGTCTGGGTGGATTTTCCTTGGGCAAGGAGCGTTGGAGTGCAGATGTCTCCAGCAGGGGGAAGAGTAGGCCTGATAGACCTCATCACAGGGAGTCAGTGGCATCTAAGAGAGATCGCACACCTGAGGATCCAGCACATTGAAAAGGGGATATGACATTGCTGTACATCTCTTTAAATATGACTGCAGCCATCCAAAGGTGAAGCTGCTAGCAGACACTGTGCCTGAATATTCATAGAACAAAGTAGGCCTTAGTTTTTATCATTGTGATACAAATGACTATTCATTAATCCATGACTAATCCAGCTTTTTGGAAATTGCCATGCTGGAAAGTGTAACTTAATATTTATTTAGGCTTTCCCGTGGTTACCTGAATGTACATTACAGTGGCAGAAGTCTTCTAAAAGTAGGCATCATGCTGGTAGTGTAAACCTATAGCATAGGGTGGATCCAGACTTCTGCTTCAAGGGTACACTAGGCACAAAGGGCTTCTTCTATCAGAAAAGCAGAAATGCAAGATCTCTACCTGGCACTCATGAGAGTATCACAAGGGACTGTTGCTACCATGCCAGCCAATGTACCATGGCCCTAAAAAACGTGTCTTACTAACCAGGGGCCATGCCCTGCATAGTCAGCTAAGGCATATGATGCATTCTGTAGCACATTCTAACTGGGGAACCATACCAGTCCCTTTCACCTGCCAGCATATTGTGGCTGACCACATGGAACCATCCTACCCTGTCCTGGCGGGATTGTTCTTGAAACAGATGTTCGGTTGCTTGCAATTCTCTCCCTCCCACAGTGACAATGAGACCTGAAACCAGGGGAAATATTGACTTCCAAATTTAATTACAAAGGGGTTGCCTCTACAAAGATGTGGGGAAACCTGCTACCCCCTCCAAACCATGTGAAGAAGATCAGTGGGGTAATTTCTAGTCTGATGTAAGGGTTCCACAGATCTCAAATCCAGGCCCACAACTCTCACACCCTTGCCACCACTAAGCAGCTCACCCAGAACTACTGGAAGTGAGGGGCTAGCAAAACTCTGACCCCTCCCAGAGGATCCTGACTGGGGATGATGACCAGCCCCATTAATTGGCTGACCATACTATTTAAGCCAGAAAGAAGCACAGGAAGTTATTCGAGCAGCCAAGAGACTTTCTGATTGGGCTGGACTCTTGTTTGATCCCTGGTTCTCTGAGCCTGACCCTGATTCTGGCTCTGACCCCTCGCTTGGTTCCTGATTCTGACTCTGACCAGTAAGTCAGACCACTTACCTCCTGGTCCTGACACCCATTCATTCAAAACTTTTACGATGTACTGCAACATGCTAGTACAGTGAAGTACTGCTATAACATGTTCTTCCTTTTGAATAAAGGTGAAATACCTTCTGTTTTAAGAGCTCGGAGAGCAAATCTGCATGATTATTAATAATCTTTACACTGAGACGTGTATCTGGAAAAGATTAAAAATGGCTAACAGATATCTGCCAAGTTGCTGATGAATAGTTCTGGTAGCTATGGAGATAATACATGTGACTTTTCTGATCTTTTGTGATTCTGAGAACTATCTCCCATTTGCTTACCATCAGAAGCTATATTCTCCTGAATAATTCTGGCTGTCACAATTCCTGTAATAATTTTAGAGGTCAGGTTACCAGAGTATTTGGAGTTCTCCCCAGCAAAGATGGGTCTATATGCCCAATTGACCCAGTCCTTGATACGATTTCAGTGGAGTCTCCCTTGGGGGAAACAGATAGCTATAGAGAGAGGAAACAGAGCTGACTTTTAAAGACCTATCTTTATCTTTCTGTCTATCCAGCTGATGCTTGTTACCATAGTATCTGAGAACATTTATCAGCCTGCAGCTGATAGCCTCCCCACTGACCTGAGAAACCTAGAAATGCAAAGAAGAATCTTAGCTTTAATTTTAAGAGTCAATTTCCATCTCTTTTCTTTATAAAGATAGTCTTGAAAAGTAGAGCACTAGAGTTGAAAATCTGTTATTGACTTCTAAAATTCACAGGTTATTCAGAGCCCCCCAAGGCTGGCCTTTGGGTCTGTGAAAACTGTGGTCACATTTGGGACCACCCCAGTGCTATCAGCAAGCAGCCAGGGTACATCTTGATTTTGGGGAAGATTCCATTCCGATTTGTGGCTCTGAGAGGTAATGACAGCCAGGCTGCTACTGATGACACTGGGGTTGTCACAAATTCCCTCTGAGCCTGTAGCTGAGCCAACTCCTCTGCTGGGCAGCCAACGAGCCTTCTGGCCATAACATAGGGCAGCTCAACGTCATGACAGACAGCGCAGTATAGTGGACTAGATACAGGCCTGATGATAAGGGACTCCTGCATTCTAATCCTTGTTCTACCACTTTATCCCTTCTGTGGCCATGGTCAAGTTTCTGCTTTGGTCTCCCCTCGCTGTACAATGGGGATGATAGTATTTACCTGACTCATGGAGAAAGGATAAATAAATAATTGTTTATAAAGCACTATATACATTCTGAAATTCATAAGAGTACACACAAAATCCTCCAGTGGCTGGAGCAACTAGACAATTGTCCCTTGCAAAACTTTTTTAAATGTTACTAATAAGACAGACCGTGGTGCATGCACCTGGACTCCACATCACAGCAGGAGTTGGGATGAACCTAATCATCACACATATATGCATTTCCAATATAAAGTGAGTTTGTTAACTAACATTAGGGTGACCAGATGTCCCATTTTTAAAGGGACAGTCCCATATCACTGGTCTACAATTTTTGAGAATTCGTCTGCTTCAGAGATAAAATGTGCTATTTATTATGTATTTTGATGTGCTGAATTCAAATATGACAATTAAAACAACTGATTGGCTACTGTTTCTAAGATATTTAAGTTTTTACATTTTATGTCTATGTATATTGTGTAGATAGTAGAGTTTTAATCATAAATTGTAAACCTAGGTCTTTTCATGTGTTTATGGTTGCTTTACATGATAATATTTCACCTGTCCTGTTTATGTAACACTTTAAAAATCAGCAAAAGGGTTATATAAATAAAATGTATTATGAAACAAAAGGCAAAAAACTATTATGTACATAGTTTAGTCCTATTCAGTGTCTACTCAGCGCTTCTTGGCTTGTCTCTTGTATTCATTAAATGGAGCATCTCTTGTCACTGTCCAGCAATAGTCTGCAAGCATTGATGGGCTCCATTTGCCCTGATAGCGTTTCTCCATTGTTGCAATGTCCTGGTGAAATCGCTCGCCGTGCTCGTCGCTCACTGCTCCGCAGTTCGGAGGAAAAAAATCTAGATGAGAGTGCAAAAAATATATCTTTAGTGACATGTTGCAACCAAGGCTTTTGTATGCCTTGAGGAGGTTTTCCAGCAACAATCTGTAGTTGTCTGCCTTGTTGTTTCCGAGAAAATTTATTGCCACTAACTGGAAGGCTTTCCATGCCGTCTTTTCCTTGCCACACAGTGCATGGTCAAATGCATCATCTTGAAGAAGTTCACGAATCTGAGGACTAACAAAGACACCTTCCTTTATCTTAGCTTCACTTAACCTTGGAAATTTTCCACGGAGGTACTTGAAAGCTGCTTGTGTTTTGTCAATGGCCTTGACAAAGTTCTTCATCAGACCCAGCTTGATGTGTAAGGGTGGTAACAAAATCTTCCTTGATTCAACAAGTGGTGAATGCTGAACACTTTTCTTCCCAGGCTCCAATGACTGTCGGAGTGGCCAATCTTTCTTGATGTAGTGGGAATCTCTTGCACGACTATCCCATTTGCAGAGAAAACAGCAGTACTTTGTGTATCCAGTCTGCAGACCAAGCAAGAGAGCAACAACCTTCAAATTGCCACAAAGCTGCAACTGATGTTGGTCATAGTTTATGCACCTCAAAAGTTGTTTCATGTTGTCCTAGGTTTCCTTCATATGGACTGCATGACCAACTGGAATTGATGGCAAAACATTGCCATTATGCAGTAAAACAGCTTTAAGACTCGTCTTCGATGAATCAATGAACAGTCTCCACTCATCTGGATCGTGAACGATGTTGAGGGCTGCCATCACACCATCAATGTTGTTGCAGGCTACAAGATCACCTTCCATGAAGAAGAATGGGACAAGATCCTTTTGACGGTCACAGAACATGGAAACCCTAACATCACCTGCCAGGAGATTCCACTGCTGTAGTCTGGAGCCCAACAGCTCTGCCTTACTCTTGGGTAGTTCCAAATCCCTGACAAGATCATTCTGGTCACCTTGTGTTATGAGGTGTGGTTCAGAGGAGGAGGATGGGGTACTGGGCGTATAGCTGATGGAATGTTTGGATAATGCACAGTCCACTTTTTCTTCCTTGACACACCTTTCCCAACTGGAGGCACCATGCAGAAGTAACAATTGCTGGTATTATCTGTTGACTCTCTCCAAATCATTGGCACTGCAAAAGGCATAGATTTCCTTTTCCTGTTCAACCACTGGCGAAGATTTGTTGCACAAGTGTTGCAGCATATGTGTGGGGCCCACCTCTTGTCCTGATCTCCAATTTTGCAGCCAAAATAAAGGTGATAGGCTTTCTTAACCATAGTGCTTATACTGCGCTATTGTGATGCAAAAATCACTTCACCACAAACATAGCAGAAGTTATCTGCACTGTTCACACAAATACGAGGCATCTCTGCTCACTTTGGCTACACAGAAATGTGTCCCTTTGCAAAATCAAACACTGACAAATAAGAGAGAACGACACTGTATGATTTCTAGAGCTGATATAGGGCAACTTGTTCAGCAAAGTGATGTAAGCTTTGTTATGATTGCATCATCCATGGTTTCTAGGAATAACATGATACAATTCATATCATGTATGATGCAATACCAACTTCAGATTGCATCATTCATTGTTTTGCCTAAAAAGCAAACCCAGTCATAGATTTATTCATAGATCCAGTCAAAGATGTATTTTAGTCATTTGTGGTTTAAATTGAGATCCCTTCCCTTTATAACTCACTTATCCTCCATCATTCCCAAGTCAAGGGTCGTATGTACTGACCCAATAGCATATCTTGAAAACTAGAGCCAATCAACAATTTTAAGCATCATTTTCATTCTCAGTGACCCGAATTAGTAAAGTTTGACTACATTTATTTCAGAAGCATTTTGGCTGTAGAGCAGTGTATTTAAGCCCTCCTGCAGGTGTCCCTCCTGCAGGTGTATTTAAGCCCTCCTGCCCATTCTTAAAAATGGGCAAATTGTCCTGTATTTTCTGTTTCCCCCTCATCAGTACTGGTGGGTCCTGCTGCTGTCCAGATCCCTGCTCACCAGCCCCCGCCCACCAGTCGTGAGTGGGGGAGGGTGTGTGTGCAAGGCTGGTGGCGGGGCAAAGATGCAGCGCGTGGGGCCGTCCGCTCTCCCTGCTGGTCCATCAGCACAGCCCACGCTGCATGCCAGCTCTTGGCCAGCAGGGCTCCACTCCCGTCCCAGCCAGCACTGGCTGTGCACTGTTTCCAGTTCCCAGCCGGCACTGGCTACACGCTGCGAGGGCTGGTGAGTGTGGGCAGGCACCAGGTGGCAGCTGCCGGTTACATGTCGCCTCTTCTGCCCATCCATTGGCCCTTTACATGTTCCCCTCTTGCAGTCCTCTCCCTGCTTTGCCCCTTCACCCCCCTCCAGCCCTGCTGCTCATCCGTATCCCTCCCAGCGCAGCACGTCAGAGTGCTCAGCTCACCCCAATAGCTTGGCCGGCAGGCTCTGTCCTTCCCCCATTGCCTCTGGCTGGGCCGGTGCCCTGGGAAAGCCCAAGACCCTCTGGCCCAGGCGCTGGCCAGGAGGAGCCAAGCCCTGCATGTGCCAAAGCCCTGTACAGCGCTGGCACGAGGAAGCCTCTCTGCTCATCAGCTAAGCTCTGGAGTGTGTGTGTGGGGGAAGCGATTTCTAGCCTGTTCATGCCCTGACCTGTAGGCTCCACAGAAGCCCCCGGGGCAGGGGCTTAGCACCCTCTTCACCCATCCTTCCCCCCGACCCTGGGTCCTGCCCCCAGGAGTGTGGGGCTCCTCCGTCCCCCAGGCACCCTCCCTTGCTGAGCCACCTCTCTGGCCGAGTTCGCTGAAGCCTCTGCAGTCAGGGTCCCTGAGTCTTGGTGCACAATGCAGCCTTAGCGCTTAACCCCTTCCTGCCTGTGCTGTAGCCAGGGGATAGGAGGCTGCTGGGTTATGTGGGTGGCCAGCAGCAGCCTGGACGTGTTAGCTGCCTTTCAACACTGTGCGGGTAGGAAGGGACAAGCTCCTTTCAGCCACACGGGGAAGCGGGGAGAAGAGATGAGCTCTGCAAAAACGTGGGCCAGGTCATCCCTTCTCCCCTCCGCTCCCCACCTGCGGCAGGAAGCAGCTCCGGTCCCTTCTCTCTTACACAGTGCTGAAAGGCTGCTGCTTGCCACAATCTCGTGTGAACCCTGGCAGAAACCGGAGGGGGGAGGGGGCATGTGACCCTGTGTGCCCGCACCACATGTTGCCTCGGGAAGACGCAACACCAGGTATTAGGAGAGGCGGGTCCATTTCAGGGGCCCAGCCCAGCATGGAGGTTGGAGAGCACCAGGCAGGGAGGGTCAGGTAGGTCTGTCACCCCCGCAGTGTGAGAGAGGTGTACGGGAGTGTGTGTGTGTCACCTCTCCCCGTGTGTGTGTGTGTCACTCCTCCCTGTGTGAACCCTAAAGCGGGGGTGGGCAAACTTTTTGGCCTGAGGACCACATCTGGGTATGGAAATTGTATGGCGAGCCATGAATGCTCACGAAATTGGGGGTTGGGGTGTGGGAGGGGGTCAGGGCTCCAGCTGGGGGTGCAGGCTCTGAGGTGGGGCCAGAAATGAGGAGTTCAGGGTACAGGAGGGGGTTCCGGGCTAGGGCAGGGGGTTGAGGTGTGGGATGGGGGGGCTCCAGGTGGGGGTGCGGACTCTGGGGTGGTGCTGGGGATGAAGGGTTGGGGGTGCAGGAGGGTGCTCCGTGCTGGGACCAAGGGGTTCGGAGGGTGGGAGGGGGATCAGGGCTGGGGCTTGGGACGTGGGAGGAGCTCAGGGGTGCAGGCTCCAGGCAGCTCTTACCTCAAGCAGCTCCCAAAAGCAGCTGCATGTTCCACATCTGACATCTACGTGGAGCGCGGCCAGGCAGCTCTGAGTGCTGACCGGTCCACGGGCACTGCCCCTGCAGCTCCCATTGGCCGTGGTTCCAGCTGAAATTACATGTATAATAAATATTAAACAATAAATGAATAAAGCCGTCTACACATCCATGTGTCCATGATCTAGAGCTTCAGAAATCCAGAGCAAATGTACAAAAGGTGACCTCTGGGACCAGGAGAGACAGAGCAAGTTCAGTGTCTAGCAAGACAACAGCACCTTGGTAGGGGAGCAAAACCTAAGATAAGAACAGACCATAAAACAGAATGAAACCGAAACAGAGGAGGAAAAATTAGACAAAACAAGAGAGAAAAGTTGGAAAGAAGAACAGAAACTGGAGAAAATAAAATAGAGAAAAGCTGGATATGGGATAGAAGACAAAAAAGATCAACTTTCATCCTGTCAGCAGCATAATGTGACAAAATGGTTTTGAGCCTTGAAAAAGCAATAAGGAAGAAAGTGGAGGATCTAGCAATCATAATATTAGGTCTGAAATGCTGATGGGTAAGGCCCCGTCTTGCAAACAATTATCCAAGTGCTTAACTTTACTCGTGAGTAGTCTCTTAGGGTACGTCTTCACTACCGCCGTATCAGCGGGTAGCAATCAATTTATCCGGGATCAATATATCGTGTCTCGTTAAGACACAATATATTGATCCCCGAACGCGCTCACCATTGACTCCGGAACTCCACCAGAGCGAGCAGCAGTAGTGCCGTCGACGGGGGAGCCGCGGCCGTCGATCCCGCGCCGTGTGGACCCCAGGTAATTCGATCTTAGATACTTCGACTTCAGCTACGCTATTTGCGTAGCTGAAGTTGCGTATCTTAGATCGATCCCTCCCCCAGTGTAGACCAGCCCTTAGAGTTCAAGGGATATCTCCACCAGTGCAAATCACAGCTTTCCTTATCTACACCAGCAGCCTGTGCTGCAAATGATGTCTGAAATCAGTGGCAAATCCCCAAAATGGAGAAGGCTTCAGGCTGCACATTAGTCATAGCCATGACTTCCATGACAGAAACTCAACTTTTTGTAAAAAAGGAGGGTTTTTGCCATGGTGATCAGCCTGTTACAGAGCAAGGCTCCACCACGAATTTTTACAAATTTGGCTCCATATGCCTAGAGTATCAGAATATGGGGGGGGGGGGAAGGGGGAAGGTTATTGTTTTAAACTATTAGTAAAGTATTATCACATAGTTTAAAATAATTTGTATTATAGATACAGTGTTTCATTCACAAAGAATGATACTGAATGCAGGTTATGTTGAGCAAATACAACTTTATTAAACCCTGTGAACTGCTCTATGTGCCTGCATTGCTTGCAGCCTAACGCACCGCATATCCTGTTGCCTCTCATGTCCTTCAATAGCGGTCCCTGCAGGGAATGTGGACTTTCTGACTCCAGTTCTAGTGATCATGAGACATATAAGATATTTATGTGACTTCTCTTATTATTTCCCATGACAAGCAACTCAATATAAATTAAAATATTGTGTGCCAGGGCTTTTCCTTTTTTAAACTAAAATTAAGACTTTCCACTTTTTGTTGTGACAAACAACCACCTCTGGAGAAAGGGCAGGAACATTAAAATGTTAGTTTAAAAAAGCAGATTGAAGGAATGCAAAACGAGTTCAAGAAAACTGGTTGATATTCAGTAATGTTGGCAAGTCAAGTGTAGAAAAGCAATGGGGTGGGGGGATGTATTTGTTTAACAATTTTTTAAGTGATTTTAGGGCTCATTAAAGGTCTTGATTGATGGCCTGGAAACTGAAAGGCTGTTTATCTACTACAACTGAAATTTAAACTTCCTCGTGCTGTCTTCCTCACATCATTGTTTCAACACTAACCTGGAGGTGAGGGGGATAATTAAGGCCCTGATCCTGCAAGCAGCAACTTGGCACAGGGGACTGCCCCTGTGGCGGCAGATTGCAGGATTAGGGCCTTAGGCCCATGGAGGCTGATTCTTCTTTCAGTTTATACCAGTTTTACCATTGTGTATCTCACGTGACGTCAATGGAATTACTCCTGATTTACATCAGTGTAAGTAAGAGGAGGATCAGGCCCCATTGTCTATTAAATTCTCTCTGTTGAGACTCCCAACGTGAGTGTTATTTGTGTTGGTGTTTTCTTGTGAGTCGATAGTTGTTCACTAGGAAATGGACTTAAACCTCCAAGTCATTTCATATAGACCACTGTACAGCCATTCAATTAGGGTTACCATATTTCAGCAAGCAAAAAAGAGGACGGGAGGAGCCCCGCCCTAGCCCCGCCCCTGCCCCTCCCACTTCCCGCCCCCCCAGAACCCCCAACCCTCCCCCCGTTCCTTGTCCCCTGACTGCCCCCTCCTGGGACCCCTGCCCCTAACTGCCCCCCGGGACTCCACTCCCTATCTAAGCCTCCTTGCCTCTTGTCCCCTGACTGCCCCAACCCTTATCCACACCCCCACCCCCAGACAGACCCCTGGGACTCCCACGCCCCATCCAACCACTCCCCACCCCCTGACAGCCCCCCCCAGAACTCCCAACCCATCTAAACCCCTCTGCTCCCTGTCCCCTGACTGCTCCGATCCCTCTCCACACTCCTGCCCCCTGACAGCCCCCCCAGAACTCCCAACCCATCTAAACCCCTCTGCTCCCTGTCCCCTGACTGCTCCGATCCCTCTCCCCACTCCTGCCCCCTGACAGCTCCCCCCCAGAACTCCCAGCCCCCTACCCCCCGCTCCTTGTCCCCTGACTGCCCCCTCCTGGGACCCCTGCTCCTAACTGCCCTCCAGAACCCCACCCCCTACCTAAGACTCCCTGTTCCTTGTCCCCTAACTGCCCCTTCCTAAGACCCCCCCCCAACTGCCCCCCAGGACCCTACCCCCTACCTGTACCCTGACTGCCCAAAACTTTCTCCACTCCCCTCCAAAAGCCCCCCCAGAACCTCCCTGTTCCTTCTCCTGCCCCCCCTTACCCTGCTGCTCAGAACAGGGTGTTGGGCTCTGTGCCAGCCGGACACATGGCTGAGCTCCCCTGCAAAACACAAAACCCGGTCCCTGGCCCTGCACAGGGTTGCCGGAGCGGGCTGCAGGAGGAGGAGCTGCCGGCCGGCTCAGAATGCAGGGAGGGGGGGTGGGAGGAGGAAGCTGCTCTGGAGTCCAGCCCAGGACTTTCCTGCAGCCCTCCCAGCCGGGGGAGGGGGAAATCCCGGACATTGTGAGTGCTTCACAAATTCCCCCCGGACGCTATTTTTAGCACACAAAAGGAGGACATGTCCGGGTAAATCCGGACGAATGGTAACCCTAATTCAATGCTACAAATTTAGGATCATTGCCACTCTGATCCGTAGTTAAACCTGGAACCTAAATGTGCAAGGAAAAGGGGATGATATAGTTGGACTAACTATAAGGGTAACAAACCACTGAAACTAATTAGTGATGTAAGGAATATAAAGGAATTTTAAAAATGCAAAGGAACTAAGAAAGAGGAATATGGGGAAAGCTATAAACACAAAAAAGTACAAGGAGACACTAAAAAAGCAAAAACAAATGAGTGAGAAACTGCCAAAAACATGTCATCACAAGTGTTCTTCAAATAAACAATGGACCAGATTCACTAACACTGATTTCTGATTTAAAGGCAGTTGCCAAAGTATGGAATTACCTACAAACTCTCCTTTTGTCAAGATTAACAACTTGGAGAGTGATCTGTAGAGCTAGTTATTTAATAGCTGGTCATCCCTTACCTTCCTGGTTGGAAAAGATTCCAGGAAGCAAAATGCAGTTGTTCTGTCATATGCAGGGACAGACAGCTGGAGTTTTATGTTGTGTGGAGGAGGACTCACAAAATCAGAAATTTCATTTAGGCCCTGACCTTGCAATGAACTCAGCACAAGCAGTAAATAAGGTGGCTTTAAAGAGTAATTAATGAGAGCTGATGGTTCTGGAGAAAACCTTTGGGCCTGATGTTATTTGAAAGGGTAATTTCCTATAAATTTGGGGCCGAGAATGGGCATGGGCAATTGTTAATTAATAGATTTAGAAACACTGGTACTACTTTTCAGGGAAATCCATCATAAAAATTTATGCCCAGTTTTTTGAGATGCTATGAGGTTTGTTTGTTTGGTTTGTACTGTTTCTTTAAAGAAGCATGACCTGATGGGATATCTGACTCAGGTTTAAAAAAACTGCTACAGCAGGCTACCCTCCCTCTGTTAAGACTGCACTCCTAGAAGTATCCTTAGACTATGGAGTTGGAACAGCAAGGTTAGGTGAAAGTTCATTTGTTCTGATATTTGCTGCTGTGTGTGAAAACATTCTTTGTTTTGACAAAGAATAAAATGAGTAGGGGTTTTCTCTTGTTTGTTTTGGTAGCTTTCTGATCTTATATTTTCTAATGAGTCCCCTGTACCTACTCATTGGTAGTTATCATGTGTTGACAGAAGTATTTCTGTTGATAAATCTATAATGTGAATTTATGTTTTCTCTTTTCTCTCTACCTTCAAAACAAATGGCTGTAAAAGCTCTATCAGGTAGCTTGTGGGTTTCTAGTTAATATATAAAGGAATATTATGGTGCAAAATATGTATTCCCTTTTATAGTAATATTGTTACCTATTGATACCATCCATGCTTTTATCACCATTAGAAGGAAGTTTGTGTGATGTGTCAGGTCTCTCTTTCTTCCAACACCTGTTGTGGAAGGTAACTAGGATTAATAGACCAGATTCTGAGATGCAGTTATCAAAAAGTGCAGCATAGATGACTCAGGAAAGTACAGCTGGGAATAAGGTGAATTTGCTCCTCCCTAATTCTGGGCTGCTTTGGGTTGTGATATCCCCTGAGAGCTGCTCTAACTTATTGCAGCCTTGTAGAGTTGCCCAGCCCAGAATAATCAGAATACTTTTGTACTCTAGCTACTTTCCTTCCTACTCTGAACATTCTCCCCGCTACATAAGGGACTGTGCAGAAGAGTAGTTTGTAAGGCTGCCTACGTCAGCCCTACACATCTCTGAAACTTGGGGAAATTAAGAAAAAGAAACTTGGCTAGAAAAAAATCAGTTTCCTTCTGTTGAAATATATGAAGCTGTGGGAATCCTATTGCTGGAGATACTGAGCACATGTAGAGTAGGAAAACAGCCAGTTTTAAAACCTATTGGCTAACATGTATTAATGCACACATTTTTAAAACACCTCTTACATTCTCAGTCTAGACAATCCCACAGCTGAGGTTTGGGCAATGTTATTAGTTGGTGGTAGGTAGTGCTAACAGCGTGCTAAATGCTTTAGAGTGTGTATGTGTGTGTATATATATATATATATATATATATATATATATATATATATATATATATATATATATATATATATATATATATATATATATATATATATTTTTAAAGAGACCCAAAAAAAGCACTCCATAATACGCTTCAGGGAACAATTCTGTTCCTGTATTAGGGGGGGAGCTAAATTAGATGACTTCATAGATCTTACATTACAGCTTTAGCTTCTGTGAAATCCAGCCACACTAGCTAAGCATAGCAGCCAGATGTTTCTTCTAAAATCATGAACAGTGACATACAACATAGCTGACACTTGACTTTGAAGCCTAATTATGACTATTTAACCCTTCACAATGTCCAGTGCTTTTTAATTTCATTGGGTCAGCACCTCAAAGGTATTTAGACACCCTTTCTAGTGGATGAAACAATTACTACTTCTCCACTATTTCATGCTGTCTGTGATCTCAGGAAGGCAGTTCTGTATCTTTGAAACTGACCCATTGTGTATTCTTCTGCCTCCACCTTATCTCGCCAGACTGCCATTCCGTTGAAGGGTTTTACCAATGGATCCTACAGTTAGGAAGCATCAAGGTAATTCCACATAATTCATCTGAGTCTGGCTCCCTGCCCCAGTTAGCATGTAGAAATATCACTACAGAAAGACCTAAAGAAACTTAGTGTCTGTTTCCACTGAGTTATGTGGCATCACGTGAAGTCTTATGTGATAGTACTTAGGACAATATGAAGTTGTCAGCTAAAGCTACCGTATCATGGCTTTGAGTAAAATCACAAAAAGCCCATTATGGTTAAATAATTGGAAGAGACATACATTTTTCCAAGGCCAGCCTTGTAAGCTGTTTGAGTCTTTGAACCTTGCAGAAGGCTCTGAATCCAGAAATAGTCTCTGTCAGTCTTCTGCCTATTTCCAGAGCATGAAGAATTGTTGAGCCAAACTGATTATTTCACAACGGAAACATTCTTGTCTCTATAGTGGCAGAGGACTAGCTGATGCTGGTGGTGCCCTGATGGCCCTCTGACAGGATGCCATGAGTGATGGTGACCCTGACTTGTATAAAGAGGGCATGGTTCTCCCAACATGAAACATTGATCATTTCTGCAGCCATTCCACACGCTAATCTATCAAAAATGGGCTGGGTGGAATAGCTTGAAAAATCAGATCCAGAGCTTCATTTTAGTCCACTGTGGCAAAAGCCAAGTGCAATTGGGCCCTGAAGTACGAAAAGGGAAGTGATGGCAATGGGAAGACTGGTGCAAATTAAAGCCAGGGGCTTGATTTTTCACTATTACCAACCCCCCCCCCTGCCCCCCCAGGTTCCACTTGAAATCAATGGGAGTTGTTATTACGCAGCACCAGTGGAAAATCTGGCCCCAGGTCCTCTGAACAAATATACAGGCCCTAATACTGCATGGGGCTTCTGCATTTTCCTGGCTTCTAACAGGACTCTTCTATTCTGCAGTCCAAGTGCTGGTTCCAGCTAGTCAGCACCCTGCACCTGCCACTGTCAGGAGCATTCCCGAAGGAACGTTCCTTTTTTAAGCAATAAACTTCTTTCCTGTATAACTTTACTGGGCTCTTTTGGCCGCCTGGAGGCTGAGAGCTACATAATGCTGGCTGATGCTGCCTGCAGAGGAAACACTAAAGACACAGCGTGGTGGCTGGCAGGAGCATGAATAACTGAGGGCTTTGAAGGGAGACTCTTAATTCCTGGAAAGCTACAGAAGTTGGAAGAGCAGAACCCTCCTGCATAAAGGGAAAAGGGGAAACTTGGGTCACCCTGACAGGTGGATTTGGATCTCATTCTCCTGACTGTACCAGGCCCAAATTACTTGAAGAAAAACTGGCAAACTTTTCTTGGTCATAATTTGATCAGCCTCATGTCAGAGGCTCTGAGTGACTGGGAAAATGTGGCCTGTACTTCAATACAGGGAAAGAAGGTTACACCCACAACAGAAACTACACAATTCTAGTAAGGGGGGAGGAAGGAGCTTCCTGCTATTCTAAAAGCAAGCAGGATGTTTGGGGAACAATATTTTTCCTTTTTAAAGGGAATGTTGCTATCAGTATTTGGAGGTAGTTAAAATTAGACAATTTAGGACGAGGGGGAGTGAGGGAGGGGTACAGAGATGAGGCCTGAAGGATACAAAGATAGAATAGGAAATTAGGGTAATAGGTGTGGGGAACTGTGCCTTTAAAAGGCTCTGGCAAGAACTAGTTGGAACCAGTTATGTTCTGCAGTGGCTCACATTATAACAAGGCTGATCAGTTAGAACTAAGACACTGAAAGAAGTGGACCGCTGTCAGACTCCATAGCTCAGTGATCATTGAATGTCTCAGTAGGAAGCAGGGTAAAGGTGAGAATATCAGATGGGAGAGAGCAGAACTAAGAAATGGTAACCATCCAAACAGATAAGTTCCCCTGTTGTCTGACTGTATGGAAGTTGTAAGAAGGGTTTGAATTGCTACTGGACACCTATGGGACCCCTGCCATGTGCCAGGCAGAGTGACATAAATAAATGTGGGTCTGTCTAATCCAGGTTGTGCGTGGGATAGGGTGCTGAGCAGACAGCATAGCTTCCACTCGCTTAGGGCCCAGTCTAAAACTTGTTAATCTATTGAATGATTGATTGGACTCTCTAAGCAAGAACTGCTTAACAAACAGTACATGAGGGTGTGGGAGCTACTGGATATGTCCTGCTACTTCTTCCATTTCCATGTTTCCTGCTGGGGGGCGGGAAGAGACCTTCCAGGAACATGGAGGGCAGACAGCAATGAAAACTAAGGACCCTAGTCAATGGGAGAGAGGAATTTGAAGAGACTAAGGGAGTTTAGTGGAAAGGAGATGAGGAGAAGTGAAGACTGACAAATGAAGTAATGAGGAAAACCGGACTAAAGGAATAAATGTGTACATAGCAATATCAAATGGGAGGAGGCAGCAGTTAAACTGTAGGAGGGAGTGAAATAAGCTTTAAAAAGCCTCTTAAAAGTACCTTTTGGAGGGGTGTCTGGGAAGGAAAAAATAACTAACCTTAAAAATGAGTACAGAATAAGTAGAAGGGAAAATAGACACAGAAAGAAATTGGGGTATGATGGTTATGTCTATTTATAGAAGCTTGTCCCCTTTTCAGTTTAAATACACAGGGCTGTCTTATATCATGCAACAGAAGGGTATGGGACATAAGGTCTAGAATACAGAGATTTGTGACTAGCATTGATGCTGGGTTTTTATATCAGTCATGCTATCTGAGTAACTTTGTAAGTTTTATGGTTGCAGAACAGTTTCTACTAGAACTCCCTATTTTCAGAGGTTCATAATCTTCCAAACATAAATGCTTTGGATAAGGAAAAACCTCTGTGCTTGGCAGGCCAGAAATTGGGGATGGCTGCCTGAGCTGCAGAAGAGAAGGATGAGGAAAGCATATTCCCCATTAATTACATTTTTTGTTTTTAAAATAGCCCCCCCCCCCCCCCCCCCAAAAAAAAAAAGCTAAAGTTCTGAAACATTTACAGGACTCAGGACTAGTGAGTCTCTTGGTTTGGAAAAACATTGTCTTGCTTTAACAAAATGACTGTATGATAATATATCTAGCATCAATATGGTTCTACTCTTAAAAGTACAAAAAATGCTACATGGGGTTCTGTCTGTCTCAATCATTTCATATAATTTTTTTTTCAGTTTCTACAGGAAAAAAACTTTTCTAACTGCCAATGAGACAATCTCCTGGGATTTGAAAATCAAACTGGGTTCTCTCCTCAGACATAATCACCAGTAATAAAGGTGGTGTAGACCAAAACCTGCCCTCAGCTACACCTGTGAAAATCTATTGAACATCGTTTTGCACGGGTGTAACTGTAGGCATAATTTGATCCTGCATTTATTACTGGTCCAAACTTAGGGCATGTCTACACTACAACAGCACAGCTGCAGCGATGTTGCTGCAGGGCCATAGTGTGGGCACTTGCTTTACAGTGTTGGAAGGGTTTTTTCCCCTCACTATAGTTAATCCAGCACTCCAAGAGGCAGTAGCTAGTGGTGTCTGTATGGGTGCCTAGGTCAGAATTTTTCACAACCCTGAGTAATGTAGCCATATTGATCTAAGTTTTAGGTGTAGACCAGGGCTAAGTAAAAGTGGCTCAATGATCAGCGGGGCTGAGCAACCCACCTCCCAATGGGTGCTGCATGTGTTAAGTGGCTTTGTAAAACTAGACTTTCTATTTAGGTGTCTAACTATTATTTTAGGATCCTAACTTTAGACATGTAATTTTAAATGTTTTGGGGTAAGTAAATCTTTTGATGTGCATGAAAGCTCTTAGCTGTTTTGATTCTCCAGGGTTACACAAGTATAAAGCAGTAAGAATGTGCTACTAAAGTTGGCAGACATGATTGAATACGTAAAGGGAGCAGATCTCTTGAAAAATGCAGATGCGTGTTTTTTTTTGTTTTTTTTTTTTTTTTTTTTTTACAATTGTCTTCAATGTATGCCTATACCCCTAAGTCAAAATGAGGGTACCTTTTAAATATAGATGTATGTGCTGATGGGTGGATTAAGGCAGGATCTAGAGCCTAGGCTAGAAGGAGCCCATCAATATGTAAAGTTTGGATCTGAGGCTAGGGAGTAAAAGTCCTGGTGGAAGCTATGATTTTTGTTTCGATGGGCGCCAGATTAGGACATGAATATGGCTTTAGTGTGTAGGGCCCCGCTCAGTAGAGTCATGTGATATCAGAACTTAATTCATTTTTTAAAAGTTTCTACCTTTCCTGGTTGCAAAGAGAACCTGGAAAATGGCTTGTAAACTGATGCAGTGTTTGCAAACTTCAGGAAGGCATTTGAAACAATAGCTCTGGCTATGTCTACATGACCTCATTTACAGTGGCACACCTGCACTGATGCAGCTGTGCTGGTAGCACTTCTGGTGAAGATGCTCTAAGCTGAGAGAAGAGAGCTCTCCCATTGATTTAATAACTCTTGCCTCCATGAGAGGGGGTAGCTATGTTGGCAGGAGAAGACATAGCTACTGCTCTCCCGCCAACATAGCACTATCTACAGTGGCACTTAGGTCCGTATAATTTACATCGCTCAGAGGTGTGGATTATTCACATCCCCTGAGTGACTTAAATTATATCAAAGGAATTTGTAGTGTAGACATAGCCTCTGTAAGGTCTGAACTGCTCTTTCATTTTAATAGGTTAATGCTGAACCCCCACCACCACCTTGCCCGGAACAGTAGTGTCACACCAATATTACCTCAGCAGAGTACCTGGGTTTGTCTAGATGAAAAGATTAAGGTTAGATTATCTCTGTTGACTAACCCTGACCAAACAAAGCCTGCATCTATACTAGGGGAAAGGCCAAACACCTTTTACCTCTCTTTAGCTGGTCCAGATTGATACGAGGCACCCATTTTAGGGTTGACTTAGAGCTGCTAAATTGATGTAAAAGGTATTAACCTTCATCAATACGAGGGAAAAGGTTGTGGTAGCCCTGATCTTTTTCTAATCTTTACAGACTCTGTGTGTGGAGGAGCTAGCCCTTGCTGCTGCCACCTCAACATGTTTGTGATGGGGATGGTGTCAAGGGCCCTTTGATAGTCAACTGGGTTGGTGGGTACAGAGTCCTCTCCCACCAGGATGGATTCAATTTATCTGAAGACAGAACAGTAATCTGAGGGGTTTTATAAAAACAAAAATTGTACTGATTTAATTATACCAGTACTATTTTAACTATACAACACCCTTAGAGTGGATGCACTGACACTGGTATAAAAGCTTTATATATAGAGAGGGGGAGGGAGAGAGTGATTGATTATTCTAGTTCAGGAAAGAAAATCGGCTATACCAGTATAAACTAGTATATGCTAGCTTTTATGCTAGTATAACTGTGTCCATATTAGGGGTTATACTATCATAACTATATCGGTAAACAATCACACCCATATCTGACTGAGGGCTTGTCTACACTACCCGCTGGATCGGTGGGCAGCGATTGATCCAGCGGGGGTTGATTTATCGTGTCTAGTACAGATGCGATAAATCGACTGCTGAGTGCTCTCCCATCGACTCTGGTACTCCACCAGAACGAGGAGCGCAAGCGGAGTGAAGACACCGCGGTAAGTAGATCTAAGTACGTCAACTTCAGCTACGCTATTCACGTAGCTGAAGTTGCGTATCTTAGATCGACCCCATGCAGTAGTGTAGACAAGCCCTGAGTTGTACCAGCATAACATTTCTAGTGTAGACAAGGCCTAAACTATATTGGTCTAAGCACCTTCATATTGGTATAACTGCCCACACTAAAAAGGGTTTACTGGTATAACTATGCTGTTATGATTAAGGGGGCACTGCTTTTGTGTGTAGACAAGGTCTTAGATCCAGGAGCTTGGCTCCTAGCATGCTTGTGTGAACTCTGCATACTGAATAGGTGTGGTCATTGGAGTCTGCACTTGGATTCTGATCCTGTGAGCCAATCTGTGCAGGCAGACCCTTTAGGGAACCTAACTGACTAACCTCTCCCCCCACTAAGCTGGGGGGGAGAGGTAGATACGCTGGAGGGTATGGATAGGGTCCAGAGTGACCTAGACAAATTGGAGGATTGGCCCAAAAGAAATCTGATGAGGTTCAACAAGGACAAGTGCAGAGTCCTGCACTTAGGACAGAAGAATCCCATGCACTGCTACAAGCTGGGAACCTACTGGCTAAGCGACAGTTCTGCAGAAAAGGACCTGGGGATTACAGTGGAGGAGAAGCTGGATATGAGTCAGCAGTGTGCCTTTGTTGCCAAGAAGGCTAACGGTATATTGGGCTGCATTAGTAGGCGTGTTGCCAGCAGATCGAGGGAAGTGATTATTCCCCTCTATTCCGCACTGGTGAGGCCACATCTGGAGTATTGCATCCAGCTTTGCTCTCTTCCCCCCCCCCCCCCCAATGATGTGGATAAATTGGAGAGTCCAGCGGAGGGCAGTGAAAATGATTAGGGGGCTGGAGCACATGACTTATGAGGAGAGGCTGAGGGAACTGGGCTTATTTAGTCTGCAGAAGAGTGAGGGGGAATGTGATAGCAGCCTTCAACTACCTGAAGGGGGGGTTCCAAAGAGGATGGAGCTCGGCTGTTCTCAGAGATGGCAGATGACAGAACAAGGAGCAATGGTCTCAAGTTGCAGTGGGGGAGGTCTAGGTTGTATATTAGGAAACATCACTTCACTAGGAGAGTGGTGAAGCACTGGAATGGGTTACCTAGGGAGGTGGTGGAATCTCCATCCATAGAGGTTTTTAAGGCCTGACTTGACAAATCCCTGGCTGGGATGATTTAGTTGAGGTTGGTCCTGCTTTGAGCAGGGGGTTGGACTAGATGACCTGCTGAGTCTCTTCCAATCCTAATCTTCTATGATTCTATGACATCGATGCAGGCACAGAGGTTCATGCACATCGATCAGCTCACAGGATTGGAGCCTTCAGTTCCACAGACTAACTCTATATTTTTTTT
This sequence comes from Chrysemys picta bellii, assembly GCF_011386835.1. Lineage (NCBI taxonomy): Eukaryota > Metazoa > Chordata > Testudines > Emydidae > Chrysemys > Chrysemys picta. Next base: position 140,257,440 of record NC_088793.1, on the reverse strand, counting down.
TAATTTTTCTAATGGATGATGTAGATAGGGACAACAAAGCTTCCTGGGGCAGGGACACAATACTCCAATTCACCCTTTTGGAAGGGGAGACTACAGCCTCCCTTCCCCCTTAGGTTTAAATGGACACTGCAGGGTTGTAGGCTGCAGTTTACTAGTCAGCCACACTTCCACTGCTCCTGTCTATAATCATTATCAATTAGTGCTGATAGCTACTACTGATATAGCACTTCGGGGCCAGGGCCTTTGGTGCTTTAAGGATGATGATACCCACCTACCTTTGTATATTTCAGATGGGGGGGGCAAGGCACAGAGCAGGGAAGGAACTTGCCCAAGGTCATACTCAGCCAGTGGTACAGGCACAAGTAACATCAGTAGCTCTTTGCTAAGAGCACTAGTCATGTTCCTCCTGCCCCGTGAAGGGTTCATACCTGCCCCTTTGTGGCGCTGGAAAAGCTGGGGGTAGGCAAGGTTGAATGCGCTGGGGCGTGTATTTACGGTAGTGGGGTTGGAGAGGCGCTTGGCGGTATTTACGGTAGAGGGGGAGGGAGGGGGTATATTGCGTGCGCGGGCGGGGCGGGCAGAGCTGCGTGCGCGGCCCCGCGAGGCGCGTCTCTCCCTCGCGAGCTCGGTGAAAGGATTTGGCGCCAGGCGGGTCCGCTCTGCAGCTGCCGCAGCCGCACGAACCAGCCGCGCCACCCACCCACCCGCGTCCCACCGGGGCCTCGACCCAGCGCCGCCGTCCGACCGAGCCCAGCGCCGCCAGGCACCGCGCCGCCGCCATGAGCTGCTCGCCCGTCAACGTGAAGAAGCTGAAGGTGTCGGAGCTGAAGGAGGAGCTGAAAAAGCGGCGTCTCTCCGACAAGGGCCTCAAGGCCGACCTCATGGAGCGGCTCCAGGCCGCGCTAGACCAAGAGGAGGCCGGCGGGGGAGGCCCCGCCAGCAGCGCCGCCGAGCCCGGCAACGGCAGCATGGAGGGGGAGGCGGCCGAGATCGGCCAGGAGGGAGGCCCCGACCAGGCCGCGGCCTCCACCGTCGAGGACGACGACGAGGAGGGGATGGAGGCGGCCGATGGCGACGCCATGGAGCTGGGCGAGGAGAACGGCGAGCGGGCGGGGGCCGGGGGCGGCCCGATGGAGGAGGAGGCGGGCGGCTCGGAGGAGGAGGAAGAGGAGGATGAGAACGGAGACGACCAGGGCTTCCAGGAGGGGGAGGACGAGCTCGCCGACGAGGAGGAGGCCGCGGCCGGCGACGCCAACGGGCACGGGGAGCAGCAGCCCCCGCAGCAGCAGCCGCCGCCGCTCCTGCAGCCCCAGCAGCGGGGGCCCGCCAAGGAGGCGCCCGGGAAAAGCGGCGCCTCGGGACCCCCGGCAACGGCTCCTGCCGACCCGGCCGCCGCCGCCGCCAAGTACCAGCCGCAGCAGCAGGACAAGAAGAAAGCGGAAGGCGGCGGCGGAGGCGGCCGCCCCGGGGCCCAGGCAGTCGGGGGTGAGTGTGTGGCCGGGCCGCAGCTCCCTCCCCGGGGCTGAGGGGCCGGGCGCGGGGGGGGGGCGGTTTCCGGGGTGAGGGATCCGGGCCCTTCCCCGCCGGCGATGGGATGCGCGCCCCTTTCCCCGCCGCATGTCTCCCCGCAGCGGCTGCGCCGGGCCCCGCGCTGCGGGCGGGGGTCTCGGGCAGGTGGGGTCACTGCGCGAGGGCGGGACCGTTGCGCCAGTCTCCGAGCGTGGCGGGGGGGCGAGGGGAAGGGGCTGCTGCGCCGTGGGGGAGGGGCGGTTACGGAGGGGCCGCTGGGGCGCGCTGTATTGTGCAAACGAACGCTTCGCGGCGTGACGTTGCTTCCGGCCTGCCTGCTCCTCGGGATCGCGTTTTTGGAACGTTCGGTACAATGGAGGCGGAATCCCCTTCCCTGCGGCCAGGCCCCATGCAGAGCGGCCCCCGCCGCCAAGCTGCGCCTGGCCATGCGGAAAGGGAGGCGCTGCAGTTCTGTAGTGCCCTTGTGCGCAGCTCCAGTGTGCTCTACGGAGAGGGGGTGGGGGAGGGGAAGGAAGATAGATGTAAATGATCTATTTAATGCAATGAGTTACTGGTCTCCTTTCTGCTTAACCTTTCTGTGCCCTGAACGCAGCAGGTGTCTTCTCTGTGCAGGGACAGTATAAATGAGGTCAGATTATTTTTCACAGATCTGACAATTCATGAAGTAACTTTCAATAATGGTCAGACGGTAGTGCTGCAGATAGGACAAGTTTGCATAATTTTTATTATTATTTTTCTCTAATTTTAAGAGATCTCTATGCTGGTATAATTTTATGGCAGCTAGGTGGTGTGCTCTTAAATTTTAATTGGAGACCTAAGGCTTAGGGAAATACTAATGTACAAATTAAAATGCATTTCTCCACAGGACCTACCTTAAACATTTTTTTTCATTTAAATTACTTTCTGTAGGAGATACTAAAACAGAACAACAAAAAGCTGGTGATAAAAAGCGAGGTGTGAAGAGACCACGTGAAGACCATGGCCGGGGATATTTTGAATACATTGAGGAAAACAAGTACAGCAGGTAGTGAAACTTCAAAGCACTAAATATTATTAGAGGTCTATCGATGAAAAGCCCTAAAAGCTAGGTATTAATTACGCTTTGTAAAAAAACATTATTAAGGAAAATGTATCAACATTTATTCTGTTGGTTTTTAGGGCCAAATCTCCTCAACCACCTGTTGAAGAGGAAGATGAACAGTTTGATGACACAATGGTTTGTCTTGATACTTGTAAGTATATCTGCTTTTTTGACTCCAGTGACAAGTTCCCTGCCCCCCGCCCCCCCCCCCCCTTTTTTTTTTAACTAGCTTGCTGAACTGTAGTAGGAACATGCAGGTTGACTCACCAGTAAAAGTTACCTGTGAAGGACTTTAGAATGAGCTTGTGCCATTTTTCTGCTTTTTATGATATATGAAGAGAGCCTGAAAGGCTTTACTTTGTTTTATTCCCTGTATGGTGTTTCTTTTAAACTTTAAAAAATCACCCCTGGTTTTGCTGGGGGCTGGGGGGAGGGGTTTCAGGATGTATATTGCAAAGGGGTATATCAAATCTATAACTAAGGCATTCCAAAATGTTCACCAATTACTAAACAGGTGTTAACAAATGAGATTCAAAGTTAGGAGAATGATGTACAGTGAGGGCATAAACCAAGTGAAGAAACTCAGTGGGCTGATTTAAATTGTGAACTTGATTATGAAATGGTATGTACTGGCTCTGTTATACTGTACAGCCTTTCTAACTTGGGAGGGAAGAGGCAGCTTACCACAACTTCAAAGATTAAACAATACACTGATAAGAGAGTATATATGGTGATGAAGTAACTGCTTTTTGGTTCGCTTAAGCCCTATTCTACAATAAGGAGTCTTTGCATTGATATTAATAAGTTAGAACAAACCATTAGTTGACTTCTAATTGGTCGTTAGTCATTAGTGCAAAGTAGGAATGTGTTGGTATGCATGGAGAATTCTTACCCACTTGTGTACAAGCTTTGTACAGCTGTACCTATCAGTCATTTGTATTAGCTGTGCATTAGTCTCAGGATTAGTTCAGCACTAATATGTCCAGTTCCAACTGTGTGTGATTATAAATTTACTACTCTGCATAAGTCAAAGGGAAGAGAATTACCAACTTGTGAGCCCTTGGTGCTGCCACTAAGGGTAAAGCGGGGGTGGGGAATGGGACTAGTTCTTCCAGATATGACATATCACTAGCGTTTAATGGTCTCCGTATAAAGCAGTACCATATTTTCTACAGTGCCTTGACACAATGGACAGTTACCATGTCAATTTAAAAAGAAACCTTATCCAGTCTGTTAGCTGCAAATTATATCCTTCACTTTCATTAAAGGGAACAGTCTAGATGACACTTGTCTAAAAGTAGCATACATAGTGTTGCAAGTAATGCTAAGATTACTATTGCTGAAAATTATAGAAATGTTTCATATTTCACTTTAAAACTGGGAAAATTTGGATTGACAGTCACATCAACAGAGAATACTTGTTAGATGTAGATTATGAAACTTAGAATTTTATTTATTTTTTGGAAAGTGCCTAGCAGTTAATTCAGTTTGATAGTGTTTCTTGACAGACTAGATTTCATTCTTAATTGAAAACTGCTAGTTGTAAGCAGCTGTCTTTTAATGATAGACCTTTCAGAGTGCCTAAGTAATAGCCGTGGTTTTATTGTACTACTAGTAGTGGTCTAGTTTTCTTGAACACAAGTAGTTATGCCATTGAAGTGCAGTCATTTTTACACAGATTTCAACTTAATATGAGCAGTGGCATGAGGAAACACTACATATGTATTGGTGGCCTGTATTTCCTAGAGTCCACCACAATTTTTAGATTACATTAAATTTCTATGTGTGTCAGCCTCTGGGCAACATTGATCCAGTTTATATATTCCTGACACTTCCATACAAAGTGGTGGTAACTTTCTAAATTAAAATTTTTAAAATGTTTTTACAAAACAGGTAAGCAAAACTATGCAAGTTTATCTCTAATCAGTTTCACTTTCTGGTTCGTATGCAATAATGTGTGGAGAGTATTGAAAGTGTTCTGAGAACTATGGATGAAAAGTATTTATTACTAGTACAAAATAAATTTCAGTTGCAAACACTATGGTGGTAGAAGGGGGTCATTCCATACAAACAAAATGAGAATTCTAGTAATACTAAGCTCCTTAAATCTTAGACCTAAAGTATGTGTCCTGTTAAGACTTCTTAGTTTTAAGAATATCACAAGATGCAGCGTGTAAAACAGTACAGTTCCTTTGTGCATAGAGTGGTTACTGTTAACTTTTAACGTTTAGATGCTGTTCTAAATAGAAGTGGGAAGGCAAGTCTTGTACATGGGCAGGATAATATATAGTTCGCTAAATTTTAGCGTGGCTGTGGCTTCTAGTACATTCTTGGGCACTTCAAGGGCTGCATCCAACACCTCATGTCCCCATGGTATATTGGCTTGTTATGGCTTTAGATATGCTGTTTTTGTTTTCTAGAGGCTTCCATGCTGTTACTGGCCTCAGCTTTTTTGGGACTAAGGTTCCAACTGTGCACTAGTAGTGTGGTTTTTGTTTTGTTTTTTTTCCCATGTGGCACTTTTTTCTCATTTTGAAGGATCATCTTCTGCCATGCTCTCCCTGTGTAAGCTACCTATATCTGATTTGGAGTATTTTATTTTAATTGGCTAAATTAATATGGCTACTTGTTAGTAATGTAGACAATCACATATATAGAGCTTTTGGTACTTGTTTGTATCTTGTTAATATTGTTCTTTAGAGCCTGTTGTATAAACTGTTAGCACCTGTCAGTGTTTAAGGCTATTTTTAATGTCTGCCTGTAAACAGTTACCTTTGTTACACCACATGGTAAATAGAAATTAGAAATAAACTTTAAACAGTGGTGTGTAGACTCACTAGCAGCAGATTTTTATAGGAAATTGGGAAACTTCAATAAATGTGTAAAACTGATTCAGAACACACTCATCAGGCTTCCTCGGGGCTTTCTGGTTGATCAGCTATCTGAAACTTCGGGCTGGGAAAGTACCCCACCAATATTTAGCAAACCACTTGGTTTATTGAAGTGTCCATATCCAGGAGCAGGAGAGCTGTGTTCCGGTCATGCCTCATATGGAATAACTTTGAAAAAAATAAATACTGAAAACGATATAGAACTTTCTGAAATTAATTGTAACTAAATTTAATAAATTGTATACCAAAATTTTCTAACATGAGTGCCTAAAGTTGCATCTAAAGTTATATCCGGGCATCTAAATAATTTCATGAGTTCTGAGCCCACTTGCAATCAACTGCTTGGCACTTTTGAAAGTCAAATCACCTATTTAAGTTCCCAAAATTAGACATCCATACTTAACAATATTTATGAACTAATCTGTTTAAATTTCAAACATACATATGAATAGCAGTAAACAGTATGATTTTTATTATATTGACAGATAACTGCGACTTGCATTTTAAAATCTCAAGAGACCGTTTTAGTGCTTCCTCTCTGACCATGGAAAGTTTTGCCTTTCTCTGGGCTGGAGGGAGAGCTTCCTATGGAGTTTCTACAGGCAAAGTCTGCTTTGAAATGAAGGTAAATCAGATTATTACTGTTTTAGTGGGGAATGATCTTGAGCATGTGTAAAAACTTTATTGCTCATCATGGTATAGCAGGAATTTTACAAAAATGTAATTCCATTCAATTGTAGCTAGATCAGATAGGATAAATCCAGAGCATAGGGATTTTTAATCTTTCTCTATAGACCAGAGGAACAATTTTATTTAAAACATGAAAAATAACACACTTAATTGGCAAAAATGCTTCCTTTTATACAAAGACTCTACAAAATGCAGAGATTTACATTTGAATCATGTAGCTATAAACAAGGCTTGGAAAAACTTACCTGACACCAACTAGCCAAGACCACCTACAGTCTAAAGGAATGAAATGGTACTGTATTTAACTGTAATTTAACCCAGCAATCTCATTCCTGGCCATACCCAGTCATCTGCTTACGCCACAGGAGTTGGTAATTTTACCAGACAACTAATAGTCAGGACTCCGTCTCCTAGCTGAAGCCAACACTTCCCACCTGCCGGGAAAGGGGTGGGTGCTGAAATTACTACCAGGTATTGGTCCTTGTCGTGGTTTACTGCCTCCAGCTTATGCCTTAAATTCTTAGGCCTTTTCCTTTCGTGCACCCCATTCACAATTCTAGTTGCTTTTTGTTGTTTCATGCAGTGCCCTTAGGCCTCCTGGCTGCTGCAAGGGTTGGTAGGTGGGTATCTCCTTTTACCCAGGCTCCCTTAATGAATTATTCTTGGTGCCTGCTGACATTGCCATTACTGCTGCAGCTCCAATTGTCTTGTCTGACGTCGTCAGCGTCATTCTGCTTATATGACTTTGAAGAGCAGAGGATTCTGGTTAGTCTTCACTTGATACAGCTTGGCGAAGCTCTGAGCAGCAGCAAATATATGGCAGCTAGCTATCTTACACATTTATGGGGACTTAAGGGTGGTTTTTTTTTTCTTCTTTGTAATCATAAGAGTAATACGTCTTTAAACAAAGCATAAGTTCTGCAAACGCTGGTACTCATAATATTTGCCTAAAGAGCTGTTTGCTATCAGTCCCTTGCTATAAAAGAAATACTGTTAAGCTTTAAACTGTCCTTGTATCACTACAGCCAAAACACTGGCTTAATTTCTTCATGTAATATTGCACTTTAATCTGTACCGTATTGGCTAGAATAATGTTCACTTTTTTATGCATGCAGAGTACTGACATATTACCATGCAGAAAAGTCGACTGAATTTTTTGTTCAACATAATACTAATTTTAAAGTTAGAAGGGCTCCTTATACTTCAAATGTCCCAACCTCTCCATAAACAAAGCTCTTGAAATCATACGCACCTTTACATCCTTAGCCAGAAGATATAAGTACTTGGTAGCTGACTTGTAGTTCCAGAAAGTTTTAACTCAAGACTACTTTAACTCTTTCCCCACTCCAACCCTCCCCCCAGTAATACCTGAAAATGTAGTATGCTCTTATTTGTACTTAATATTTTGAAGCCTGTATTAAGAGGTGATGCAAAATATTATCTTCAGGAATCTGTCTTGTTTCATTTCACTTTTTAATCAATTTTTGTTTAAAAACAGGTTACAGAGAAGATTCCTGTTAAACATCTGTATACAAAAGACATTGACATACATGAAGTGCGGGTTGGCTGGTCACTGAATACAAGTGGAATGTTGCTTGGTAAGACTTCAAAATATGTCAGTCAGTATTATTTAAATTTAGCTAAAAGGCATTCAGCCTTTTTTTGATGACCACCTCACTTCTTATGGAGTAACTAAATCTGTATAGGCTTTTTATTTTATTTTATTTTTTTTACTGTTGGTGATGCCTCCTAAACACACTTAAAATAGGCATTGTATCAAGTGATTCTGTGAAGACAGTGGCTTTGAAAGGAGGATACACTTCTTGGACCAAGGTATAAGGGCTCTTGACTTCGCAAGAGCTGTGCCTCCCTCTTAATGATAAAAAGCATCAGCTATGTAGAATAATTCTGTATAATTTTTGCTCTGCATATAACCTGGCACAAGACTGACTTGAAGAGCAGATTGCTAAGTATGTTGGCACAAGTCCAGAGAAAGAAAAGGGTATTACTCTCAGAATTATTAATAGGAAAATAAAGAATTATGTGGTGATGCTACCAAAATTCTTTCACTTTTGAAAGTGGGTAGGAGGGAAGAATATTCTACTGGATGAAAGGAAATTATTCTCCTAGTATTCTGCTGTCTAAATATTTAAACACCCACCATTGTTGGTGAGGCGCCATCTTTGTAGAACGTTTGAGTTCCATCTGTTTCTGCTGCAGCAGCTGTAAACTAGTATTTTTAAAGGTGTGCTGGTGTACAAACTATTTTTCAGAATTTAAGATAAAGTTTTAATACCTGTCTACTGCGCTTGTTGAAATGTTCACTATTGAATGAATAGTAATTTGGAGCAGCATCTGGTGATGGTATAGGCTCCTTCTTAAAGATAGTTCTTAGCTGCCATCTAATTCGTTTCAGTAAAAGTCAAATGTGTTTTAAAAACTAAAGATGTAGTCCATTTTGACAGTTCGTAAGGTAGAATTCAGGAACTGTAGCTCATTACTAGAGTGAGTAGAGAAGGCCAAGAACTTCAAGGATGTAACAATCTATGATCTAAATTTTTTTAATACTAGAAATATTTAAAAGAACAAAATGCTGGAAAACAGATGGCCTTAGAGTAATTTGGAATATCTGATTTATTTGTTTTGATGTCTAGCTGCATTTTTTTTTCCCCTCTTGTTTTGGAACTCCTACTAGATAATGGCCTGTGGTGAAGTAAATGCAAAATGAGACACAGCACAGTTCATTTGAATGAATATATTCTTTTTTTTTTTTTTTTTTTTTTTTTTTTTTTTTAGAATGTTGACAACTCCTTTAAAAGTAGTTAATCTAGAACACAAGATTGTAGCTAGTCACTGTAGTTTTTAAGTTGTCTTTTTCTTTCACCAGGTGAAGAAGAATTTTCTTATGGATATTCTCTAAAAGGAATAAAGACATGCAATTGTGAGACTGAAGACTTTGGTGAGAAGTTTGATGAAAATGATGTGATTGCGTGTTTTGCTGTAAGTTTTCCACTATTTTTATGTTTTTGAAACTTGAATTTTCTGGCTTAGTTATGTGGGAAAGGCTGACCTGATTCTAAAAAACTGGAGCCAGATACTTGTATCTTAAACATTCTGGTTAATTTTCTTAGTGTTGGTACATTACTTGATGCATGTTTAGCTGAGTTAAAGCCTGTATGGAAGACATTGACATTGTACAAAGTTTGATAACTTTTATCTACATTTACCTTAAGGGCTGCATTTTTTTTTATGTCTAGCAAAACTTTAAATAAGATTAAGTTTGGTTACTTGTATTGCGGACAAAAAATGGAAACTGAGATTCCATCATGAACTCTTGATAAAAGGAAACTTGAAGTGATTATGTACAGAGTACTTGGATTCCTACTAATTTGGTCTTTATACTAGTGCAAGTTAAACTTTGTTTCATATATTAACAGAATTTTGAAGGCGATGAAGTGGAACTCTCATATTCCAAGAATGGGCAGGATCTTGGTGTTGCATTCAAAATCAGTAAGGAAGTTCTTGATGGGCGACCACTCTTCCCACATGTTCTCTGCCATAACTGTGCAATTGAATTCAACTTTGGTCAGAAGGATGAACCCTACTTTCCCATACCTGAAGAGTATAGCTTCATTCAGAAGGTTCCATTAGAAGATCGGGTTAGAGGACCAAAGGGACCTGAACAAAAGAAAGACTGTGAAGTAAGTGAGATAGTTTTCTTCAAAAGAACTAATGGTTTTTTAAAGCATATTAATCTAATTGCAGTAATCCTATTGAAAATCTTACTACACACAACTAGTTTTGGCCATCTGTGTGGATACTAGTTCTCGAAACAAGTAACGTATGATGTTAAAAGTCGTTAAATTTTATAAAGTTTACCAATTTGGATCCATTCAGATGTTTCTCCATATTTAACTAAATGAAACAAGTAAAGCAATAATTGGCATAATTATGGCAACATTTTTTGATAAGTTGCCAATTAGCACAGCTTCTATATTTGGCATTCCACTTAAACTATAACAATCTAAACCATGTCATAATAGGTGGTAATGATGATTGGCTTGCCTGGAGCTGGGAAGACTACATGGGTTTCCAAACATGCAGCAGAAAACCCTGGAAAATACAATATCCTTGGAACAAATACAATTATGGACAAAATGATGGTAAGTAGTGGCAGGACTGAGGTCTGTCAGTAGATTTATAAAAGTTGAAAGCTCACTTGGATTTTTGTTCTTTCCCATACTATTTGTGATCTTAAATGTCAAAGTATTGAATAGTTCTTTGGGTTTTGGGAGGCTTAAGGAATTTTGACTAAACAAAGTAAATATAGTATGAATTACAGCAGGCTTCTAAACCTTATGTAGTATATGTTCTTAGTAGAAATCAGATTTCTTTGGTTGACCTAGTTATGAAATATCTTAAAAAGCAATACAGGACAAAAATACTTGAGGATGGGTTACACCTCTAAATTCTGACATGCATTGTAATGCAGTAATTATTATTTTTGGATGATGTCTGTAGTGAGTATAAAGAGGAATATTGCTCACTTGCCATAGCAGACTTTTTAAAGAATTAGTGTTCCTTTTGTGGGATATTGTTAAGAACATCAATTCAGATAAGTTTGCAATGCTTCACTTGGCTTAAAAAAAATTAAGCCTTCAATGCCAGATAAAAGCACTTAACAAAGGAATAGGTCAGCAACAGGAGGAGTACTACTATAACTTTGGAATATGTTTCTGTAGGTTGCAGGTTTTAAGCGGCAGATGGCTGACACTGGAAAACTTAACACACTGTTGCAGAGAGCTCCACAGTGTCTTGGCAAGTTCATTGAGATTGCCGCTCGTAAAAAGCGGAACTTCATTTTGGATCAGGTATAAGTTACAGTGTATGAAATTTAATTTTTAAATTAGAATGGCAATAACTAAGTGGGATTCAGGTTTAGAATCTAGCAGCTGTTTGTTGCGCTCTTCCACTTTTCCTGCTTACCTCATTGAGGAGGCCAAAGGTTGAACTGTACTACAAGCATTTTTAATCACTTCATATGTCATAATTTAAGCTTTCTCCAAAATTGTGGGGTGTTGAGGGAAATAGTGTTCACATCCAAAGAGTGTAAGATTTTTGTAAAGTTGCACCATGCTACATCTTTCCTTCCACTTACATGTAAAAGTCATTGCAAGCTCTTGTAGAGATGAAATTTATACACCATAAGTTTAACTTCCTTTAGTTCTGACAATGACAGCTACGTGTAGTAAGTTACTGCATTTTTTTCAGACAAATGTGTCTGCAGCTGCGCAGAGGAGAAAAATGTGCCTGTTTGCAGGCTTCCAGCGCAAAGCAGTTGTTGTTTGCCCAAAAGATGAAGACTACAAGCAAAGAACACAAAAGAAGGCAGAGGTGGAGGGAAAAGATCTTCCAGAGCATGCAGTTCTCAAAATGAAAGGCATGGAACATAATCCTATACTGTGTTTTAGGATGTTGAGTATCTGTTTAAAGGGATAATGTAAATTTTTAGACTTCAAATTTGCTTACCTTAAAACAGTTACACTAAAACCTAGAAACTGGAAGACTATTGTAGCTTTGTAAGACAACACTATATTGTGTGTTCCCTCTGCTGCAGTCCTTAACACTACTCAGTCATGCTGATATGCTCCATGCAGATGCACAAAGCTGTCGTGGCATAAAGTGCCCTATTTATAAAAAAAAAAAAAATTAAACATGCTTGGCAGACATTGATGTTTGTTCTGAGTGCAGGTTTCAAAAAATTAATAGGCAGAATATTTTCTAGCTTTGGATAGTATTAGCAACTTCTTGGTGAACTGTTTGCTTCACTTACCGCTCCTCAGTTTTGTCTTCATATTCAGTGATTCGGTTTCTGGAATTTTGTCCCTGCTCTTGGAGGAGGAGTGAGTAAAGGGTTTAATTTTATCTCAATGGGTATTCTGAACATCCAGGGTTTTCTCCTTTATAGGAAACTTCACACTGCCGGAGGTAGCAGAATGTTTTGATGAAATAACCTATGTAGAATTACAGAAAGAGGAGGCTGAGAAGCTCTTGGAACAATATAAAGAAGAAAGTAAAAAATCTCTTCCTCCTGAAAAGAAACAGAATACTGGCTCAAAGAAGAGCAACAAAAAAAGTGGTAAAAATCAGTTTAACAGAGGTGGCCAGAGAGGACGTGGAGGATTCAACATGCGCGGCAACTTCAGGGGAGGAGGTAGGCCTAGAAACAGACCTGTTAACTTTATAGTCATTTCTGGCTTTGGTGTTAACCTTTGACTGTAACTGGTTCATTACCTTTATGCTGGGGAAAGCTTGACTTCAACTCCAAATATACTTGAAGAGGAAGTCAAGACATTAGCAAAATATTTTGCCAACTACCATATATACTTGTTCATAAGCCGAATATTTTTGGTAAAAATGACACATCAAAGAGCGTGGGTCGACTTATAAACAGGTCTACACCAAAATTTGATGACTTTAAACTATGGAATCATTGAATTGAATATCTAATACATTGTCGTTTTGTTTACCTGGAGCGTTCACAGGCACGGAGCCGCTCAGCTCCCTGAAGTGGCACTCCCGCAGCTCCCATTGGCTGGGAATGGCGAACCGTGGCCACGGGGAGCTGAAGGGTTCCGTGCCTCGGAACAGTCCAAGTTTTTAAATAAATAATCCCGACCTGCCAGTGGCTTACCCTGACGGGCTGGGAGCCAAAGTTTTCCAACCCCTGAAATATAGGGTCGGCTTATGAAAGGGTAATGCAGTTTTTGCTATTTTTACTTAATCCATTTTGGGGGATTGGCTTATAAACGAACGGGCTAATGAACGGTAGACTGGGTAACTTAAATTATGGACTAATTTAAGAGGGAACTAGAGATCCTATACTGTATTCATATGGCTTGTCAAGGACACTGCTGCTGAATTTTCACATTTGGATTTGGTGTTTTGGTTTTGCAGTACATTGGTGTCTCTGGATGTTTTAATCAATTAGATAGGTATCAGAAATTTCCTATTCAGGCATTCTTTTTCATTTGAAGCCAGTGGGCTTGGCATCCAAATCCATTAGGCAAAACAAATCTTCCTTAAAAATGTAGTATGTGTAAATCCTAGGATTTGAGAGATGTCTGCTATATCAGACAATAGTTTTCATATAAGAAAGAGTTGTCTAACAAATGCATGTTTTTGTTTTTTCTTCCACAGTCCCTGGGAACCGTGGTGGATACAACAGGAGAGGTGGCAATATGCCTCAGAGAGGAGGTGGCGGTGGTGGGGCAATTGGCTATCCATACCCTCGTGGCCCTGTCTTTCCAAGCAGAGGTGGTTACTCAAACAGAGGAAACTATAACAGAGGTGGAATGCCCAACAGGGGGAACTACAACCAGGTAGGTAATGCATTCTGTAGGTGTGCTAAAGCTGACTTACCAGGCATTTAAGGCAATGTCTTATTTGAAAGATTGCAGTGGTAATTTACAAATTTGCAGGTTGAAGCATGTTGATTCAGTTTTTAAAAAAAACAACTCTCCTGTGATAGTGGTATGGTGAGTTTGTGTTTAAAAGGCCTGTCTATTTTAGGTAATTTTGGCACTTGCTAACACACATGGTACCAAACTTTTATTAAACGTTCTTCGAGCTGGTGCATCTGGTATAATTGGCAAGATTTTAAGCCTTTGCTTGCTCCTGTTAAATCAGAAGAAATTTAGAGCTCTTGTTTTTGCAGTCTAAGCACACTGCAGCAGAATTTTTCATTACATTCCCACAAGGTATTTTCCATGTGTTTGAAAGCTACAATCACTGGTCTAAGCACTTCACTATCCACTCTTCCACCACTAGTTCTTTGGTGCCCAACAGCAGTTAAGGCAGTTCATTGCTGCCCCTGCCACACCTGAGGAGGGAAGGTAGGAAGCACGAGCTTCCTACATTAACAGTTAACTGGTTTAATAGAAGTGTTCACATAGAATTTTTAAGTGAAAGGGACAGCACCTGTGTAAAATGCTTCTGAAAAAATACATAACTAAGAAAGCATTTTCACAAATTTAATAGCAGTAACCCAGTAAATGAATGTACTTGTTCTATGGAATATGTGGAGGCATATGTAGGCTCAAAATTACAGGAGCTACCATATCCAGACTACCAAGACATGAAAAATAACACGAGGGACTGTGTTCCATGTACACTGTCCCTAGTATCTCCCAAGATGTACAGATATGCAAGGTTCCCCTCACATTAATGCAAGTAAAGTGAAATGTAACTGAAGGAGAAAGTTTAGTAACAAAAGGGATGCAAAAAGGAAATATGAATTTTAACTGTTTCAAGCACTACAACACAATATGTGCACTGCTCATGGTTTAAGAGTGGCCATGTCACTTGTATGATGTGTGAGGACAAATGTATCCCAATTTTGGGGGCTGATCTGATGCATCATGCACTAAGTTAAGTATTCTGAGGATCTTCATAATAGCTGTTTGTGATCTTAACAGCACCAATGGAACTTAATTGCTACTCCTTCAAAATCGACAGACTTCAGTGCAGGCATTCAAAAGTTTTATGTTGGCTTATCTTGGACTGTTTGAAAGAGCCAGCAGATGGAGCCCAAGCTATATAGACTTACTTGAGAAACTTCCCAAATACTTGATGTTAAACCAGAATGCTGCATTTCTTCCAATATAGTGAAAATTCTTAAGTACACTTCCATAGTGTGGCTTGCATCCCAAACTCTGTGCACCACCCTTTTCTCTCATTCATTATTAAATAAACCATATCTTTGCCTGATCACATAATATTCTTTGTGGCGACTGCAACAGTTGCTTACATGAAAGAATAGGAACATATTTGTATTTATAGTTGTCTGAATAGAATTAGCCAGCTGGAAACAAGCCAAAACTGGATTTGGCTTGGTCTTCAGACCACCACCAGCAGCAGCAGTTTGAGAGCTACTGGCTTATGAAACCTATCAAATCCAAAACCACCCACCCTCACCAAATATAAATCTTCTGAAACAATGGAGAGAAATGTAAGCATTTTAAGAGCTTTTCAGTATCTCTGTAAGGTTTGTACCATGATAGGTGCACTGGTAAGTCTTGGATTCTCATGCATACCCTTCTGGAATGTGGCCTACAACTGATGTTGTCGTGTTCTAAAAACACCTTCTTGTTGCAGAATTTCAGAGGAAGGGGAAATAATCGTGGCTACAAAAACCAATCTCAGGGCTACAACCAGTGGCAGCAGGGTGTAAGTAACTTCTGAGACTTTTCTTTAAGTCCTTAGGAATTGACTCACTCACTTCACATGTGTGAAAATGCTGTGCAAAGTTGTCTCAAAGTCTAGGATATTTTGCATTTCAGCTGTGGCTTATTGATTATAATGGCTGTCAATATATTTGGTTTCTTCTCAATATGGCATTACATTAAACAATATGACGCCTCCTGTTTCTTTTACACAGTTCAGATATTACTGCCAACTGGAAAGTTGTTCTTCTTCCCTGGTTAGTTAGCTTGTCATCTTAATTTTCCTTGTAATATGTATTTAATGCAGGAAAGTGAGCTGTGAGTAATGTCTGGTTATGGTTCAAAATTAATTATTATTTATCCATCTATTGCAGCAATTCTGGGGTCAGAAGCCATGGAGTCAGCATTATCACCAAGGAATATTATTGAATACCCAAATAAACGAACTGATACATATTTCTCCAAAACCTTCACAAGAAGTCGACTGTTTTCTTT
Organism: Chrysemys picta bellii; assembly: GCF_011386835.1. Taxonomy (NCBI): domain Eukaryota; kingdom Metazoa; phylum Chordata; order Testudines; family Emydidae; genus Chrysemys; species Chrysemys picta. The sequence continues at coordinate 140,241,529 of NC_088793.1, read as the reverse complement.
AGTAGGCTAACTTTTTAAACATTCCACAAGAGGAAGTGCCTGCGGGTTCCTTTTTTAGAAGCTTTGTGGGTTGATTTTTTTTTCTTTTCTTTTTTTGTACATTTTTAATTGCAGTTTTTAAAGTGATTCGTAAGAGAACCTCAGCATTGTGCACGATAAGAGAATGTGTCAGTATTTTCAGGGTTCTACATTTTTATCTGTAAAATGTGACTTTTTTTTTTTTACCACAACAAAATGTAAAACGTTGCTTTGTACCTGGTGTCTTTTTATTAAAGAATTTTCTCCTTTTTCCTCCCTCCCCCAATTTCTAGGGAAACAGTCGTGAGTCATTGTCACAATTGAATAGAAATGTTAGCAACCAGATTCATGTAGAGGCTCATTAGTGGCCCTCTCATGAATATCATGAGACTATGTAATGGCTCATATTACACTCCATCCTCTCTATGGCAGTTTCTGGGTGGAGGGATTGGGATAAGCAAAAGTTTCTGGCAATAACTAGAAAGGTTTTATAACATTTGGAGTTCAGCAAAACTTGGGGGCAAAAGAGGAAACCTGGAGCTTAAATAGTGAAGGTGGAGTGCATGTAGAAGAGCTCTTAAAGTGTAAAACTTGGTTGCATTAATTGTGAAGGCTCAAACTTGTGAAGGTACAACACCATGAATTCTTTTCCATTTGTTCTGCATTTTGATTCTGAAAAGAAGCTGGCTTTGCCCATTTCTTATTAAACAAAACTTGTTGTAAATCCAGTTGTCTAATGGGATCTATATGAAGTTAGCTGTGTGTCTGTATAACCCCTTTTCCCCCAAAATACTTGTATACCTAGTGTGCTTGTAGTAGTTACTCCACCATTTTTGTAAGCTTAATGAAACTGTGAGTCACCCATTTTTATATCTTAATTTTTAATCATGTCAATTCTCAAATGGGTGTATCTCCTTAAGCCTGCTGATTCCTTTTTTCTCTTTAAAAAAGTAGGTGGAGAGAAATTTAACTTTAGACGTTTGTTTGCAATAAAATAAATTCATTTTACTCTTGTTTTTGGGATTCTCGCCATCAAGGTCTTAAAATCCCTTTTAAAACTCTTTCAGAGGAAGAAGAGAATGTACAAACTATTATGTTGGACAGTTCCAATGCTTTACTCTGTACACTCTAAAAATACTGAAAGTGAAAACTGGTAGCTGCTGTAGTAGAAATATCAAAGTGGGATTTGTTGCTGTGGAAAACTTGCTTGTAAAGGAACTACATTTATCAGTCTCATAAGACAAATGTTAACCTAGCTGAAAGAAAAGTCTTTTCATTAAACTTCCATATGACAGTAAATTGTTCCGACCTAATACATTACCCACTGCATATGATCTTTATAAACCCTCCACCTATCTTGAAGGAAGAAAAGTCTTTTTTTTTTTTTTTTAAAAGCCACTTTACATAGTCTTGTTTTATCAAATATTTGAGCGTTCTGGGATTTAGCCTTTGATGTGGATTGTACTGACTGTGTAAAATCAGTTTAAACAAATCCAGCTCTTTCTGTGAAATAGAAAATAGGGAGGGAAGAGAACAAAGGCCAACTGTAACATCTTAAAGCTCCAGTTTCACTGTAGCAGTACTGTTCAATTATAAGCATATACACAATTGTTGTAATGTTATTGTTGGCTAATTCTTGGCCTACATCGGTCACATTATACGGGCAGGCTGGATACTATTGACCTAAAGCTAGAATTATGACAGATGTAAATACACCTTACCACTAGTACAAAGAGGTAGGGACTTGTTCTTTAGTTTTAAAACCTAGAACATGGTGATGCATTATAGCAGAAACTGACATCCTCTGTCCCGATGTAGAGACAGTGTTGTGCACTTAAACAAAACAGTTTTTCTTCTTTAAAATGTCACTTGGCTAGTAAAAGAAGTCCTGTGTAGTGTTCAAGTTTGAAAATACTTCACATGTTTCATAGTTAAGAATTTGTAGCCATAGCAGCAGATGGTAATTGGGTACTAATACAGCCTCCCACCCCACCTCCCCATACACCCTTCCGTGAGGTGGTGATAGATAGAAGTAATAAAATTGCTTTGTGGGAAAACAAATTCATGAATCATTAATCAATTTTTCCCATAAAGACACTAGTCACTAAAGCCAAGTGGGAACTCTAACCACAGTACCTCTCTGACTGGGAATCAAGCATTTTGAGTACTCAGTGGCATGAGAACACTCCCCCCCCCCCCCCCCCCCTTAGTATTGCTTAACTTTTTGTTCTGTTTCTGTATTTTGATTTTATATATATAAATTTTTCCTTCCGGTAGTCTTTAAATACCAAACATAACAGCATGTATTTTAAAAGTGGACATATGGATTGTTTTCATTTAGAAAACTCGTCTGATTATGTAAGGTATCTTTGAGCATGCTGCTATTTCAGTAGTATTGAAGACTACAAATGCAGTAAAAATGCTTTCTCTAAAAATTCTCTTGCAAACCCTGAGCTGTAGGAAAAAACTTCTCTATTTAGCTTAAAATATGAGCACAGGGTATAAGAGGTGCTAACTCTTGACATCTCTTCTGATCTTATAGCTGTTCTGTTTGCACTGTTAAAATGTAGAATTTAGAAATCTCCAAAAAACACAAACTATTATTTAAAACTTAATTTAATTCTTTACTTTGATTACGAAGGTCTAGTCTTAAATAGATTTTTTTCCTTAGCCAGCAAAACAAAGGAGAGGCTTTTTCTATAGTTGTAGTGAATCTTGATTAAAGTTCAAAAAAATTAGTGTATAAATTTATTGAGTTGGTTAAGGTAGCGTATGAAGCTGGAATGTTAACTGGAGAGGGAGAACGGAAACAAAGTTGAGTTTAAACCTAGCTAGGTCATAGAGACTTATTCCTCATGTGACCATTACCACACTTTGCATTTAAATTTTTAGTCTGAGTAAAGAAATTAAAGGGATAACAAATCCATGAGAACTGTAATAATTACATGCCCCTCCCCCCAATTACTGGTCTCTTGGGTTACAAAAAATTATTTTCAACACCCCCTTCCAAAATGACTCCCCCCCCCCCCCCCCAAAAAAAAAAACACCCTACGTTTGTAGTTACCCATGACTAAAGAAAAGCAATAGAAAATTTGCATGGAGTTGAGTTGATAAAACTAATACTGTTTCAGCAGAGTATAAACCACAGCTTTATACTGTCACCAAAGAGGGCTTGCCATCTGGCATATTAAGTAACCACAGGCATGTTATAAGGCCTTGTTTACACTGGAAAAAACTCTGCTCATTTTTTAGCAGTTGCACTTCTGCTAGCTATGCTGTGAATGCTCATAAAATGGGCTTCTATTTTACTTCAATGTCATGAAAAGTACTGGAGCTGCAGTGATGGTGTAACTGGTAGACTTAATAGTGTAGTGTAGACAAGGCTCCATTGTACACCTATTAGCAGTTCTGTTACCATACATATTGCTCAAGCTTTAATGACTTGTCTGGTAAAATTGCTTGAGTCTTCTCTGCACTTGAACTTCAACTGTAGCTACCAGCTCCTGTAATATGGGCATTAATTTTTCTGGTTTCAATATACCCTAAGGATTTGTCTTCTGTTCCATCAATGAAATGCCACTTGTGGCAGAAATGGATTGCTAATATAGAGAGGACAGCTATCAGCATCTTCTAATGCAGGCATAGTGGTAAAGCAACTGTAGGAGACATCCCAAAATACTTTGTGTGGGCACCCTGTGCCCTGAAGATTTCAGAATGGGTGGCTCTAAGAAACTACACCCTCTGTAATGTGCTGGGAAAATGGTACGTACTGTACTACTACACACTTTTATAGCCAATCTAGTAGAAATTAGTGTGAAAGAAGCCTTTTTTGAATTCTGTTTAAAATCCTGACTTGGAAATGAGCTGTGCGTGTGTTACTTTTTTTAACTGAGCTCTGAAAAGCCTGGTAAACAGGAACCTAGATTTTAGGTCCACTCTCTTGCTCCCAACCCAGACTGGTTTGTCTCATCTGCCATATTGTGGCCTTATATACACTATGAAATAGAATCATTACTGAACATAGTTGTCAGCAAACAATTCAGGTGACTTGGAGCTAAACACAAATGGCTCACTGAGCAGGGTTTGTCATGACCTATGCTTACTCATTAAGTGTTCAGTTACAGTTCTGTTTTCTTGTTTAGATAGGTATGCTAGCAAGCTTAGTCCTTAATGGCAGCAAATACCTTCTTCCTTTCTTTTATCTTTAGTTGACTGTTGTGGGAATTCATGCAGTACTTACAGCTTTCATTTTGGTATAAAACACCTTACCTTAAACATACTGCTTTTGAGTCTGTTGTTTCCCATTTGCTTCAATGGGGGAGGAGGGGTGGATTCAGTCCAATTCTGCTGTCTTAAATCTGTACTTATTGTAATAATCACTCTCCCAAAGGGGTACGAGTCCTCTGCTTTCATAGACATGTCTATTGAAGTCATACCTCTTCTAAAAATTCCAGTCCTTTAGAAATCTGTCAGTTAATGTTTTCTAATGGCACAACTTCAACCCAGGTCAGAAGAAATCAAATTAAGTCCATAACTGAGCATGTATTTCTTAGATGGGAGAGGGGTAATGAGTAGATGCCAGAAAAAGCTTATGGAGGGAAAGTAGAAATTGAAAAGTGCTGCTTTGCAGTATAAAGGTGTTACCAAGCCAGCTATGGTGAAGTTAAAGGAAGCATGCTAGCTCTTCAGCATCCCCGCCCCTTTCTGTGATGCAAAGTTCACTTAATCCTACACAACTGACTTCATGTGGTTGGTAGGGAGGAGGAGGGTGTATTTTATTGCAAGATAGATTAAGCCAGGGTGCTTCCCGGTTTTATATAGCTTCTTCCCCTTTATTCACTCAGAGATCGAGGCACTAGCTGTCCATTCACTGGGCCTTTTGGGGTCTGTAACAGTTGTACAGAATCAGCCAACTGGAATAGTAATTGTGGACAGTAATGAATCTTCATTTGACTCCTGCCTTTAGTCTTCCATTTCACAAACATTGGGAGTGGCAGGAAGCCATTGGAATAAACACCAAACAGCTGCTTGAACACTATTTCGTTTAGTGAAACAGCTACTTTAGTAAAATTCTTACTATATTTTTGAAAGTGGTATACCAGGAACAAAACCCTTTTTCATTTCAACGGGTGTTTCCCAGTAACCTCCTCTTTATCATTCCTTGTCACAATATTAGCATTGTACAAACCATTTTGTAATTGTTTCTGGTTAAGCAGGCAGCGTTAGGATCAAAATTGTTCTATTTCTGGAGAGGAAAAGCAGTTGATCCAATTCTTTGAAAATAAGCGAATAGTATTAAAATTGTATGAGATAAAATAGCTCAGACAACTTCCTTTTAAAAAGAATACCTTTTAAAACGTTTTGTAACCACTGTTTACACTGTGTTGGGAGTAATGGTAAAGATGAGAAATGGCAGTATAAAAATAATTACTTTGGACCTCATTGTCTGGACAGTAAATGGGGACTAAGGGTATAGTTATCACCTCAGTGGCATGATGCTCCTCACCCCACATCTTGTAGAGCTGCCTTCATGTGTTGGGGAGTCTCCACATAGTAAGTGTCACCAACTGAGGCCTTGTCTAGGAAAAACAGATGAAGTTTATAATGAGAGAGCTAACGTAAAATTCTAGTGTTGATGGGGCTACTTGTAATTTTCCCTTGATCTAGCTGGTCAAGGTGAACCATAACTAGAAGTCTAGGATTTATCTCACCCCAACTACATTAAGGTAAACCTATGCTGTGGCCCATTTACAGTAGGATTTTGTGTGTTCGCTATCTTGGTGTAAAAATACCTTTTTTGTAGTATAAAGTGGCATTAGACCAGGGGTAGGCAACCTATGGCATGTGTGCCGAAGGCGGCATGCGAGCTGATTTTCAGTGGCACTCACACTGCCTGGGTCCTGGCCAGGACTCTGCATTTTAATTTAATTTTAAATGAAGCTTCTTAAACATTTTAAAAAACTTATTTACTTTACATACAACAATAGTTTAGTTATATATTATAGGCTTACAGAAAGAGACCTTCTAAAAATGTAAAAATGTATTACTGGCACACGAAACCTTAAATTAGGGTGAATAAATGAAGACTCAGCACACCACTTCTGAAAGGTTGCCAACCCCTGCATTAGACTTCATATAGCTTTAAGCTGCATTAATTCTTCCATGGGCCCTTTCACACTCAAAAACTTTCACAGGGTCCTATGGAAACACACTTGCAAGGGACAGGTGTAAGACCAAGGCTAGAGTGGGGGGGCATGTTCTAAATATTTTGAAATGAACATGGGTATCTGAAAGAATAGCTTAAAGTAAACAGTGGCCAAAATACACCGAAGAGACTCCACTGGGGTTACTCACATGCTTAAAGTTAAGCATCTGTGTAAGTCTTCACGTGATCAGGCCCTAAAAAAAATTTTTCATATGGATTTCTTATTAAGTAGTCTGTACATATTCTGTTAGTACTTTGGGAATGTAGACAATTTTATTTTACAAAGAAGGCTTTGCTATTCATCTTTAATTCATAGGGTTGTTCCTTTAGATAAGTTGGTAAAATACATCAGCCCCTGTAGAAAAACTTTGCTTTTATGACAAGAGTGGGGGAGAAATGTACCAGCTGCTTTTAGTTGTCAGAAATAATTTTGCTCTGGAAAAACTCATGGATATAGTCACCACTGAATTTGTTTTTAGTATTTTCTAAGACAAAAGTAGAAGCTCCATTAAAGTGGCAAACTTTTATTTCCAGAACATGGATGTGATCCTGTAAACATTTAGGAACAGAATTATGCTTATTTGAATAATCTCATTGGCTTCACATGTGCAAGTCTGTGCAGCATCAGGCCTTATATATGTGCTTGTAGATATCCTGTACTATATATACAAAAAAAACCCCTATTTTTAGAAATATTTAGGTTGCAAAGTCAAGCACTGGAAAGATGGGAAATGCCAGATTTATCCTGGGAGTGAAGTGGGGGAATCAATTGTTGGGGCCAGTGGGTGGTTGGCTTGAATCTGGCCCAGCATGACTCTCTTCTCCAATATCTGGGAGTTGAGGGTGATCTTACCCCATGTGGTGTCCCAGGGATAGAATAAGGGCAACTGTGGCCATGTGCTGGATTGGGGGGAAGCCCACCATGGCTCCCTGTGCTACAGCTGCTCTGGCAGCTCCCAGGCATGCTCAGTGCAGTGACTTCTGCTTTAGTAGTGGCATAAACCCAGCTTTGAAATGTTAATGTTTAATCATTATTTTGGCAGTTTGCTAACACCTGAGCAACACTATGTAAAGTGAGAGAAGGAAAATGGCAATTTTCAGCAGTTTACATCTCAGCAAAATCTTGGGATACAGAAAATCTACTTCTCTAGCTGGAGAGCTTTACCTTTACCTGCTGCAAACAATGGCAGTGTTGGAGTTTTTCGCTATGTCTACACTAGTGCTGCGACAGTGGCACAGCTACTGTGCTGCTGTAGCGTCATAGTGTAGACGCTTCCTATGTTGATGGAAGAAGTTTTTCTGTCATAGTTAAACCACCTCTCTGAGAGGCAGTAGCTAGGTCAATGGAAGAATTCTCCTGTTGACCTAGCCAACTCCATGCCTTGGTTAGGTCAACCTAACTATGGTTCTTAGGGTGTGAAATTTTTCAAGCCCTAACTAACGTACATAGGTGGACCGAAGTTCTAGGTGTAAATGAAGCCTCAGAAAAAAGTCCCAAGAATCTTCTACAGTGGAAAGTGTTAGGCAACCTAAATATAGGGATCTCAGCCAGCTTCCCCTATAATACAGCAAGAATTACCCTACTGCAAATAATTTAAAAATTAAGATCAGGAAAAAGAAGAGTTATTTACACTCCAGGAAATGCTAATGTGGATCCTTCTGTAGGTGACTGGCAAGCAGTAACCTCCCTGGAAGATGAGGTGTTTCAAGTGTATCAGTCAAATAGCCATTGAAGTGCTGCTCTCCCAAACTTGACATCTGACCTGGCTGTCATGTCAAGTGCATAAAATTTAACAGAAGTCAGTGGATTGCTTCACGTTGCAAGCCCTGCAGCTCACAGATTGGAATGTTCCTGAAGCAGGCAGAAGATGCTGCTTGTCTTGGTGACGTTCAGAGGGAGAGACTCTGGAAATGCACTGTGAGGACCACTTAGAGGTTCTCAGAAGAGATGGCTTGGCCTTTTGATGGGCTAGATTATAGCGACAAAGAGATGAGATTAGAGCAAAGCTCTGGATGTGTCCAATATATGCAGCTTCTCTTCTTCTAGTGTCCAGTTTGGCTCCAGGAAAATGACTGGCAAGGTAACTGATCAGGTAGAATTCAGAGGCAACTTGGGAGATTAACTTGGAGTGTGGTTTCAACGCCTCTGTTCATATGGAAGGAGTAAGCTCACTGACTGTCCGCGCTGAGGCAATGGCTGTGGCAAACTGGGAAACTTAATTTATTTTTATGGAACAGTGGGTGTGACTTAGTTTCCTCTCTCATCTTGTATTGTTACTAGCCAGAAAGGACCAAGTTAATTTTTTTCTTGACACAAGACAAGAAAAACAGCGACTGAAGAGAAGTCCTCTAGTATGAATGAACTATCGGGAACTAAAATCATTGGGGGAGGGGGGCGGAGGGACTTAATGCAAATCCCTAGACTGTTAAACAAGTCTGTAGAAGTACCATGCCTGGGAGGGAATTGCTTATACTGGTTTTGATCAGGTTCAAGAGACTCAGCAAACAAATAACTGAGCATAGTATAAAGTGGGCATCTTGATCTAGAGGAGAGGAGACACTCTCACACAATCCAAGAACTGATACAATACTGTGACCAAGAGGGACAGACCTTGCAGAAAGGGCGTGAAAGAGTTTAAACCAACCAGGGTCTCCATGTGGAAGATGACTGGCATCTGGTAAGACAGGCATGTGTATAAGCTATTAATTTTTTTCAAGATAAGTATTCTCTGTCATGCTTTTATTCTAAATTAATCTTTTGGTTTATGAAGGCTGGTTGGTCATTCCCCCCTGAGAGAGAACAGGACCCCACATGTTGATCTAAACTCAAATTTGCTAAGGTGATTGCATTGGAGGGCAGGAGGAATTGCAGCCTAAATCCCAGGTCTGGAGGGAGAGGAATGTGAGTTCTTGCCCCGAGAAAGGTGATGGCTAGAGACCTTAGACCCGCTTGGGGCTCCCTCAATTAGGCCATGAAGGAGTCAAAACTGAAGTTACCTTGAGAGCTGTGACAATGGCCACCAGAAAAAACATGTTGATGGTCAAGTGGTGTATTGAGCAACCCAATAATGGGTCAAAGAGCAACTCCATGAGTTTTAGGAGGATGGTATTGAAGTCCAAGGTAGGAGTTAGATCTCTAGCCAGATGGCAAAAATGAAGGAGACCCTTAAGGAATTTAGACACTAGCAGATCAAAGATCGAATATGATTGTACCTGAATATGACATACTGATATTGCTGCAACGTGAATTTTGAGAGTCAAATGCTAGTTGAGAATCTTAAGTATTGGGTCTGCTATTGTACTAGATTGTTTTGGGGGGCCCATGTGGAAAATCTTTTCCATTTCAAGGAGTGAGTCTTCCTGGTGGAAGGTTTCCTGCTTTGTATGAGAACTCCCTGAATCTGTAGGGACCAATCTGTCAATAGCACTCAATCCGCTGCAGTGTTTGACCTTGGTTGCTGCTTGAGGTGAATGGGAGGCCTCCTGGACATTAGCAATTGCCTGATAGAGAGAACTACCTTGGCCAGTAAGGGGGAGGGGGGTGTCTCAGGATGATGTAACCTTGTCCCATATGATCTTGGGGATCAGGGAAATTGGCAGAAAGTTATATAGGAATTTGAGATCACCAACGGAGAAAGGCATCTGGTAGCGAAGCCAAGTGAAAGCCATCTGGGGCAAAAATTGGGCATTTGCTGGTGTCCTCTGGTAAACAAGTCTATTATGGGAGTCCTCAATTGATGGATTATTGGCTGTATGATGGACTACCACAACAATCATCCATTCTGCTCAAAAAGCTGGATATGTCATTGTTGATGCCTGACAGGTGTAGAGCCAACAGGGTTATTCTGTGTTGATGACATCATATCCAGAGCCTGATGTCTTCCTGGCAGAGGGGAAGTTTGAGCACCTCCTTGCTTGTTTATACAATGCACTGTGGCGTTCCGCAGAGCAGGCAAGAATGCTATGCAGGTCACTATAATGCCTCTCAGCTATAGGATGTTCATATGTAGTTTGACTGTCCTGAGACCCTATTCTATGCACCATGCTTCAGGTGGGCATTCCAAGCTGTTCCTGAAGTGTCTGTCATAAGTGCCATTGTCATGGAGGGGGTAGAGAACGGTACTCCTTTTTGTATGTTCATTGGGTCCAACTGAGCTCTTGCAGGACGTGAGATGGGTCTGTGATTGTCTTGATCGTGTGTTGTCTGGATGTGGAATCCATAGACCTCTGCCAGAGTTGTAAAGGCTGCAGGTGAAGTCTGTGAAGCGAGGTTGTGTGTATATATACGCTGATGTGTGGCTTAAGAGTCCCAGACTCTCATGCACACACAGTTGTTTAATTTGATTTTTGGTTGCTCACCATCAGCTAGAGCAATCAGAATCTGTCCTCTGGGAGGTAAATTCTTGTCAAGCAGGAGTTGGTCACTGCTCCTATGTTCTCTGTTGTCTGTGATGGTACAAGGGAAAATTTCTTGTAGTTCACAAGGATTCCAAGGCTGCTGTGGTCTCCTGTTGGGACCTACCTCTGATCAGCCAGTTGTCCAGTTACATGTAGACGTGGCTTCCCTGTCTCCTTAAGTACACTGCCAGGCATTCTGTGAATCCACAGCACTGAGAGTAGAGTCTGAAGGGCAGAACCCTATGCTGATAAATATTGGGACCCACTGTGAATCTTAGGTACTTCCTGTGGTTTTGGATGGATAGCTATATGGAAATACACATCTTGAGAGCCATGAATCCTTCTTGAGCTTGGAGAGATGAAATAATGGAGACAAGCATTATCATCCTGAACCTTAGATGCTGTATATAATATATATTTGCTGAATTTGTTCAGATCTAGGATAGGATGAAGACACCTTTCTTCTTCGAAATCAGGAAATACTGATAGAAACCATAGAAACCTCCTCTATGGTTAAATAAATAAAGCATTAAGACCCCTTCTATTTGTAATAGGCTCTTGTGAGAAGAGTCCCTGAAGAGGGATGGAGAAGGATGGGTGGGTAGAGGGTAGCCTTGGGTGATTAGCCACTGGCACCCATTTGTCTGATGTCATGGCAGACCACATCTGGTGGAAAGGTACAAGGCGGTGTTCAAAAATCATGCTCTCTGGACTGGATCTAATATGGATCCCAACAGTTCTGACAAATTTGCTGATGTGTTATAGGAGTGTTGTGCGTTGCTGTGGAAGAGAGAGGCTGGGGGTCCTCTGCTGTACCTCAGTCTTTTTTCTTGACCTGATATTTGATTGCTTTGGATGGTATGATGGCATCCATTGTCTCCTCTGGGGTTGATGATGGTACAGCTTGTGGTATGATGATCTTCCCCTGCATCACAATAGCATTTGTGCATCTCACAATTACTGATACATGTCACCTGCTAGGGAAGTATTATTTCCATTTCACAAATGCACAAGCCTACAGTCATACAAGAAGTCTGTGACAGAGCCAGGAATTAAACTCAGATCTCTGGCATCTTAGTCAAGTGCCTTAACAGTAAGACCAGCCTTTCTATACTGACCTACAGGGAGATGATCTTCATTTGTATATCCCTACTGCTTCAGGGAGCCATAAATATACTCTAATTAAAGACGGATTGACCTGCGAGCAGCCTCCTCTAAAAGAATCCTGCTACTTGTGGGAAATGGGGAGAGAGAGGCAGCAGCCTATTAGTCACATCTGCTGAAGATTCCTACTGTAGCAGTATTTGGTGGTGACATATACCAGTTCTTGTTCATCTTGGAGGTGTTTTAGATTTGCTTTAAATGTGGGAGAGGTTTTCATTACAGGAATTTTCATGGATATAAAATAAAATTGCCAATCGTTGTTGAGGAACAGTAGGGAAGGGAACCCTCCCTAGTTAAAGAGGTTTTTTTTTTTTTTTTTCCCTTTTGGATTTTAAAGTTGGGTGTCACACTCTGAACTCCTAATGTTAATTTAAAAAATCAGTTAATTGGAGAACAGGAAAACAGAAATGTTTTCAAAGGTATCAAGGTATGTTATTTTATTGGAGGAGCAGAGAGAAGTAGTAAAGTTAAATATGGGGAATATTCTGCACTGAAGTAAAACTTGTTTATTTAGGGTAACAATCATAATCAGAGAGAACTGTGTGAGAAACATGGCATTTGGACTAGATTACCCCATCCTTTGGTTATCAAAACTGAACTGCAGTAGCCCTGACAGATTATGTCCATCAAGGAAGGAGGTATTTTTAGTGATGCTGCAATGGAGTACACGGTGTGGCACTACACAGTAGAAGAGCCATGTCAAACAAGTTTCCTGCCCTGAAAGGTTTACAGGCTAAAACTCAACCAGTTCAGGCTCACAGAAGGATTCAATGTCATAATTGCATGATGGACGATTATAACTGGAATGTATAAAGGAACAGCTTGAAGCAATTCATAGAAATTATCAGGGAAGCATTAGATAAAAACTGTTTACAACTGTATTTTAGTAACCTGTTTTTGTCACTCATCTGACATGCTTACAACAAACTGATCTGAGGTCTACAGAACAGCTTTGTCACAACACAGTCATGTCTTATCTGAACTTGTGCATCCATGCTATCTTGCTGCCTATGTTTGTATCTATGCGTTCTGGAAAAATCCAGGCAGCTATCCTGTATTGCCTCAGTGGGAGTTAGTTCCCAAAGGACATGCACATGGTAACATGGGGCAATGCTCTCTGTACAGTAAGTAGGATGTTCCAGAGAGCTGTAGGGAAGGAGGATTGACTACATGAACTGCAGAGTTACAGCTAGTGGCTCCCATTCACATAGCAGAAGTGTTACATGCTGGTTACAGGAAGACCATCAGCTTAGGCCTTTGGCAATTAAAACAGGGTTAGCTATCATAATAACCAAATATAACCAGATTGTATATAGAGGTAAATGTCTAAAAAAATAAATCAACTATGTCACTAACTAGTTGCATACTTGATTCAAAGCGGTAAAGGTGACAGGACTGAGTAAGCCCTCATGTTTGATGTAGAAGGCACTTAGGCTAAAATCTTCACACTTGATATGAATGGGGTAGCCCATATACAAAAATGACACTGAAACCAATGATTTTCTAGAATGACAACTGTCACAGCTTTAATACAGCCAGAATTGACATTTCAAACAGATCTGAAGTACACCACAACAGCTACATCTAGAGTGAGGACTCTGATTCCCCTGCTTGTACAGAGATAGCTGTGCTAGCTCTCATTGTAGAGACTCTTGACTCCATAGTCTTAAACAGATAAGGCACAATAGGGTCTGAGTTAGTAGGCTGCTGGTGCACACACCATGTGTATTCTGAGATCACTTACTAGTACTAGCTGTTAAGAGCATGGCTCATTAAGTTTAAATGTATTTTTTGGAAAAATAAAGTTAATCAATTGCATGATGAAAAATAGTTCCTATTAGGATACAATAGGGAACTTATAAAGAACTCTTCCTAAGTATTTTGGCAAAGGTTCCATAGGCTCCAGCCTTTCTCTTCCTGTCCCTCAGCCCAGCAGCCCTTTCAGCACCAGTCACTTTCAGTTTACTTTCTATTGTTGACACAAACAGCTGCAGCAGGCGCTTTGAGATATGGATGATGTCAGAGTACTTTCTAGTTTTTACTCTGAATATTCTTCTCCCTCTTCTGACTGTTCCAAAACCATCCCACTTTTCACTGCAGCTTAACTCTTAATGCTCCTTTCCTTCCTTCCCTCTTCAGTGTCTCCTCTTCCTTTTGTGACTTCATTTAGCTAATTCCCTCCCAGCAAAACCCCACTTAAAAAAAAACAAACAAAAAAAGGCACTTAGATCATCATTGTTCAATCTGCTTGTATGTTGTATCCAGTCCCCCCCACCCTTTGTCTGTCTCATCTAGGTTGTAAATGCTACAAGGCAACCAGCACAACACTGTTCTTAAGCAATACTGTAATTCAAATAAATAATCATTATAAAAACTAAGGTGTCAATCCTACCAAGATTTGTGTATCTGAGTTGCCATACAGGGTTCAATGGGATGACTCAGGTGAGTAAATTTAGATCATTGAACAGTTTGCAGTTTTGTTTTTACAACAGCTAATAATAAAATCATGACTGTAGGGCCATGGGACAGCTGCTGAAAAGCTACTTGGCGCGGGGGTGGGGTGGGGTGGGGGGGGGGGGGAAGAGAGAGAAACGGGACAAGCAGTTTAAAACTGACACCACTGCTGAAAGGCCGCAGGGAATATTACCACCTTCCTCCCCAAATTTGAATATAAATACATATATGAAAAAATAGTGAAGCTATGGATGTTTTCAACCTTTTCCTTACTATTTTCTGTTAATCCTCTAGAAGAACATATTTTCAGTTCTTGTTCATCTTGGAGGTGTTTTAGATTTGCTTTAAATGTGGGAGAGGTTTTCATTACAGGAATTTTCATGGATATAAAATAAAATTGCCAATCGTTGAGGAAAATTTTACAAAATCCCAATCCCACAAAAGTAATTATTTTAAAACAAATATAAAAAGGAACTAAATACAGTACTAACAGCAGCAATATGTAACCTTAGTGTGAATGTTTACCAATTACCCAATGCAAGTCCAAAAAAGATACAATTCTGTACTACACAGGCACATGAGCTGACGCTCCAGTCTTGTATAATAGTCTTTACCCCTATATTGTAGCATGGGCATCTAATGTCCCTAAACTGACATAGCATAAGACAGGACTGAATGTCAATCTCAACTTGAAGTTTCCTTGATTTGAATATTAACTTGCTTACTTTTACTATAGAAGTTTTTGCTAGTTTCCCCTCCCAGATGGGGCAGTCTGTTCACTCCTGATTGCCCTTACGTACATGTTACCATCTAAAACTGGTAGGGAAGGAGTTATTAAACCTTTCTTTGCAAAAAAAAAAAGCTGTAAATTTTAATCTGTGATTTTGTTTTCCTTTTCTTAAGTCATTTATGACTTTTCAGCCAGCAAGCATACTCAACCCTTAATTAAGCTGTAATTCAATCACAATTCTTATTCTGTCAGATGAGAAAGAACTCAGCCATGTATTAAGAGGAGTTTGCTAAGCATTGTTCACTACTGTCAATTCCCAATTGGACAGAAGCCTAGGAAAAAAAACATAACTAGAGGGGAAATACTTTCCTTTCTGAACTGGGATTTGTTTTGTATGGCTGCTGACCTAGGAGTTTGTACAGATTCTCTGGTCAATGGAAGATTTAAGGAAGCAAGCAAAGTACTTTGTAAGGTTACTTGAGTCCTGCAGAGATTATTTTGTACTTTATACAAAATCTCAAACTGAAAAGCTCTCTTCCTGAATAAAATCCATTTTACTGTTATTTTTCCCATACAAGATCAGAACAAGAGAATTCAGCCACACAAGGAGGAAATAAAAAAAAGAAGAGAAGAGAAGGAAAAGAAAAATAGGATTTTTTAGTCTGTTGGGAGACTAATCTGTGTACTTAAAATTATTACAAAAGACACTGTAAGCTTGTCAATGCTCTCACATGTAATAATTTTAAAGAAAAAAGTGCTTTGGCACAGACAAGTGTTTTCTGAATTAGAATGCATTAAACAAAACGATGCACTGGTTAACATTCAGAAGGTTTGTATGTTAAACTTCCCTCAGGATCAAGCAATATATAAAATTATAGCCCTGAGGTGCAAATAAATCCCCTTTCAGTCTACAGGGTAATAAGAAAAAATGTATTTTACTCACTAGAAAGGATGAACTACTTTGGACCAAAAGCAGTCTATTGGGTAATGCACTTTAAAACGAACAATACTGGGCTTGATTCTATGAGGTACTAAGTACCCTCATCACTGACATTAATTGCACAATGTAGATAAGCACAGTGTATAAACAAACGGAAACCCTAAATCAGAGCTAAGTTTCAACAATATACTACTGCTAAACAATACAATACCATCTCCGGAGTTTGCAATACCGAACAATTCATAGTGTTTTTTAAATACATTTATTTAAATTTTTATGACAAATACAGAAATGATAAATTTAGGGTACAGTTTCAAAACACCAATTTTACAATATATTATGCACATTTCAAAATAAAATATCAATCCAGCAGTGGTTTATGTAACTAATCAAGGCAACCAGGTACCGCTCTACCCAATTATTAAACTGTAAATAGTACAGGCTACTGAAGAGAAGTGCTCTAATTGGAAGACCGGGACTTATGAGATAAAGTATCCCAAACATAAGGTACAAAAGAGTAGCAAATAGCCCTCTTGAAAATTTATTAGTAAATTATTTCATTTTTAGTTTCAAATAGTAAAGAACATCCCATTTTTATCCTCAATTTAAACATGTCTATTAACTGTCTTAACTAGCCAACATCACTAGTAGAAGTTGCCCATTATACTGTATGTTTCACAGAGATAAGAGGGATCTTTACATTATTCATTTTGTTTCAGTCAACTAGATAAATATTCCTTTTATTATAATAATTAGTAGGAATAATTTTTCCACATTAAACAGCATAGAGATATACATTGAATTTAATTTTAAATAATGTATAAAGGTCTTGTTTAGATATGGAAAAATAATTATAGCCTGGATTAATTTTTTCTTTTATTGTAAAATGAAGCCAAAACTTCTAGTCATTTTAGAAGAGCTACACACCATTGTTCTAAACAATTCTGAAACATTATTAATCCTCAGCAATTAAATTTATCATTTTCAAACACAATGGGCCAGAAACTGGAAGGCCATCCCTGATTTGCATATAAATGTACACAACTTTTAAATCTATACACAACCTTAACATGTTAGGATCTTCTTTAACAGACTGAGTAGTTTGTTTGAGTCCAGTAGGAAAAAGATTGTGTGGGTTATCAGTTTTGTTCTCATCCCACACTTACAGGCAGAGTGTGCCTTTGCACTTCCATTTTAATACCCCACAGGTTGTATTTGACCATTGGGTTGCTCTGTGATAAACTAAGATTTGCTTCCTAGATTGCTGTTTTGTTTTCTTTCTGGATCAAAATCACTACTTTCATATAAGATCTTGTTTCTCATCCCTTCTTGAATAATTCTTTGCTGGATCCTTAGTTTTGCATGATTATATCTGCAATATATCCTTAAGGAAGAAAAAAACAAAATACATTTGAAAAATATCAAGTTACAACTGTTCAATAAGTTAAAATGAACTGTAAATTCTATGCATCATAACTGGACATTTTACAAGCATTTATGTAAATATTAGCACAGCTGCTAATTCTCTAAGGCATGGTTCTACAGCCACTTTGCACAAGGAATTCCCATGTGCACGCAGCTACAAAATTGGTTCCTAAACATATAGTTCTTTTTTTACTTTTAAAGATCTGAATTTGGTCCTGATCCTGCACATACTTACACACCTGCATAGTTTTAAACATGTGAACAGTCCTCATTGATTTTAATGGGACTACTTATGTACCTAAAGATAAGCACATCTTTAAGTGTTCACAAGATTATGGCCTAAGCTACAATTTTAACTGAAAGACTTGACAGTGGGAGGAAACAGAGACATGAAGGGAAGAGAGGACAAGAGGACTGCATGGTCTCTTAGGAGACTAAGCCACATGTAGCAGAATACTTTTTTAAATTTAATTTTTATTAAAAATATCAAGTCCAATAGCTTAAAGTTTATGAACATCCTTGCAAAAATAAGTTTTGGGAATGGATTTAAAGGAGAGGAAGGAGGCATGGCTAAAAGTCATGAAGGGTCTTCCAAGAAAGAGTATGAAAGGTGACAGAGGATGGCACAGGAATATATGTACAAATTTGCAGCACTGGTCTGTCAAAATTCAAGAAATATCTTATATACCAGCATCCTAAGGTTGTCAAAACAAAACCTCCCATTCCAAAGTCAAAAGATCTTCTAACTCTACCTGAAAGAGAAAAAAAAACAGATAATGAAAACAATTATCCAAACTACTTTTATTTCTCTCAACTAGCAGAACAAAACCAAGCAGAAAAAATAATCTCTCTTGCGGAAGAAATACAGGAAAACAATAAAAAATACTCACTGGTTGCTAAAAAATGTCCAAGGCCCACAACTAGAGAACCCAGTGACCCATAGAGTATTGACTCTCGTGAACAGGGAATATTTTGGACATCAAGGATTCCTAGTAACTTAAAGGTCTAGAATTAAAAAAAAAAAAGTAGTTAAAAATTATGACAAGATCTTAATTCAGATAATTTTTTTTAAAGAAATAATACATTAGAGTTGCATTCTCCATCCCTCTTTCTGATTTTCAGACAAAAAACCTGGTCCCCTATAGATTAAGTCATTAGTACAAAACAGTTAATTTGTTGTTGGTTTTATTTTAAATACTCCATCAGACTTTCATTATTTTCAGCTATACTTGTTTTGTGCAAAACAATGCACTGTCATACAAAACATGAGATTGTGAAAATAGAGTCAAATTCATCCCAAATCTATCCTGTTAGTCCACTGACTGCTACTGAATTATGTCAGGGATGAATTTGGCCCACTGTGTAATTCAATGATATGAAGTAAACTGAAAATTTTACCAATAATATTCATTCATTATAAGCAGTGCCTTCTGAAACCAGATTGGGGCTAATAAAGTGATAATATGTTTGCTAACTAGTTCCATCACTTCAATTTAAAAATCTAGAAAAAGGATAAATTTCCATACAGAGGCTCCAATCTCAACTCTATCACAAGGCTGACTTGATCCCCCTTTAGTGTTTGTGTGTGCGCGCAAGGTTGCATGTGTGTACACACACACACAGCGCGCGCCACGGTATCTTTCAGATTTTTAGGGTTGTCACCATGACAACTAAAATGTGTTCAGATTGAGGAAGTATTTTTTGAGATTAAGACTTAAAATGGCTCAATTCTGAAATGTCTGCGTCCTACCTGCCCAACAGAGTCACATTACCCCACGACATTTGAGACATAGGTAGACTTTGGACATAGGCTAACGCAAGAGGAAGTGTTCAGGGAAAAGAAAAGTAAAATGTTTTTTAAAACTATTATTCAAAAGCTAGACATGATCATTTCAATGAAAACACTGATGGAGGGGGGGGGGGGGGGAAAAGTGAAGAATATTCTTATCCTCCAAACCCACCAAGGCTAATTTTCATCTTTAGGTGCCTAAATACCTTTAAAAAATCTGCCCTTAAGTAACTTGCTACAGGTTACATAAGATGTTTGTGGTAGAGCTGGAAACAACGCCAATTTCTAAATTAATTGACCCATGTCTACCCACCAGACCATACAGGCTCAAACAAACTGCTTTATATAGCTTTACTTGGCCAACTGCAAAATAAGGATATTTACCCACTTTATAAAGTGATTTGAGATGTACAGATTAAAAATCTATGTTTTTATCTTGAACAGGGGTTCTCAAACAGGGGGTCACAAGCTGTCAGCCTCCACCCCAAAGCCTGCTTGCCTCCAGCATTTATAATGGTGTTAAATATATAAAAAAAAAGTGTTTTTAATGGGGAGGGAGAGAAGAGAAAAATCACACTCAGAGGCTTGCTATGTGAAAGGGGTCACCAGTACAAAAGTTTGAGAACCACTGATCTTGAAGCATTGAAATTCGATAAATTAGCTAGGAGGGCTTTGAGAACTAGTAGATTAAGTATTATATGTGTAGGCAACAGACCAGAGTTCTAACCCTGAGTTTGACACTTAATTTACTGAGATGTTTTAAAGCATATTTTACCAGCATTCAGCTTGTAGTTGTGTTGTGCTGCACATGAACATGTGACTAACTTAATTACATAGTGAACACGTGCATCTTTGTCAGGCAGGCATTGCAGGAGACAATTTGTTTGGGCAGCACTACTCACAATCCTTTAATAATAATCCAATGACCTGTCCATCCCATTTAAAATTGTAAAAAGCTAAATACCTTCATTTACATTCACACACAAAAAAATACCAATAGTATGTCTTTTACAAAATCCAAAAAGAATTAGTTTTAAAAACCATACACATTTCTGTAAGAACATATTTCAACAACAGAACAACCTTTACTCTGACCAAAAATAAATAAATATAGTTCTTGTCAGTAATCATTAACACAATCCTTTTGGGAAAAGACTGTTCTATGTAGCCTGGGGTTTCTACGGGAATTGAGTGCCTACTACTCTTAGATCCCTTTGAAAATCCAAGCAATAAACATATTGAATATTTATCAGCCTCAAATGCTGGTCCAAATACATAATTTTACCCAAAACTGATAGCTATTCACTTTTCTATTACATTAGTCTTCAACAGTAATTAGAAGTAACATTACCAAAAGAAAAACATTTAACAATTTACAATAGGTTATTATTTTAGATTTATAAAAGCCTCTACAGGCATCTCTAGATCCTCTGCTCTGAATACAGTTAACTGACAGTATTTCCTACTTAATAGTATTCTTCCAAAAAATCTATTTATATACCAAAATCAAGATGAAAAAATATGCATAAAAGGCCCCAAAAATATATGGCTCAGAGTCAAGGTTGCTATTGTTGTGATGAAATCTGCATTTCTTGCTGAAAAGAGTGTGTTTGTTCATTATGAAGGCACATTTCTGTCTTGCTTTTAAATCCTTAGATTTTACATATGTTATGATCAATAGCTATGTTATCACTTAGTATCTTTAGGTTTTTTTTTAAAAGTTATTTTTTAATTTGGAATGGTACTGTTCTTGGACACTTTAGATATATCACTGACCAGGGCTTCACTCCAGCTCCAAAATATACACTGCCAACCCCATCTCTTTCGAGGAGTTTTGTTTTCTTAACTGAACAGAAAAACAGTCTTAACTCAAACAACAAGGAGTCTGGTGGCACCTTAAAGACTAACAGATTTATTTGGGCATAAGCTTTCGTGGGTAAAAACCTCACTTCTTCAGATGAGTTAGTCTTAACTCAGTCCTCACTTTCAGGTTTCAGTTCTATCCCACTCACAGGCCTCACAACCTCCCAGTTCTGACCAGCTCTGCCCCCTCTTTTGGGCAGCAGCCTCAGGGCTGTCTCCCTGAGGATCTGGCCCCTTGCTCCAGGAGACCTACCATGGAGTTAGGTCCACTCCATTGTGGCTTTCCTTCCTCAGGCACACCTCTCTCAATCAATCATCCACTAGCAGCTTTTTAGGGTCAGGTGTATTCAAGCCCCACCTTTAATTAGGTGGGCTGGACTCACCTGCTCTCATCCAGGGGCACAGGGCCTAGTCTATCCACAGTAACCAGCTACGCTGTGACAAGATGGTATAGAAGATGCTATGCTATTGTATTACTTTTGAGAGACTTAATTTAAGTTCTTATGCAATGGTTATGACTAGTATTAGAAAGCCTGTATACATAAGATTAGAATTGGTACACAAGCGTAGAGGCCCTATCAAAATCTTCTGCAGAAAGTTTAAATACATAAATATCATTGGCTGGGAACGGTGAATCGCAGCCACAGGGAGCTGAGGGGCTCCATGCCTGCAGATGCTCCAAGTAAACAAAATGACAATGTATTAGATATTCAATTCAATGATTCCATAGAGTTTAAAATCATCAAATTTTGGTGCAGACCCATTTATAAGCCGACCCCCGCTCTTTGATGCGTCACATTTTTACCAAAAATATTTGGCTTATGAACGAATATATACGGTAATCTGAAACTAGTCAAAGCAGAGAACAGGGATTCTCAATTTTTTCAATAGTTGTGGTCCACACATTTTCATGGACCATCTCCCCTCCCACTCTCAATTGTACTGACTGCCTCTCTTCCCAACTGTGATTGCATAACATTCCTGTGACAATTAAATCACCTGATTATGTGGAAAAGAGATATTAGGAAAGCATCTAATGTATTCTTAGCTATCTTTAGCACACTTCACCAGCTGGAAATAAGGATGAAACCCAGCACCATATGACCTAAAAACCTCTGTATTTCAGCAGGAAGTACTTCAGCAGATCACAGATTGAGAACCTTTGTCCTAGAGTAGTTATATTCAGTTAAAATTAACTGGAAGTAAAATTTAAGAGCATGTAAGAGGCTTAAATTAAAATGTAATGTATTTTAATACAAAAATATTTTTGGTAAACAATATATGGGTACACAATGGTGCCATCCATTGAAAAAGGAGACCAAAAAAAAAAAAATATATCACAGGAAACCTTCAAGCTTCTTCAAATTCCCATGAGTTTTTCCATCTGTTTTTTAATGGTTGACACTGCATCAGGGCAATCACCAGGCTCTTCAGAATCTAGAAGAGCCCGAAATCACATCCCATAGAAAAATCTGTGGGGAAGGGTATATGGACATCTTCATTAGTGTCTCCCCCACACGCCCTATCCCTTTGATAGGTCACCACCCCCCAAAAAGGAGGACATGGGTCTTGTCCCAAACCTGGCAGATTCCAGGGACTCCTTGGGATGCCCTGTACCTCATCAGCATCTTGAAGGTAGGGCAGCTCCATTGGAGCCTTAGTACTAAGAACTCTTACAACATACGTCCCCAGTGCATGTTCTGCAGAAATGATAATTAATACAGCAGAGACTGTGGCATATATTAAATATATAAAGGATCCCAGTCACCCAAAGATCCACACCCAGATCTAAGGGAGAAGATAATCAGGTCCAAGAGAGTACATGACATTTACCAGCACATACTTATTTGCTTTTTAGTATTATTGTTTATTTTAGAATATTCACATACGAACTGTATGCATAATAAATAGGCAGAAAAGGATTAGATTTTATTGGTATGCATCAGTAAACACTGATTTCACTGTACATACAAATTAATAAGAGATTCCATGAATAATCATCGAAATGCACAGTTAAGTAAAGTATGAAAAGTGCTGCTTGAGAACTACAGTTTGATTTTAGGATATTTACTGTGTATATTTTGACATGCAATGTTGACAATTTGTGTTTTAACCGTCACAAAGCTTTAACTTTTTGAATCTCGACACCAATTATCCTAAAATAATTATCTGGGCCTGCCCTAATTTCCTACAACTGTGAACACTGAAATAGATTCAACTTTTTAAAAATGCTTAAAAATCCCTAGCCATGTTATCGGGCAAAATTATGAAAACCCAAATTACAGACTCTGGAAGCCTAGTTAGGGGGCGATCGCTGCAACCAGGGAAAGGCCGGCCCGACCCGGGGCTCTGGGTACTGACTTTGTAACCTTGAGGAGGCCCCTGTCAAGGGCAGGGGATCTAAGCTTAGCTTTGGCAGCCCGCTATGAGTGGGAGCTGGGAGAGGCGCACCAGCGCCAGCCCTGCACGCTGGGGGGACCTGGCTCCAGTGCAGGGGCGGCGGGAGAGCGGGCGCAGCTCCCACCCAGGGCGGCGGGAGAGCGGGCGCGGCGGCGCCTCCA
The DNA here is from genome assembly GCF_011386835.1 of Chrysemys picta bellii. Classification (NCBI taxonomy): domain Eukaryota; kingdom Metazoa; phylum Chordata; order Testudines; family Emydidae; genus Chrysemys; species Chrysemys picta. Next base: position 140,217,982 of record NC_088793.1, on the reverse strand, counting down.
CGCGGGTCAGACACGGGCAGGGCGCGGCCGCCTGGCTCTGCGCTGAATCCGCATGGATCAGTCACCCGCTGGGGGCCGTGGCCCCACCCCGGGGCCGCAGGGACCCGCCCCGGCAGCGGGGGGGAGGACTCGGCACTGATATGTGGGGGGGAGACACAGCCACCAGCGGGGTGGCCAAGGGCCCTCCCCCGCGTGCTCCGGGGAGGCGCCGGCTCCCGACGAGCCGAGCCCACGAGAAGGCGCCACTCTGCTCTCCCCCCCCTTACCTTCTCCGAGTCGGGCTCGCCCTCCCCCGCCATGCCGCTGCTCACAGCGCCCGCCTCACGCTACCAGTGAGGCAGAGCCGGGCCGTGTGTAAAGTACTGTACGAGAGAAAAGTGCCAGCGGCGCCGCTCTAGCCGCCCGCCCCGCCTCATCTCTATGGTGGCCGAGATGAGCGCGCCGGGCGCCATTTTAGGTATAGCGCTGAGAGATTCCAGCAAAATCCTTTGTTCACTGAAATGGGTCACGGAGCAGCGCGGGGGCGCGCGCGCGCCTCTCTCTTTCCCGGCCCAACCGCCGCGCGTGCGCGCGCGTTCTCGCTGAGTCTCTCACCCGTACACACACACGGCGCGCGCGGGCACGGGGGCGCGAGGGGGTTGGCCCGGGGCGGGTGTCCCCGAGAGACGTGAGAGAGCTGGGGGAGGAGGGAAGATGGAGAATAAAATGGAAGGCGGTGATCAGACCTCAGGCGGGGACACAGACCTAGGGGCCAATACTGGCCAGTGCTTAGTGTCTCCTCACAACGGGGGTGCAGCAGGCAGCAGCACTTCTGAAGGCACCGGGGGGCGCATGACACGCCCCCCGCCCTACAGAGACAAGCCCCCAGCCCCTCTCAAGGGCATGAGGAGAAAGTGGCACTGCCCCTTTCCACATCTCCCTTGCTGGGGTATCTAATCACCAGTCCCTGCACTAGAAGTTATGCCAGCAAAAATATCTAAATTACAGTTTATGTAATTATACGTTGTAATATGCGTGGCCCACTGTACAATACATAAGATGAAGCTAGGCTGTGCCCCAAGTTAACAGCCATCTCCAACTGCTTTTGCCACCAATGCAACCTGAATTACTAAGAGAGTTAAGAGGCACTAAAAACCAGAAGAGTAAACATGCTAAATATGCTGGTTGAGCAATGACAAGGTGAAGGGAAAGGGACAGTGATGCATAACAGTGTTGCCGGCACAGAGTGCCCAAGGACAACAACAGCGGGTTCGTTGCCCGGTGTGCTTCGCGTCAATAAACACACCAGGTGGAGAAGCAAACAAAGTTTATTTGAGATCTCAAAGCGGTGCAAGGAGACTGGCACGTCTCAAATCAAGCACACTAACAGAAACAGTTTTTCTTCTTTTATACATTTTGCAGTTAAGCCTCTTCCCCCCCTTCCCCCTCTAGCCCTCCCTTTCTCCCCCCCATTCCTCCCTCTACCCCTCCCGTCCCTGGTAATAGTTACTAAGCAAATAACGATTACATTTAAGCAGTTAAGTCATTCTTGGCAGCTATAAGCCTAGCTTGTTAGTAACTTCTTTAAACCGTTATCTTGTCCCTTTTCCCTTCAGCCAGAAACATACAGGCCTCATTATTACCGCTTGATACCGGTGTGAGCAGGAGGTTGCACACAGATAACTGGTTGCTTACATATTCCAATTGCACCTGGCTTTTGAGGTTGATTAGAGTTTAAACATGGAAGGATAGAGTTTGGTTCACTTAGGCCTAGTGCAGGAATGCTTCATTGACACTTGTGATTTTCCACCCTCCCGAGTTACCTAGGGTGATGGTGATGCCTGGTGACGTCAACAACAGTATATAAATATTGAATGATGTGAACACTATGGAAGGAAAAGGATTATTTAGGGTTACAATGGGAAACAACTAGAAATAATGGGATATGATGAAGAGAAAATGTACATTGAGAATCAAGAAAAACATCCTGACAGGGAGATTTACTAGAATAAACTCTTAACCTGAGTTGTTTTGCAAGGCAAGTGCTGAAGTACTATTGGTTGGGACCTTTCCAACTGAACTAGGCAAAATACAAGCAAATGTACAATAGGAAACAGTCATGAGATGGTTCATACTGTAATTGGTCTTTTCCATCCCTCATTATTATTACATTATATACATATGAAATCAAACAGTAATATTTGGGGAGATAACAGTGATAAACTTTTTAACCCTGTTGAATGACATAGAACAGAATTTTTCAGTGGGACAGAATGGAAAAATTGAAGCTATTTTGCTTTAAGAAAAATAGAGGTTCTCTCTCATAAACAGTAAATTGTTGGGAGGGTTCATTTTAGGACACTACAATTGTGTGGAGATTCATTTTAGGACATTTAAAAAAATAGAATCCTCTCCCTCTTGGTGATGACAAACTGTGTTGTTTCAACAAAACATTTGTAATATTGCTTATCGGTTTAAAAAAATCTTCCCTCACTGATTTAAATTTTCAGTGTTTGAGAGCCTAGTCTCTTTACTAGATTAATAGTGTAGTCTACTGTTTGCTCTATTCACAAATTTGTTGTCCGCAGAGCATGCTCAGAAAGAATTAATGAAATGTATATCACTAAAATGCACTGGTTAAAAGTTTCTTAAAAATCAATTCAAGACAGACAAATATGGATTGAATTCTGATAGGCATATATTAGTTTTAAATATTTTCAAGTGATGATTATTATTATTTATATAGTGCTGTAAATGTATGGCACTTTACTACAGATAAAATAGGTTAAACAGAAAACAAATGGCAAAGTCTCTACCCTGAGAAGTTTGCAATATATACTTTTATTTTAAAAGGAATTCAGTTTTAAAAAATTAATTACATTTTCATAAATACTTTTCAAAAAATGAGGACTGAAATAAGGAATTATACAGAATAATATTTCTAAGATATTAATCATGCCATTATGAAGAAAAATAGATATAACTGTTACTCCTGATTAGATGCATTGAAATAAAGAATGTGACTATTTTTGAATAACAGAATGGGAAAATAGTTATTTTTTTCTTTAAAATACTGTAGTGTCATTTACTGTATAATAATGTTATTACTGTCATTTATTTGTATTATTGTAGACGCTAGGAGCCCTCATCCTGGGCCAGGACCCCATTGTGCTAGGCATTGTACTGAGCCTATGATGAAGTCTACCTTGTGTTTGATATGTAGGCAGGGGAATCAATTACAAATATTACTGGAAAGAAGAGACTTCATGGTATTGTGCCTGTCCATACAAAATCACTGACTCCATGAACATCTCCAATGTCACATGAAGAAGCTACTGTCTCATACTCACATAAAGGACAAGTTAACCACATACCTTGCAGGAAAAGCATTCCAGCACGCAAATAATTGCTAGAAGAATTTCATTGTTACATGGTGTAATGAAGTTGCTGCCTCACACTGTTCAATGGAGTTTTTTCATAGTTCCCATGAGCAGGCTGACACTACCATTATTTTGCATGCCATCAATGTCACAGAGAGAGGTGCTTCTAAACTCTGGATTTTTGCACAAGATACATGCTCTAGTGCTCTCTGCGAGACAGTTTTACTACATTATGTTTCCAGACTATGTACAAGAGCATCTGGGAGATGTTGAAGACCCCTCCCCACTGATCTTCATGACCTTGACCCAGTGGTTGCAATCCATGACCCTCAAAAGTACCTACATCAGAACTGTTGACCAAAACAGGAGGCCAGGAGTGTGGGTCTCAGGTTCGCCTCCCTTCCCGTATCTATCACTGAGGGTTTGTGCTTGGGGTAAAGGTACAACAAGATTTATTGATGGGGTGGCAAGGACTCCCCAGGTAACAAGGTGAGATGGATAATAAAACAAGGCAGGCTTATCAATAGGGATCTATATACGAGGATCAAAATGACAATGACACTACCATCTCTGGCAGCTTGATTTGATGGTGTCTTCTCCTCTTCACAACGGATGCAGCACGACAGAATGCCGGATCCCTCAGATGGAGATAGGACCTCAAGGCAGAGAGTATTTAGGTAAATCCCTCCCCCTCCCTTTACCTGCGTCGTCATGCGTGGGACAAGCAATCACTATAGGAGATGGATTAGGTGCGTGTAGGTAAGTATATTCCCTGCTTAAGATGACCCTTGTGGGGTAAATGGCCTACCCTGTTAACCCTCAGCCACTTGCTCTGCCCCAAACAGACAGCAACAAAACTCCGCCAATCTGGTGGGAAGCCTGGATCTAATCTGAGCACCGCCCTTATATAGACATAGGGTTGCTAGGCAGATTAGCTGATGACCGTAACCATCTTTTCCCGCCTAAATAAAAAGGCACCAAATTCAGAGTGAGGAGGGGACAAGAAGGGCTTACAAAATGGATGCCTAGTTGTCCGTTAGAGGATCCAAAATGGCCTTAGAATTTTTAACTCTCCAGCATGGCTTTTTTTTACATTTTCCTGGGCTGGCCAAGATTTCAGGAACAGTGGAAGCTCTCAACCTCTTGTAGAAATCCTCCTCTACAATCACAGTGGGATGTATGCGTGTGCAGTTAGCAGGGCTTGATGGATATTGGGGGAAAGGAATCAGAGCTGACAGTATTAGCATCAGTTTGAAATTAAAATGGTAAAGAACAAAATAACACCAAATTTGTTAACAGAATTGCTGCATATCAGAATATATTTCTGTTCAGAACCTTCTGTTTGGCTGATTGACTGCATGCCTTGTCTAAAAGCCAACAGTAGTCAAAGAAAATCAAATGTTTTTTTCCTCTTGGTAGATATGTTTAATTTCTTCCTTTTCTGAATATTCCAGTCACATAAATTACATTGAGACTTCTATTGGGAAATTCTATTCAAAATTTACCACCATCATTTTTAGCCTCCCTTTTGGATCTTCAAAAAGAAGAACAGGAGGACTTGTGGCACCTTAGAGACTAACAAATTTATTAGAGCATAAGCTTTCGTGGACTACAGCCCACTTCTTCGGATGCATATGGATCTTGTCATTCATCCCATTTATTTATTATGATCTGTAGTAGTTTTGCTTAAATTAGCTTGGTCATTGTTAGGGCTCTGGGCTTGTCACGGAGGTGGCGGAAGTCATGGATTCCGTGACTTCCTGCAACCTCCGTGACTTCTGCAGTGGTCAGTGTGGCTGATCCCAGGGCCATCCAAGCAGCTGGCCCCAGAGCCAGCTGCTCAAGCAGCCCTGTAGACAGCCACACCGGCCACTGCTGGAGCAGATCTGCAGCCAGCCGCCCACGTGGCCCTGCAGCCAGCTGCACCAGCCACTGTTCTGGCGGCCCTGGGCAGCTGGCCCCAGGGACCACCCAAGCAGTGGTCCCGAGGACGGCCAGAGCAGCTGCAGCTCGGCAGCTCCTGGCAGCAGTCCTGAAAGGCATCAGGGAAACTGCCCTCAAGAAGTTCATACTGATCCTACAAGGAGAATCATAGGAGTGGAAGGGACCTCAAGAGGTCATCTAGTCCAGTCCCCTGCACTCATGGCAGGACAACATATTATCTAGACCATCCCTGACAGGTGTTGGTCTAACCTGCTCTTAAAAATCTCGAATGATAGAGATTCCACAACCTCCTTAGGCAATTTATTCCAGTGCTTAACCACCTTGACAGTTAGGAAGTATTTCCTAATATCCAACCTAAACCTCCCTTGCTGCAATTTAAACCCATTGTTTCTTATCCTTTCCTCAAAGCTTAAGAAGAACAATTTTTCTCCCTTCTCCTTGTAACAGCCTTTTATGTACTTGAAAACTGTTATCATGTCTCCTCTCAGTCTTCTCTTTTCTGGACTAAACAAACCCAATGTTTTCAATCTTCCCTCATTTTCTAGACCTCTTCTCTGGACTTTCTCTAACTTGTCCACATCTTTCCTGAAGTGTGGTGCCCAGAACTGGACACAGTACTCCAGTTAAGGCCTAATCAGCACAGAGTAGAGCGGAAGAATTACTTCTCATGTCTTGCTTACAACACTCCTGTTAATACACCCCAGAATGATGTTCACTTTTTTTGCAACAGTGTTACACTGTTGATTCATATTTAGCTTGTGGTCCAGTATGACCCCCAAATCCCTTTCTGCAGTATTCCTTCCTAGACAGTCGTTACCATTTTGTATGTGTGCAACTGATTGTTCCTTCTTAAGTGGAGTATTTTGCATTTGTCCTTATTGAATTTCATCCTATTTACTTCAGACCATTTCTCCAGATAATTTTGAATTTTAATCCTATCTTCCAAAGCACTTGCAACCCCTCCCAGCTTGGTATTGTCCCAAACTTTATAAGTGTTCTCTCTATACCATTATCTAAATCACTGATGAAGATATTGAACAGAATCGGACCTAGAACTGATCCCTGCGGGACCATACTCGTTATGAATTTCCAGCATGACTAATACTATTCTCTGGGAATGGTTTTCCAACCAGTTATGCACCCACCTTACAGTAGCTCCATCTAGGTTGCATTCCCCGAGTTTGTTTATGAGAAGGTCATGCGAGACAGTATCAAATGCTTTACTAAAGTCAAGATATACCACGTCTACTGCTTCTCCCCTATCCACAAGTCTTATTACCTTGTCAAAGAGAGCTATCAGGTTGGTCTGACACGATTTGTTCTTGATAAATCCATGCTGACTGTTGCTTATCACCTTCTAGATGTTTGCAAATTGATTGCTTAACTATTTGCTCCATTGTCTTTCCGGGTGCAGAAGTTAAGCTGACTGGACTGTAATTGCCCAGGTTGTCTTATTTCCCTTTTTATAGATTAGCACTATATTTGCCCTTTTCCAGTCTTCTGGAATTTCTCCCATCTTCCATGACTTTTCAGAGATAATTGCTAATGGCTCAGATATCTCCTCAGTCAGCTCTTTGAGTATTCTAGGATGCATTTCATCAGGCCCTGGTGATTTGAAGATGTCTAACTTGTCTACGTAATTTTTGACTTGTTCTTTCCCTATTTTAGCCTCTAATCCTAGCTCATTTTCACTGGCATTCAGTATGTTAGACATCCAATCGCTACTTACCCCCCATTGAGTAACGGGCCTACCCTGTCCTTGGTCTTCCTCTTGCTTCTAATTTATATGTAGAATGTTTTCTTGTTACCCTTTATGTCTCTAGCTAGTTTGATCTAGCTTTAGCCATTCTAATTTTGTCCCTACATACTTGTGTTATTTGTTTATATTCATCCTTTGTAATTTGACCTAGTTTCCACTTTTTGTAGGACTCATTTTTGAGTTTCAAATCACTGAAGATCTCCTGGTCAAGCCAGGGTGGTCTCTTGCCATATTTCCTATCTTTCCTACACAGTGGGATAATTTGCTCTTGTGCCCTTAATAATGTCTCTTTGAAAAACTGCCAACTGTCTTCAATTGTTTTTCCCCTTAGTCTTGCTTCCCATGGATCTTACCTACCAATTCCTTTAGTTCGCTAAAGTCTGCCTTCTTGAAATCCATTGTCTTTATTTTGCTGCTCTCCCTCCTACCATTCCTTAGAATCATGAACTCTTCCATTTCATGATCACTTTCACCCAAGCTGCCTTCCACTTTCAAATTCTCAACCAATTCCTCCCTATTTGTCATAATGAAATTTAGAATAGCCTCTCCCATAGTAGCTTTCTCCACCTTCTGAAATAAAAATTTGTCTCCAATACATTCCAAGAACTTCTTGGATAATCTGTGCCCTGCTATGTTATTTTCCCAACACTTCCTCCCTTTTTCCCCTGCCTGTCCTTCCTAAGCAAGCCGTAACCTTCTATATCAATATTCCAGTCATGCGTATTATCCCACCACGTCAATTCTGTGATGCCAACTATGTCATAGTTGTGTTTATTTACTAGCACTTCGAGTTCTTCCTGGTTCTCCCCATCCTTCTTGCATTAGTATACAGACATCTAAAATACTGATTTGATTCCCCCCCAGTTCTGTCTTGTATCTCCCTTATCCCTGCTATAACAGCCCATGCTCCCCCCAAATTCTGACCCTTCTCCAAGGTCTCCATGTTTTTGACTTAGCTGTGGGCTTTTGTCACATGTGTTAGAGGAAAGGACAGAAAGGCAAAGAAATATATGTGGGCCTATGCTTCCTGTTTCCTTAGATTCAACCCTCCATTTCCTGCATCTGTCAACTGGTAGGTTTTATTTTCCCATAAAGGGGCCCTCCCACCTCTAATAACGAGGAGTCAGTTGGGATAAGGTGAAAAATAAATAAAGTGTATTGAAGAATTGGTGTACAATGAATAGCAAAGAAAGGAGGGAGTAAACGGTAAAATTATGCAATACAGTGATTCCCCAAAATAAATCCTATAAACAGGTAAAGTAAACCCCTCAATAGAAACCTTCTTCTATAGATTAAGCTTTGATTGTTGCCTGGGACCTCAGTCCTCTGGCTAGTTGAAAGCCATCGGAGAGGAGCTCCAGGGAGTCCCTTGATGTTCCTCCGGGTCTGAAGAAGAGTAGATGATATGTCGGGGGACAGCAGCTGAAGATAGATGATGGTAAGTAGGATGTGGCTGTCTGTCCTTCTCTTTTCCCTGCAGGTGATGGCAAATGCATGTCCAAGTGGAAGCAGAGCTGTGAAAAGAAAACCCTACCCGCCCCCCCCACCACTAGGATGGGTAGGTAAGTGCAAATCAGACCTGCGACAGTCCCTTGCTGTCACTTGGATGGACCGCCCCCTGAGCAGTGCTTGGGACAGACTTATCTAACCTTGCCCGGGAAACTCCATAGAAGGAGCAGAAAACCCCTTCTGGGAAACCCCGTGGAAAAGGTGGTAAAAGCCAGTTCTATCCAGAAGTTGTTTACCACTTCTGAGGAGAAATAAAAGGCGGGAAAACTGTGATCATCTGGGTCACATGGGCACAAACTCCATTTTGGGAACCAATGTGGGTTCCTGAAATTATACAAAACAGACATAACCCAAGACCTGCCCCCTTCAAACCTAGTTTAAAGCTCTCCTCACTAGGTTAGCCAGTCTGTATCCAAATATGCTCTTCCCCTTCCTAGATAGGTGGACCCCATCTCTGTTTAGCAGTCCTTCTTCTTGGGACAGCATCCCGTGGTCAAGGTAGCCGAAGTCCTCCCAGTGACACCATCCTCGCAGCCAGGCATTCACCTTCAGGATGCATCTGTCTCTTCTGGGCCCCTACCCTTAGAATCATAGAATCATAGACTATCAGGGTTGGAAGGGAGGTCATCTAGTCCAACCCCCTGCTCAAAGCAGGACCAATCCCCAACTAAATCCTTGACCGGAAGGATCGAAGAAAACACCATCTGCGCTCCCAACTCCTTCACCCTTACTCCCAGAGCCCTGTAGTCACTTCTGATCTGCTGAGGGTCATACCTTGCAGTATCATCAGTGCCCACATGGATGAGTAGCATGGGGTAGCAGTCAGAGGGCCAGATGAACTTTGACAAGCACTCTGTAACGTCTTGGATATAGGCTCCTGGCAGGCAGCATACCTCCCAGGATGCCATGTCAGGATGACAGATGGGTGCATCCGTCCCCCTCAGAAGAGAGTCACTAACCACCACTATCCTACGTTTCCTCCTGGGAGTGGTGGCTGCGATCCTCTCAGCCTTGGGGGTATATGGCTTCTCCTCCTCCACCTTTGGGGGTGATTCCTCATTGTCAGGGCAGCATAATGGTTTTCTATCACCATGGTGGGTGGGTTGGGAGTCAGGATGGAGCATTACCTGCTGCCAGAAGTAACCAGCAGCCAGTGTCTTCCCTGTGACAGAGCCATATCCTCCTCCCCTGTTGGTGTGACAGCAGTCCTCTATAGCTGGATAGCTTCTTCAGCCTTAGATGTCTCCATAGGAATATTCTTAAGGAATTCCTCGTGGGCATGGATATTCATCAGCCTAGCCACCTGCTCCTGTAGCTCTCCCACCTGCTTCCTGAGAGATTCCACTAGCAGGCACCTTTCACATTGGATGGTCCCCCCAGCCTGGCTTTCTGAGAGGGGGAAATGCAGGCCACAGTCTCTGCAAATCCACACCAGGATCTGGGTAGAGGCATCCATGGTAAGGTTGTCAGTCTGGATTCAGGCACAGGTAGAGGAGATTGGAGCAGCATTGGCACTGGTGATGTGGCCCTTCCTAACCATAGCGATCATATTACATCTCCCGCCCACAAACTCCCTCTCAAACTACCCTATTTGTGGTCCACTGCGGTCCTGCGGCTGGGCAGGAGAGGTTCAGCAAGTCCCAAAGCAAGTCGCCAACTGGTCAATATTACTATTCTCAACCCCTCCTGGGGGTAGGGATTGGGAATCAGGTAACTATATTGAAAGGCTAGGAGAGCAGGAGACCCATCTCCTTCAAACACAGTCAACCTTTTGTCTCTGAGACTCCTGTTTATACAGACAGGGGCATCCTACGGGTTTTTCAGTGCCCAAGCGGCAGGAGGTGCCCATCAGTACCTGAGAATTGTGACCGCTTCCTGCTCCAGCTGGGACAAGTGCATTTTCTGTCTGAGTGCAGTGGTTCAGCAATCCACTGCTATCATAGGTCCATTCAGGGGCAAACGGCTCACCTTTGGATTCACAAAGATTGTGAAGAGCACAGCAAGCCACAATGATGCAGATAGTATTGATGACACTGAATCCAAACAGTTCTATAAACAGGACCAGTGGGATTTAAGTCTGCCAAATGCACATCCAATGACCATTCTTTACATGTTGATAGTGTAATGAAACCTCCTTTTGCTAGGGCCTCTGAGTTGAGGGTATGGTTTCATAAGCCAAGGCAAAAGGGAGTATGCAGGATCCCCTAGAATAACAGTGGGGACAGTTTCTCCATTTATGACAATGACATAATAGTGTCGTGGTCCATCCATGAAGTTAGACTCCCAATCAGCAGAAAATCCTAGCATCATGAACTTTCCCAGTGCAGCACATGTTGGCATCAATAAATCAGCCGCTGTGATCCACAAAGGCCTGCCTAACAGTGGAGTAATACCCTTTGTGGTTTATGTGCTCCTCCAGAAGGGCAAATTATGAGTACATGAGTGGTTCTGGGTATCTGTGACCTTGGTGCAGTTTGGAAACCCCATTCTCTCGAAGATAGCAATTACATCAGGAATATTATTCCCACCACCTTGGGGTAAACCACACACCTGATTGCCTCAGAAACCTCTGCTACCTTTTTACCCACAGTTGAGTTACCAAACTGGTTAGCAAAGGACCTGTAACAGTTTGGGGTAGCCAGCGTCCAGGTGGTTATAGCAACCCACTTCTGAACCGGCATTGATGCACCTTATGAGTAGGGCCCTACCAAATTCACAGCCATGAAACACGTGTCACGGACCGTGAAATATGGTCTTTTGTGTGCTTTTACCCTATACTATACCGATTTCACGGGGGAGACCAGAGTTTCTCAAATTGGGGGTCCTGACCCAAAAGGGAGGTACAGGGGGGTTTCAAGGTTATTTTAGGGAGGGACTGTGATATTGCCACCCTTACCTCTGCGCTGCCTTCAGAGCTGGGCGGCCGGAGAACGGTGGCTGTTGTTCGGGTGCCCAGCTCTGCAGGCAGCAGCACAGAAGTAAGGGTGGCAATGCCATACCATGCCATCCTTACTTCTGCACTGCTGCTGGTGATGGCTCTGCCTTCAGAGCTGGGCTCCCTGCCAGCAGCCGCCACTCTCCAGCTGCCCAGCTCTGAAGGCAGCACTGCTGCCAGCAGCAGAGCAGAAGTAAGGATAGCAGTACCGCAACCCCCGCTACAATAACCTTGCGACCTCTCCCCCCAACTCCTTTTTGGGTCAGGACCCCTACAATTACAACACAGTGAATTTTCAGATTTAAATAGCTGAAATAATGAAATTTGCTATTTTAAAAATCCTCGGACAGTGAAATGGACTGTGAATTTGGTAGGGCCCTACTTATGAGTGTGTCGTGATGCTGGAGGATTGGGGCAAGCTGCTCACAAAGCTCCAGAACCGTAGCTTTCTTCGTGTGAAAGTTCTGTAGCCACTGCTGGTCATTCCTGGTTTGCATGATGATGGGATCCTACCAGTCTGTGTTTGTGGCCCTGCTTCAGAAGCGCCAATCTACATAGGAGAATCAGCAGCTATACCAAGAGCTATGAGTAGCATCAGCTTGTTCGAGTCTTCCTATGTGTGTATCATCCTCCTCCTCTGACAGGTGCCTTCAGTGGGTCACAAAATGTCACCGAAATGTCCACCAGTGTCTCATGGATGCTCTGCCCATTTCCTGAAACAGAAGTGATATCCCAGGCAGGACAAGTTCTTCAAATGGTGACTCCTCTATGTTGCTGGCTCTAGGAGCGTGCAGACTCAAAAGACGGCCGCTCAGCAGAATGTGGTGGTAGGCTGTGACAACTTCCTTTAAAGTGCTGTGGGATGGACTGTCAAGTTTTCCTTTTCCCAGAGTGCACTACAAACAAATGTCTAGAGCGGCTACAGCTGGAAGGGTACTAGGAAGCCTCAGATACACTGGCTTGACTCAGGTCTGCGTAGTGCAGGGTAGAGGCCTGAGTGCAGGTATGACACCTGGGTCCAGAAATTCTAAACCTAGGGCCAATATTCAGTGTGGATGCTCAAGCCAGGGTTACAAACACTGCACTTGCCCACATAGCCTGGCCTACATTACTGTGTAGACATACCCTTAGGTACTTATATGGCCCTCATCACCATAGTATCGAAGTGCCTCACAATTATTAATCTATTTATCTTCAAAACATTATCTCCATTTTGTAGATGGGTAACTGAGGCACACAGATTAAGTGACTTGCCCAAGTCTATGATAGAGCAGGATCACACCCATGAGTCCCACTCTACCACCTTAATCACAAGACCCATCCTTCCTCCCCTACCTTGATGAAGCCCTTTCTTCCTGATCCTGTGCTCCTGAATAGATCTCTTGACAGGAAAAGCCAAGGTGACAAAACTCATTCTTCTTTGCTTCAGACAAGAGGTTAATTATGTTCCTTTCTTTCTGCTCACTAAGTGGCTGCTCGGCCTTTTTTCCCAATTGTAAAACTGCAACGGGAAAAAGCAGGGAATTAATTCTTTGTTAAAACATCATCCAGAAATGGGTGAAGGTCTAGGATGAACTAGCAATAAAAGAGACTTTGTGGATCTAGGGAACAAGAAAGAGGAGCCCAGGATGCTAAACTAAGATCTGAGGCTAGATCCAGACTCCAGCTTCCTCAAAGTTCTGATTTGTGTGTTCAGAGGGAGCAGGGATTTTGCTTTGGCCTGTTACAGAGGCCAAATTGGACTTAGACTCCTCCAAAGTTCAGGGGAATTGGATCTATTCTTGGTATTCAGATCAAAGTTCTAGTTCCTCAGGTGTTGGGAGAAAGTCTTGTTGCCCCATTTCAAACACAGAATCATAGAATATCAGGGTTGGAAGGGACCTCAGGAGGTCATCTAGTCCAACCTCCTTCTCAAAGCAGGATCAATCCCCAACTAAATCATCCCAGCCAGGGCTACGTCAAGCCTGACCTTAAAAACCTCTAAGGAAAGAGATTCCACCACCTCCCTAGGTAACCATTCCAGTGCTTCGCCACCCTCCTAGTGAAAAAGTTTTTCCTAATATCCAACCTAAACCTCCCCCACTGCAACTTGAGACCATTACTCCTTGTTCTGTCATCTGGTACCACTGAGAACAGTCTAGATCCATCCTCTCTGGAGCCCCCTTTCGGGTAGTTGAAAGCAGCTATCAAATCCCCCCTCATTCTTCTCTTCTGCAGACTAAACAATCCCAGTTCCCTCAGTCTCTCCTCATAAATCATGTGCTCCAGCCCCCTAATCATTTTTGTTGCCCTCCGCTGGACTCTTTCCAATTTTTCCACATCCTTCTTGTAGTGTGGGGCCCAAAACTGGACACAGTACTCCAGATGAGGTCTCACTAATGCTGAATAGAGGGGAATGATCACGTCCCTCGATCTGCTGGCAATGCCCCTACTTATACAGCCCAAAATGCCGTTAGCCTTCTTGACAACAAGGGCACACTGTTGACTCATATCCAGCTTCTTGTCCACTGTAACCCCTAGTTCCTTTCTTCAGAACTGCTGTCTAGCCACTCGGTCCCTAGTTTGTAGCAGTGCATGGGATTCTTCCCTCCTAAGTGCAGGACTCTGCACTTGTCCTTGTTGAACCTCATCAGATTTCTTTTGGCCAAATCCTCTAATTTGTCTAGGTCCCTCTGTATCCTATCCCTACCCTCCAGCGTATCTACCAGTCCTCCCAGTTTAGTGTCATCTGCAAACTTGCTGAGGGTGCAGTCCACGCCATCCTCCAAATCATTAATGAAGATATTGAACAAAACTGGGCCAGGACCGATCCTTGGGGCACTCCGCTTGATACCGGATGCCAACTAGACATGGAGCCATTGATCACTACCCATTGAGCCCGACGATCTACCTGCTTTCTATCCACCTTATAGTCCATTCATCCAGCCCATACTTCTTTAACTTGCCAGCAAGACTACTGTGGGAGACCGAATCAAAAGCTTTGCTAAAGTCAAGGAATAACACGTCCACTGCTTTCCCTTCATCCACAGAGCCAATTATCTCATCATAGAAGGCAATTAGGTTAGTCAGATATGACTTGCCCTTGATGAATCCATGCTGACTGTTCCTGATCACTTTCCTCTCCTCTAAGTGCATCAGAATTGATTCCTTGAGGACCTGTTCCATGATTTTTTTAGGGACTGAGGTGAGGCTGACTGGCCTATAGTTCCCCGGATCCTCCTTCTTCCCTTTTTTAAAGATGGGCACTACATTAGCCATTTTCCAGTCATCTGGGACCTTCCCCGACTGCCATGAGTTTTCAAAGATAATGGCCAATGGCTCTGCAACCACATCCGCTAACTCTTTTAGCACCCTCGGTTGCAGCGCTTCCGGTCCCATGGGCTTGTGCTTGTCCAGCTTTTCTAAATAGTCCTGAACCACTTCTTTCTCCACAGAGGGCTGGTCACTTCCTCCCCTGCTGTGCTGCCCAGTGCAGTAGTCTGGGAGCTGACCTTGTTCGCAAAGACAGAGACAAAAAAAGCATTGAGTACATTAGCTTTTTCCACACCCTCTGTCACTAGGTTGCCTCCCTCATTCAGTAAGGGGCCCACACTTTCCTTGACTTTCTTCTTGTTGCTAACATACCTGAAGAAGCCCTTCTTG
Source organism: Chrysemys picta bellii (assembly GCF_011386835.1). Lineage (NCBI taxonomy): Eukaryota > Metazoa > Chordata > Testudines > Emydidae > Chrysemys > Chrysemys picta. The sequence continues at coordinate 140,202,834 of NC_088793.1, read as the reverse complement.
TTACTCTTAATATCTCTTGCTAGCTGCAACTCCAAGTGTGATTTGGCCTTCCTGATTTCACTCCTGCATGCCTGAGCAATATTTTTATACTCCTCCCTGGTCATTTGTTCAATCTTCCACTTCTTGTAAGCTTCTTTTTTGTGTTTAAGATCAGCAAGGATTTCACTGCTAAGCCAAGCTGGTCACCTGCCATATTGGTGCATTTGAAAATTCCCTCAAACATTGGCTCAGGAGAGACAATGAGAAAAGAGGCCAAGGGGAAGAATGAAAAACAGAGAGAAAGAGAGGGGAAAGGGCAGTGAGGGAGAGAAAAAAATCCAGGGGGAAAGGAAGTTGACTATCAGAAGAAGAAACAAATACAGAGACGACAGAGTAAGAAAAAGTGGGGGGGAAACGCATTACATGAAAAATGAAGCTAAGTGTACGAAGCACTTGTGGATAGAGATTTCTCTTAAATTAGTTACAATTTGCACCACTGCCCCAGATTCATCCCTGTGCTGACTGTAGGGCTGGGACAGAGATGGAAGGAGGTGGCTTCTGCTTCCCCTGTTCAGGGGTTGCGTGGGCCAGTTCAGTCCTCAGAGCAAGTTAGAGCAGCCTAAGATGCACTCCCCACTGTACTGCCATAGCTCCTTGGGAGTTGTACAGCAGGGAATTGGGGCCCAGGACTGCTGGTCATGCTTCTGCCTATCTTTCCCTCCCTCCTCTGGTCCATCCCCACACTGCCTCATGTGCCAGCGATAAGGAGGGCTTGTATACATGTATTGTTGGCTCTGTGCTGGCCCTGGGCCAGGAGGAATTCAGAAGGGCGGGGACCTGTGACTGCCTTGAGACCATTTAAAGCTAGCAGAGTAGCACAGTGCTAAATGTAGGGAGAGTTTTAGACAGATCTGTCTAAAACTCTTCCCAACCAGCACCAAACTATTGCCACTCACCAGCTAGCGTCTCACCATTGGCACTGTGACGGGTTGAATCACAGTAACCCCCTTGGGAGCTGCCACCCGATGTGCAAAGACTACCCCTGCTTCTGTTTTCCCTGCCAGCTCAGGACTCCAGCACCCTGTCTTGCTGAGCCAGACACTCCTGTTTGGCTCCAGACACAGATCCAGGGTCTGAATCACTTGTCCCAAAGCTGCAAGTTTACCTGAAAACAGCTCACAGTAGAGTGCTTGTCTTTAGCACTCAGATGCCCAACTCCCAGTGGGGTCTAAACCCAGATAAATCCGTTTTACCCTGCATAAAGCTTATGCAGGGCAAACTCATAAATTGTTCGCCCTCTATAACACTGATAGAGAGATATGCACAGTTGTTTGCTCCCACAGGTATTAATACATACTCTGAGTAAATTACTAAATAAGAAGTGATTTTATTAAATACAGACAGTAGGATTTAAGTGGTTCAAAGTAGTAACAGACAGAACAAAGTAAGTCACCAAGCAAAATAAAATAAAATGCGCAAATCTATGCCTAATCAAACTGAATACAGATAATCTCACCCTCAGAGATGCTTCAGTAAGTTTTTTCTCAGACTGGACACCTTCCAGGCCTGGGCACAATTCTTTCCCCTGGTACAGCTCTTGTTGCAGCTCAGGTGGTAGCTAGGGGATTCTTCATGATGGCTCCTCCCTCTCTCTGTTCTCTTCCCCCCTTTATATATCTTTTGCATAACGCGGGAACTCTTTGGCCTTGGCTACACTTACCGGCAAGTTCGACGGCTGGAAATCGAACTTCTGGGTTCGACTTATCGCGTCTAGTCTGGACGCGATAAGTCGAACCCGGAAGTGCTCGCCGTCGACTGCGGTACTCCAGCTCGCCGAGAGGAGTACCGCGGAGTCGACGGGGGAGCCTGCCTGCCGAGTGTGGACCAAGGTAAGTTTGAACTAATTCGAAATAAGGTACTTCGAACTTCAGCTACGTTATTCACGTAGCTGAAGTTGCGTACCTTAGTTCGAATTAGGGGGGGTAGTGTAGACCAAGCCTTTGTCTCTCTGGTTTTCCACCCCCCCTCACTGGAAAAGCACCAGGTTAAAGATGGATTCCAGTTCAGGTGACATGATCACATGTCACTGCAAGACTTCATTACTCACTTGCCAGCACACACATATACAGGAAGACTCACAGGTAAATACAGCCATCTGCAGACAATGGGAGTCATCAAGATTCCAAACCATCATTAATGGTCCACACTTTACACAATTACAATAGGCCCTCAGAGTTACATTTTATATTTCTAGTTTTAGATACAAGAGTGGTACATTTATACAAATCAGATGATCATACTCAGTAGATTATAAACTTTGTAATGATACCTTACAAGAGACCTTTTGCATGAGGCATATCCCAGTTACGTTACATTCACTTATTACCGTATTTTCTCTAAAACTATCTCAGTTACATTATATTGACTTATTATCAAGTTTTTATAAAACCATATAGACTGCACAACGTCACAGGCACATCATCATTTCTATAGCAACCAGTTTCCACAGGAGCCTGGAAAGCTCCCCTGATGTTTCAGTTAAGCAAAATTGATGACATTGTCCTGAGCCAGTTGTTTAATTGCTGGTTACTCACTTCCGTCAACCGCAGAGTGAGATGGTCAGAGAGGCCTGGGCCATCGTTCCAGCACATAGCCAGAGTAGGGCATACTGAATGCTAATGAACAGGAAAAGGAAGTGACATCCAGACTGCAGAGGGGATCAGGCTGAGGGCTAGGGTTGCCAACTCTGACTGAAGCTATTCCAGAAGATTTTTCCCCCCCCAACATGCTGTAATGTCATTTTCTTAAAATATCCTATTAAAATCTCCCGGATTGCTTTCAGTAGTCACCGGGAGATCGATGCCGATTCCGGGAGACTCCAGGCCAATCCCGGAGGGTTGGCAACCCTACTGAGGGAGAGACTGTGCGCTTGAGCAGCAGGGTGGGAAGTAGCTGCTTTACAGCAGGCTCTAGTGAAAAGGTCAGGAAGCAGGATATAGCCTGAGAACAGAGAGTCTGGGTATGAAGAAAGAATCCAGCAGTGGAGCAGGCCGCTGCTGACATAAATTGCGGTAGAAGAATACAGGTCTGAACAGAGTTTGTGGGAAGGAGCAGAAACTGAAGCATTGGAATATGGCTCCAGAGCTCTGAATACAGAGCAGGGCTGGCTCCAGGCACCAGCCGCAGCAAGCAAGAGCTTGGGGCAGCCAAGGGGAAGGGGCAGCACGTTCGGCTCTTTGGCGGCAATTCGGCTGCGGGTCCCTCAGTCCCTCTCGGAGGGAAGGACCTGCCGCCGAAGTGCCGCCGAAGAAGAAAGCGATTGCAGCTTCTTCTTTTTTCCCCCCCGCAGCTTGGGGCAGCAAAAACCCTGGAGCCGGCCCTGATACAGAGGGTCAAAAGGAACTTTCAGGAGCAAAGAGCCAGCAGCCCTTCAAAGGCCTAAAAGGGGCAGTAACTGGATATAGGCAGGATCCTGAGTACTCCTGCACAGTGGGACCAAATTGTGTGGCAAAATGCCTAAATTCCATCACAAGGATCCTTAAATTCTGTGGCAGAGTTAATTTAGGGTATGTCTACACTCGAGAGTACTTCGATGTCACTTAAATCGAATATGTGGAATCGATATTAGAAAGTTGAACGTGTGTTTCCACACTAAGGACAGTAATTCGACTGTGTGAGTCCACACTAACGGGGCAAGCGTCGACATTGGAAGTGGTGCACTGTGGGCAGCTATCCCACAGTTCCCGCAGTCCCCGCTGCCCATTGGAATTCTGGGTCGAGCCCCTAATGCCTGCTAGGGGAAAAAATGTTTCGAGGGTGGTTTTGGGTAACTGTCGTCATCCAACCGTCACTCCCGCCCTCCCTCCCTGAAAGCGCCGGCGGGCAATCAGTTCGCGCACTTTTCTGCTGAATGACATCGCGGACGCCACAGCACTGCGAGCATGGAGCCCGCTGCGACCATCGCTGCAGTTATGGCCGTTGTCAACACCTCGCACCTTATCAGCCACCTTTTCCAGAGGCAGATGTTGAGAAATCGGGCGAGGAGGCTACGACAGCGCGATGAGGACATGAATTCTGAGAGAGGCACAGACCTGTCACAAAGCACGGGACCCCGCGCCGTGGACATCATGGTGGCAATGGGTCATGTTGATGCCGTGGAACGGCGATTCTGGGCACGTGAAACAAGCACTGAGTGGTGGGACCGCATAGTGTGCTGCAAGTCTGGGATGAATCCCAGTGGCTGAGAAACTTTCGCATGCGGAAGGGAACTTTCCTTGAACTTTGTGAGTTGCTGTCCCCTGCCCTGAAGCGCAAGGACACCCGGATGCGAGCAGCCCTGACTGTCCAGAAGCGAGTGGCCATAGCCCTCTGGAAACTTGCCACGCCAGACAGCTACCGGTCAGTCGCGAACCACTTTGGCGTGGGCAAATCTATCGTGGGGGTTGTTGTGATGCAAGTAGCCAAGGCAATCGTTGATGTACTGCTGTCAAAGGTAGTGACCCTGGGAAACGTGGAGGTGATCATAGATGGCTTCGCAGCGATGGGATTCCCAAACTGCGGTGGGGCCATAGATGGAACTCACATCCCTATCCTGGGACCGGACCACCAGGCTAGCCAGTACATTAATCGAAAGGGCTACTTTTCCATGGTGCTGCAAGCACTGGTGGACCACAGGGGATGTTTTACCAACATCTACGTCGGATGGCCGGGCAAGGTTCATGACGCTTGTGTTTTCAGGAACTCTGGTCTGTTTAGACAGCTGCAGGAAGGTACTTACTTCCCGGACCACAAAATAACTGTTGGGGATGTCGAGATGCCTATAGTGATCCTCGGGGACCCAGCCTACCCGCTAATGCCATGGCTCATGAAGCCCTATACAGGCACCCTGGACAGTGAAAAGGAACTCTTCAACTACCGTCTGAGCAAGTGCAGAATGGTGGTGGAGTGTGCTTTTGGACGTCTCAAGGGGAGATGGAGAAGCTTATTGACTCGCTCCGATCTCAGCGAAACCAATATCCCCATTGTTATTGCAGCTTGCTGTGTGCTCCACAATCTCTGTGAGAGCAAGGGGGAGACCTTTATGGCGGGGTGGGAGGTTGAGGCAAATTGCCTGGCTGATGATTACGCCCAGCCAGACAGCTGTGCGATTAGAAGAGCCCAGCGGGACGCGCTGTGCATCCGGGAGGCTTTGAAAGCTAGGTTCCTGAGTGAGCAGGGTAACCTGTGACAATTTTGTTGGTTTACAGAGAAGCTGAACCTGCCCCCGTTTCTTTACCCAGTGACCGTTCACAATCCTCTCCAGTTTCATACCCCGTTCACTCCCTTCCAACCCACATTTAAAAATAAAATCACTGAAAATTTGTTAATGAACAACGTTTTATTTATTACTGTTTTCGCGGGAAAGTGTTGAAACTGGGACGCAGACTGTGGTGGGGAGCGGGTGTAGTGTACTGATGCAAAGGACGCTTCTAAACTCGAGGAATGCCAGGCTCCTGCTTCTACAGTGGTCCACACTGGCGGACTGATTGTTTGAACGGAGCCTGCCACCCCTCCTGTTCGGGGCTCTGTGTGTGGGGGCTATGTGACTTTGTGGCAGGGGGAGGACGGTTACAGATTCCCTGCTGCGTGGCTCTGTGATCCAGGATAAGGACCGCTGCATAAGATCTGTAACTGCCCTGCCACCGCCAAAAAATCTCATAGCCCCCCGCCCCCAACAGACAATGAAAACCACCTCCCAGACTGACCAGGGTGCCTAGTGACTGCACTGTGTGTGTGACCTGCTGCTGAACCTGCCCCTGTGTCTGTACCAACCACCTTTCCCCCCCTTAAAACAGACTGCATCTAAAAAAAACATGATGGAAACAGCAATTAACAGAAACGTATTTTTTATTAGCAAATGGACAGTTAGGGGATGAAACTGGGATGGGGGATTGGGTGATGCGGGAAGGAAAGGACTTATCAAATTTTGGGGAATGACAGCCTCCTGCCACTTCAGCAGTCTGCAGGGGTAGAGTGACAGTTTTCACGGGCTCTGCAGCCCCTCCTTCTTGGTACTTTCGGTGACGGGGGTATGGGAGTTTGTGGCGGGGGACGGTGGTTACACATAGACTGCAGCGGGGCTCTGTCCTCCTGCCTCCGGTCCTGCAGAACATCCACAAGGCGCCGGAGCGTGTCCGTTTGCTCCCTCATTAGTCCAAGCAGTATTTGAGTCGCCTGCTGGTCTTCCTGCCGCCACCTCTCCTCCCGTTCACTGTGTGCTCGCTGGTATTGGGACATGTTCTCCCTCCACTGACTCTGCAGGGTTGCCTTGGCTCGGGAGCAGCCCATAAGTTCTGAGAACATGTCGTCCCGTGTCCTTTTACGTCTACGCCTAATCTGCGACAGCCTCTGGGAGTCTGATGACAGGGTAGGTCGGGAGACAGCCACAGCTGTGGGATGGGAAAAAGGGAGTGAATTCCTCAGAAAGATAAATTTTTGGGTGAACAAAGAAAATAGTCTTTCTCTGTGAAAAAGACCATTCACAGCACCTATCACATGCGCACTCAGGACAAGGTCGAATTTTCGGCCTTCACATTCAGTCCCTGGGGTCCTGCAGTGCAGATCACAGAATTGGAACAGCATAGCAGAATTTGGGTAGCGGGTTGACATGGTAAGCCGTAGACTTGTGGCAGCTTAAAACTTTAATAATAGCACTGCCCTACTTTCACGTTCAAAGCAATGCTCCTAGCGTTGGCCAGTTCCTGCTGCCAGCAATCCGGCAAGCATGAACTCTGCCCCGTCCCACCCCCTCGCGGCTGTCCCCGGGAAAGATCCCTCTATGCTGCCCCTCTCCCGCCTCCACCGTATGGCTGTAAACCGGCGGTTACAGTTCTGTAAAGGAACAGGGAAGCAGTCCCAATACTAACATTGCCCTAATTCAAAGCAGGTGACCATGAGCGACATCACTCTGATGCGTATTTCAGACAGCGACAAAGAACGCATGCTTCGGGAAAGCCTCCAAAGACCAGGGCCGTATGCCGCCATGCTGTGCAAGGCAATGATACCGGAGTGCTTGATGGTAGCCTGGCGCGGAAACGTTTCATACTACGGAGGACACAACAAGGCCGCTCTCCCAAGGAACCTCATGCAAAGGCTTTCCAATTACCTCCAGGAGAGCTTCCTGGAGATGTCCCATGAGGATTTCTGCTCTATCCCCGGATATATTGACCGAATTTTACTGTAGCTGCACTGGCAAGGGCTAAACAGTACAGCGCCTAGGGCAAACCAATCAAGATATACCGGACATTGTTAGATTTTTTTGCAGCAGTTGCACTGCCAAAGACTAGAACTTTAAGTGCCTAGGACAATGTAATCATGAAAAAGTCACAGTTAATATTAATATTCTTTTATAAATAAATGTTTACATGTTTAAACCACTTACCAGCTGATCCTTCCCCTGATTCTGGGTCCGGGTTAACTCCTGGGGACGGTTGGTACGGGATCTCTGTGAGGGTGATGAAGAGATCCTGGCTGTCTGAGAAATCAGCGTTGTAAGCGCTGTCGACTGCCTCGTCCTCCTCATCTCCTTCCTCTTCTTCCCCGTCCACTACCATCTCAGAGGAAGCGGGCGTGGACAATATCCCATCCTCAGAGTCCACGGTCAGTGGTGGGGTAGTGGTGGCGGCCGCACCTAGGATGGAATGCAGTGCCTCGTAGAAACGGCATGTCTGCGGCTGGGATCCGGAGCGTCCGTTTGCCTCTTTGGTCTTCTGGTAGCCTTGTCTCAGCTCCTTGATTTTCACGCGGCACTGTGTTGCATCCCGGCTGTATCCTCTCTCTGTCATTGCTTTGGAGATCTTCTCGTAGATCTTTGCATTCCGTCTTTTCGATCGCAGCTCTGAAAGCACGGACTCATCGCCCCACACAGCGATCAGATCCAAGACTTCCCGATCAGTCCATGCCGAGGCCCTCTTTCTATTCTGAGATTGCATGGCCATCTCTGCTGGAGAGCTCTGCATCGTTGCCAGTGCTGCTGAGCTCGCCACGATGTCCAAACAGGAAATGAGATTCAAACTGCCCGGACAGGAAAAGGAATTCAAATTTTCCCCGGGGCTTTTCCTGAGGGCTGGTCAGAGCATCTGAGCTCTGACTGCTGTCCAGAGCGTCAACAGAGTGGTGCACTGTGGGATAGCTCCCGGAGCTATTAGCGTCGATTTCCATCCACACCTACCCCAATTCGACATGGCCATGTCGAATTTAGCGCTACTCCCCTCGTTGGGGAGGAGTACAGAAGTCGAATTTAGGAGACCTCTATGTCGAACTAAATAGCTTTGTTGTGTGGACGGGTGCAGAGTTAATTCGATTTAGCGCTGCTAAATTCGACATAACCTGCTAGTGTAGACCAGGCCTTAGTCTATCTCCATTAAATATTCTTCATTCCCATTCCACCTCCCCTACAAAAACCCACAGAACTATAGTTCATAGTTGAAAATACCCATGTGGTAAAAAAAAAATCAGTGATTATTTTCAATTATGAATTTTTTCACAATGTTGTTCAGACCATCTTTCTCACCCTTTTTTGTTCCAGGGAAGTCTGGGGGGCTTGTAGCTGCCTTCAGTGGCTTATCTCCATGGACTCCAGGGGCTGTGATGTTCTTCAGGCAGCTAGGTCACCAGCCAGTACTTCTGGTACCCTCCCCAACTCCCTGGTTGCAAGCTGGACTCCAGCTCTCGCTACCTGAACCCCTGCTGCTTGGCTTCATGGAACAGCATAGAGAATATACACTAATCAAATTAACTTCCCTTTGTGGGCAAATCTGGAGAGCAAGAGAAAGCTGCTGGCAGGTTCTGATAGGGCAGGAAGACAAAAAATAAAATATCAGGTGCTTGGCTTCAGCAAAATCATATTCCATGGCAAAAATGCTGAGTTCCAGGGTGTCTTTGCAAAATTGCCCTATTCCATGCCTGCAGAATCACAGAGTTCTGCCCTGCCTGAGAAATGCATGGTGCAGTTCACACATCTCAGAGCTATATTTCAGGTTTTCTGCAGCCCCAGGAAATCACAGTTTCATCAGTTATACTCCATTCACATTTTTCAAGGCTATTTCCACAACCACGAAGGCTAGAAAAAAACAGTTACTCCCCTTCTCATAACTGTTGTTCTTCAAGATGTGTTGTTCATGTCCATTCCAATCAGGTGTGTGCGCGCTGCATGCATGGTCGTCAGAAACTTGTTCCCTTAGCAGCTCCCATCGGGTCGGCTGGGGAGCCCCCTGGAGTGTCTCCTTTCTGACTCCGCCAACCCGACCCCCCCTTCAGTTCCTTCTTGCCGGCTATTCTGACAGAAGGGAAGGAGGGTGGGTATTGGAATGGACGTGAACAACACATCTCAAAAAACAACAGTTACGAGAAGGTGATTAACCATTTTTTCTTCTTCGAGTGCTCATTCACGTTGATTCCAATCAGGTGATTCCCAAGCTCTCCCCCAGAGGTGGGGTTGGAGTTAAGGAATCGCTGATCGGAGAATTGCTCTGCCGAAATCTGCTTCCTCTCTGGTATGGTGGGTGATGGCATAGTGAGTAGTGAACGTGTGCACGAAAGACCAGGTTGCCGCTCTGCAGATCTCCTGGATAGGCACCTGGGCCAGGAAGGTGGCTGACGAGGCTTGTGCTCTTCTCGAGTGGGCCGTAATAGCTGGGGCTGGGACCTTGTCCAGCTCGTAGCAGGTATGGATCCAGTCCTTGATCCAGGAAGAAATGCATTGCGAAGAGACCGGAAGCCCTTTCATCCAGTCTGCCACTGCCACAAACAATTGGTTCGATTTCTTGAAAGGCTTTGTGCGGTCAATATAGAATGCTAGCGCATGCTGGACATCCAGTGAGTGAAGCCTCTGCTCCTGCACACTAGCATGAGGCTTGGGATAGAAGAGTGGCCAAGACATCTTCCTGTCAATGTGGAATTGAGACACCACCTTGGGTAGGAAGGCTGGGTGAACCCCGAGTTGTACTTTGTCCTTATGGAAGACCATGTAGACGGGGGTCGGAGGTTAGCGCTTTTAACTTGGACACCCTCCTAGCTGATGTGATGGCAACCAGGAATGCCACCTTCCACGAGAGATACAGAAGGGAGCATGCAGAAGGGTTCAAATGGGGGCCCCATTAGTCTGGAGAGGACCAGATTGAGCTCCCAAGCAGGTATAGGTGGTCGCGAATGTGGCTATAGCCTTCCCATGCCCTTCAGGAAACGGCCTACCATGGGGTTGGTGAATACAGAGCACCTCAGCTCTCCCAGGTGGAATGCCGAGATGGCAGCGAGGTGTACCCTGATGGATGATCCTGCCAATCCCTGCTGCTTTAGATGCAGTAGATACAGGATGAGCGATATAGATGACTTTGCATGATGCTGCTCACACCAGCACAAGAACCTTTTCCACTTAGCTAGGTAAGTGGCCCTGGTGGAAGGTTTCCTGCTACCAAGCAGCACCTCCCTCACTGATTCTGAGCATTGGCGCTCCACTGGGTTTAACCATGAAGCTTCCAAGCCATGAGATGGAGGAACTGGAGGTCTGGATGAAGGTGGCGATCGTGGTCCTGTGTGATGAGATTGGGGTAGAGCAGCAGTGTGATTGGGGTGTCCACTGACAGTCCAGAAGCGCGGTGTACCAATGTTGGTGTGGCCACACTGAGGCCAGCAGAATTGCCTCCGCCTTGTGTCTGCGGATCTTGAGCAGCACCTTGTGGATGAGTGGGACCGGCGGGAAGGCATACAGGAGGCGGTCTCCCCAGGGTAGCATGAATGCATCCAAGATGGAGCCCAGACTGTGTTTTTGGAAAGAGTAGAAACATTGGACACTTCCTGTTGTTCCTGGTGGCAAATAAATCTACCTGGGGAAACCCCCCACCTTTGGAAGATGGAATGTATGACGTCCGGATGGATGGACCACTCATGGTTGCAAAATGACCTGCTGAGGTGGTTTGCAAGCTTGTTCTGTACCCCTGGGAGATAGGACGCCTCCAGGTGAATGCAGCGGGCTATACAAAAATCCCAAAGCTGGAGAGCTTCCCAACAGAATGGGGAGGAGTGGGTTCCGCTCTGCTTGTTTATGTAAAACATGGTGGTGGTGTCGGTCATCACTGCTACACACTGGCCCTGCATTCTGTACTGGAAGGTCTGGCAGGCTAGTCGCACAAGCTCCTCGATATTGATGTGGAGTGAGAGCTTGGTTTGCAACCATAGACTCTGTGTCTGGAGATCTCCTAGGTGGGCCCCCCAAAACCAGAGCTGATGCATCTGGTACTAGGGTCATGGAGGGTTGAGGGGTGTTGAAGGGGAGTCCTTCGTGGACCGTGCGAGGGTCTAGCTACCAATGGAGGGATTCTAGAACTCACTCCGGCACTGTCACTACCAAATCCATTTTGAGTGCTGGTTATAGCCTATGTGTTGTTTATATTAACTATTTGTTTGGGGGGTGTGTGTCTGATTAAACAATATAGCAATGTTGTGCAAATTATTAATAATATTTTTCTTTGATATCTAACCCTTCTACTTTTGTTTCTTATTGTGCAACAACTGCTTTTGTGAGGAGAGTGTGCGCCTGTGGAGTGAAACAGAAATGTGGAGTAGTGACATCACATCAACAGCTTCCATAGTTGTATGTTTTGCGATTAACAACACTGTTCTGTAAGAAGCCACGGTGATGGATCCACCCTTCACAATTTCCTACAATGGCACAGTGGTCCTCCATCCATAGCCTAAATTCCTGCCCCAGGTGGTGGTGACTGACTTCCAGCTCAGCCAGTCAACTACACTATCAGGGGTCTTTCCCAGGTCTCTCATACACTCAGGCAAATTGAGACTCCACAGCAAGACACTAAAAGCACACACACTTTTTATTTAAACAGTACCAAATATTTCAGAAAGTCCCCTAATCTTTTCATATCTATTAAAAAGAATACTAAGGGTCAGACTAGTTCTTCTCAGTGATTATCCGGATGGGTTAGGATATGTATAGAAGTGACCAACAGGCTAGCAACTGCAACCCTTCCTGCAAGGGTTAAGGCACACTTTACTATGCCAAAGGCAGCCATTTTGGCATGCCTTAAATTTGTCCCTATTGTTGAAGTCTGCAGCGCTGCAGCTTGGAGCTCTAGCTACACATTCACTGAACATTTAGCCTCCAGGGCTGATGCATAGTTTGGTAGCAGTATTTTGGCCACTATTTAATTAGGATTCTGTTTCACACCTTCCTCATTTCACAGTATGACTTATCAGATGATCCCAAGAATGGCAATGTTTAGCGGTTACTCCACTCAGGCAGAAGACCTCTGCTTAGAGGTGAGTAACCTCATTTTTTCCAAACCTTCCCTCCACGTATGCCGGCCATTAATATTTTCACTAAATGTGTTTTGTTTCTTAAATAATGTATTAAAAATGTGAACCAAAATCAATTAATTTACATGACTGGAGAGTTTCATCGTTAGATTGGGCAGTGAAAGGAAATACTTCTGACTGATGGCCTGCTTTAGACTTTTGATTTCATTTTTGAAATCTCCCAAGGCTAATGAGACATGCCGCTTTTTAAGCAACATAAGGGATGTGATTTTTTTTTAATTCTGTTTTTGAACTATGAAGAATACATTGTCTTTAATTTCTTTGGCCTAGATTGTGATATGCTAATGCATGCTGATAGAACCTTACCTTATAGCTAGCCCCAGTGACATCAATGTGACTACTGTGGAGTAAGACACTACTTCAGCTAAATACCCTTACTCAGGTTATGTCCCCTATCTTTGTTAAGAAAACTGGCACAGGTTTGGGTTGTATCAGGGCTATTGAGGGCCCCCTATCGGTCCCAGAAGATCTGTCCTGCTAGTCACAGGCTTTTGCATTTGTCTATTTGTAGATGAGCATACATTCTTTCTCTACAGCACACCTATGTCAAATGTCAATAACTTACAATTTCAAATAATTAATCTTCACAATAATAGTCCTAAGAACTAAGTTATTGTTAGGATAATAGCACTGATGGCCTTTTTCAGGCCACTAGTCACTTGGTTGAAAGGGAGGTCTAAGGTTTTATTTATTATTGTGACATCATCATGGAATAATGATGTAATCAGCACATGCTTCCATAGTAACAAAACAGAACAGCTGTTGGCCAAGCAGTTTGATCTTTACAGACAAATATGTCATCGTCTATGTAATTGCTTTAAGTTTAGAAGCAAAAAATAGCGTGACAAAGTCAGTAAGAGTACATTTATAGTCTTTTGCTATAAAGTTAAATTGTTAAGGTTTATGAAGCTGACTTCAGTTAACTAATCTTACTACCTTTTTCCTCACAGACAACTTGAAAAACAACAGGTAGGTCTTTGATGATCAAGGCCCCCTTGAAGGACAGTAGAATATATTAATAGTGGTCTAAAACTACCACAGTTAAGAGAAAACTGCATGAAATTGAATGACAGATTCAAGGTTTTCCTAAATATCAGACTTAAAATGCAAAGAACAACAAAGGTGGAGACGAAAAGAGATGCTAGTTTTGACAGTTGCTGGTACTTCAAGAAACTTTTCAGGAAGAAAACCCAACAGACCAGGTGGCGGAAGACTGTGAAATACAGACTGGCAAGTGAACAGGTCAAGGAAAAGAGAAACAGTGGAAAAAATACCTCTTTTCTGGGACTGTTTAGAAGGTTGAGCACTTGGAGAAAACAGTATGAGGGAGAAAAAGATGAAGCTAAGGAACTGATTGCTTTGGATTTATTAGGTGTACATTGTGGCACAGAGTAGAACTAGAAATGTGCATTATCTGATACTGAGCACTTTCCTACATATATTTTCTCTAATTTTCCTGCTACATGAATAAAGGCTATTTATTTATTTCTTAGTAAAATAAAATGTAAACCAATTTAGTGCTGAGTAACAGATTTATTTTTTAAACTTTGGTATCATAAGGTCATTATTTTACTTGTTTTAGAAAGAAAACATTTTGAGGTTTGCTGGCAAGCAAGTTTTTATTGTTTAACATTCCAAGTGTTAAAGCCTTTAAGGGTAAAATCTAACCTAAATAAGAATGTGTATGCTTCCACATGTGAGGAATATTTTTTTGCAAGTTTGTCTGTCTTTGTCTACACTGAGCAGTTCTGGAAAATCCCCCATCAGTATTCTAGTTAGTACCAGTGAATCTCCATCCCTGTATATAACAGGCAATAGTTATGAGTCTGATGGTTGGCGCTCTGGACCCTTATTGTGCAGCCCGACTACATGATGAACCTCAAGTGGTTTGGCTCTGGTAAAATTTTAGAGTTGACTTGCTTATCTGAAGATCAGCTGCATTGAGCTGGACCTATTTGGGCCAGGAAGGTGAGCTAGAAATGTCACAAAAATCCATCTTTCGCCAAGATTTTTGACACTTCTCACATCCATCCAGACTAGAAATACTGCAAGAATAGCTGCTGGCACAATCTTTCCATGGATACACATCAGTTCTAGTTCTTGCTGAAACCAGGACATACATGAACATGAAACAAGAGGTAATTGAATGTTTCTGAAAAAAAACATTCAGATTTCATTTCAGCCAAGGTTTGGGTCATGCTTTACTGTAGAAACTGAATGGATTCACCATATTCTGCAGAGGCACCAGGTCAGAGCCGTAACTTGGTATTTTTGCACCCGAGGCAAGAATATAAAATTGCGCCCTCCCCCAGGGCCGGCTCTTCGGCGTCAATTCAGCGGTGGGTCCCTCAGTCCCTCTCAGAGGAAAGGGCCTGCCGCCGAATTGCCGCCGAAGAATGAATGAAGGGGCAGTGGTAGAGCCTGTGATTTTGGGGGGTCAACTCATGATTTTTGACTGCTTGGGCTGGTAATGTTGCTTCCAAGCTGGTCTTTGGTTCCAGTCCAGTTCCAATCCAGAGAGGGACTCCCAGGTTAAGAGAGGAGGGAGGTGCTGGATATCAGCAGTGGCCACTAGAGATCAGCATAGTATCAGAGGGATAGCCGTGTTAGTCTGAATCTGTAAAAAGCAACAGAGGGTCCTGTGGCTCCTTTAAGACTAACAGAAGTATTGGGAGCATAAGCTTTCGTGGGTAAGAACCTCACTTCTTCAGATGCAAGTAATGGAAATTTCCAGAGGCAGGTATAAATCAGTGTGGAGATAACGAGGTTAATTCAATCAGGGAGGGTGAGGTGCTCTGCTAGCAGTTGAGGTGTGAACACCAAGGGAGGAGAAACTGCTTCTGTAGTTGGTTAGCCATTCATAGTCTTTGTTTAATCCTGATCTGATGGTGTCAAATTTGCAAATGAACTGGAGCTCAGCAGTTTCTCTTTGGAGTCTGGTCCTGAAGTTTTTTTGCTGTAAGATGGCTACCTTTACATCTGCTATTGTGTGGCCAGGGAGTTTGAAGTGTTCTCCTACAGGTTTTTGTATATTGCCATTCCTGATATCTGACTTGTGTCCATTTATCCTCTTGCGTAGTGACTGTCCAGTTTGGCCAATGTACATAGCAGGGGGGCATTGCTGGCATATGATGGCATATATAACATTGGTGGACGTGCAGGTGAATGAGCCGGTGATGTTGTAGCTGATCTGGTTAGGTCCTGTGATGGTGTTGCTGGTGTAGATATGTGGGTAGAGTTGGCATCAAGGTTTGTTGCATGGGTTGGTTCCTGAGTTAGAGTTGTTATGGTGCGGTGCGTGGTTGCTGGTGAGAATATGCTTAAAGTTGGCGGGTTGCCTGTGGCGAGGACTGGCCTGCTTCCCAAGGTCTGTGAAAGTGAGGGATCATTGTCCAGGATGGGTTGTAGATCACTGATGATGTGTTGGAGAGGTTTAAGCTGAGGACTGTAGGTGATGGCCAGTGGAATTCTGTTGGTTTCTTTTTTGGGCCTGTCTTGTAGCAGGAGGCTTCTGGGTACACATCTGGCTCTGTTGATTTGTTTCTCTATTTCCTTGTGTGGGTATCGTAGAAGCCGGGGGGTGCTGCGATCGCCTCCTCCCC
This sequence comes from Chrysemys picta bellii, assembly GCF_011386835.1. NCBI lineage: Eukaryota > Metazoa > Chordata > Testudines > Emydidae > Chrysemys > Chrysemys picta. Next base: position 140,186,884 of record NC_088793.1, on the reverse strand, counting down.
TGCTGTTGCCCCTGACTGTAGCCTCACTGGGGGTGAGGGATGGGGCTGCCTCCTTGCCCAGCATGGGGCAGGAGCAGTGACTGCGGACGGGGGAGGGGGGGCGCTGTGCTGCTGGAGGGTCCCATTTTAAAATGAAAGGGTCTGAGGGGGAAGGGCAGGCTCAGAGTCGGTCTGCCCTGGCAGTGGAGATGGGGGGCATGAGGACCCTGCGGCAGCAGTTGCTGCTCTGCTCCGGGTCCAGGAAGGGTGGGCGGGGGGAGCAAGTCAGGTCTGGGGGACACTCGGGGGAGGCGCGGGGAGGCGGCAGGTGGGGCCGGGTGGAGATCATCCCTGCTATAAATATCTCTGTGCCTGCCAGCGTTTTTTTTTTTTTTTCCTCCACCACTTTTTGTACCCCTTGGCTTTGTGCGCCCAAGGCAAGTGCCTCACTCGCCTTGCCCTTGTTACAGCGCTGCACCAGGTACATTTTAAATTCAAATAGGGACAGCACAAAGGCTACAATCAGCATGCCTGCCTCATAGAAAAATGCTCAGAACAGTCCTAAAGACTTCAAAGGCTCGTTGACCATCTGCTGTTCAAGTCACATATCTGACTTTCAACAAACTTAATTGGCAATTACAGTCCCAGTGCAGCTGGCTAGATTATCCTCCAATCTTGAAGGCATTTTACACTCAAATTACATTTTCTGGGGGTGGGGGGACTGTGAAGTTGATGTACAAAGTTGATGGTGCAGGCAGGCCTTTGAAATCAGGGAGGAAAGTTTGTAGTGTTTGGCAGACATCACTTTTGCAGCACCGAGGACCTGGCAATCAATGAGTTGAAGTGGTGAGTGGATAGAAAAGCATCACTGCTCTAAAAGTTTAAAGAAAGCTCCACTTACAGCTTTCTTTTGTATGGGGACCCATCTGGTAGAGAGCTTCCTATAAGAAAAATAAATGGAAGCTTCCCTTCACCACCAATAGGTTCTGAGTACTGAATTCAAAAATTGGGTAGCCTGGGTGACTGGTTGCTGGTGTTACAGCCACAAATATTGCTGTTAGGAAAGGACATGTAGTGGCAGTGTTGAAGCTATATCTAATAGCTCTTATCAGCTTCAGCCATGCAGGTCAGGGGCAGCGAGTTATATTGGCCAGTGGTGCTGGTGCTCAAATTCAGGGCCCCAGGGCCTGGCTCCACCAATGTTTGGGGCTGGGTCTCTTCCCCAGCCCCACCTGCCACCCCGGCATGCCTCCCCCGGAGCATCCCTGCCTGCACCCTGGGCAGTAGGCGGCTGCCCTGCTGCTCCACGCTGCACTCCCTCACCGGCTGCTGCGGTGGCTGGCTACAAAAGGGAGCAGCGCCAGTGGCAGGCTGAGGCAGCAGCAGAGGGGAGGAGATGCACACGTGATGGTGGCTCTCTCCTCTTCCCGGCCCCAGCACCCACCACAGGGGAGGCGAGGGGGCTTCCTGGACCTGAGAGGGGCCTGGCCCCTAGGAGCACGTGCAGTGACGGTGCTGGATGAGTGTGTTGCTGGGGGAGGGGGGGGGAAGAGAGAGAGAAGGAGGCGGCTGGGGGGAACTGCAGCCTGCCTGCACCCCAGACTCCTCATCCCCACACCCTAACCCTCTGCTCCAACCCTGAGCCCCCTCCTGTACCATGAACCCCTCATCTCTGGCCCCACTCCACAGCCCTCACTCCTGCACCCCAACCCTCTGCCCTAGCTGAGCCCTTCCCACACGCCAAACCCCTCATCCCCAGCCCTCACCCCCCCCCCCACACACACACCCAATCCTCTGCTCCAGCCCTGAGCCTCCTCCCACACTCCAAACCCCTTGGCCCCACCCCATTAATTTTGTTGTGTGTACCAATATGGAGGTGATTTGTCACATGTCACCTCCACATTGGCACACATAACAAGATTCAGTCCGCACATGGATGGGAAAGATTAGAGGGAACACTGACATATACTGTATGAGCGCCTGAGGGAAAAAACACACAACTTAAATTTGGCGGTCAGTTTGGGGTATGATCACGATTATTTTATACTCTTTAAAGTATATAATTGAAGAACATCGCAAAAGAAGGGGCTACATTTTGTTTTAATTTTAGAAAGTATTTGCTTTTGAGGGTTATTGATCCGAGTGTGCTTGGTTGTTTCCATATTCAAAAGAATATTAATAAAGTTGATATTCTTAGTTAAATACTTTTTTCTTACAATAGTGATATTGTGCAATATAGGGAAACAAACGTTTACTGTTTCCAGTCCATTTTTACATTACAAGACAGAGGTGTGTGTGTGTGTGAGAGAGACACAGACATGGACTTGGACACATTCTTAGCACCACCAAAAATTATGCAAACCTGCCACCTCTGATGCAGGCAATATGGCAGCCATCTTTGTTCCAATGCATCTCCTTTGACTTTTGACATTGAGGCTATGTCTTCACTGCCCCCCAAAAGGTGCTTTAGTGAGATGATAATACACATTACCTATCACTGCAAAATCCTTGTGGAGATAAGATACAGATAGCTTATACACCCCCACACACCCCATTACTATGCCCACTGCATCGGGATTGACAGGGCTTAAACTACATTGAGGTAGATACTACCTTTTAAGACAGACTTTAAGGTCAGATAGGATCATCATGATCATCTAGTCCAACATAAACAGAGTATGGCTACCCTGACTTCCACAGACCCTGCTGGTTGAATCTACCACTACAGGCCCATTAATCATCCTTGTACTGAACACAAAGCCTCTGTGGTTAGAGCATGGCCATGAACTGCAGTTAGCATAGTTGTGGGGGGAGAAGGGGAAGTCTGACTAGACCAATCTCATAATTCATTGATACATTCTGGGCTTCATCCCAACCAATTTCCCATGGACATAGACAAATGGAAACTTGTGCAAGGGGGCTTTAGCCACCCCCCACTCCCCAAAATTTGTTGCTTATGGGTTGTATTAATAAGCCCTTTGTGATAGTGTCATGGGGTAGGTACTAGGGCTGTCGATTAATCTCAGTTAACTCATGCACTTAATTTTTTTGAGTTAACTGTGATTAAAAAAATTAATCGCAATTAATAGCACTGTTAAACAATAGAATACCAATTGAAATGTATTAAATATTTTTGGATGATTTCCTACATTTTCAAATATATTGCTTTCTTTTACAAAACAGAACAAAGTGTACAGTGCACACTTTATATCATTATTACAAATATTTGCATTGTAAAAATAAACAAAAGAAATAGTATTTTTCAATTCATCTCATACAAGTTGGCTGTTGAAGAAAAAAATCCAGAATACATAACACTGTTGTTTTAGTTAAATAAAACAATTTAAATTTCTGTCTGGTGATGTTCTCCTCCTAATACAGCATGGCAAGAAAATCCTCCAAATATTAATGATTAACATGTTGAATTGGAGATATTTATGAAGTCATTGGGAGGTGAACGATCTGCTTCAATTACCTTTGGTATATAAAATAACCAATCATTCATTTTCTGATATAGCTGTAAAACGAATCTGAAAAGTTTTCAAAATAAATCACTTAAAAATGTATAGTGTGTACCTTCTAAAAATGAAACCTACATCCATCCCTGAGTTGTGAAGAATATGTATTAAGGTTATAACAACCAACAAGAATGTAGAAATCACTTTTCTAGAAACCACTTTTATGCAGAAATCTATGATTAAAATCAAGTCTTCCTGACTAGTTGATTTAAATCATGATTTAAATAAGTTGATTTAAATCAAATCCACCCTGTTAGCACCATCTCAAAAAAAGACAGATTTGAATTGGAAAAGGTACAGAAAAGGCCAACAAAAAACTATTAGGGGAAATGGAACAGCTTCCATATGAGGAGAGATGAAAAAGATTGGGACTTTGCAGGTTAGAAAAGAGGCAACTAAGGAGTGAGGGAGGGGATAGGATAGCAGTTGATACAATCATGAATGGTGTAGAAAAATGTGAAGGGGTAAATAGCACTAACAAGAACCAGGGGTCACCCAATGAAATTAACAAACAGTAGGTTTAAAAACCAAACATAAGGAAGTACTTCACAAAATGCACAGTCAACCTATGAAACTCCTTACCAAGGGTTGTTGTGAAGGTTAAAAGAATAATTGGGTTAAAAAAAAAATTAGATAGCCATTGATGGACCTATCCTCCACGAACCTATTAGCCAAGATGGTCAGGGATGCAACCCCATGTTCTGGGTGGCTCTAAATCTCTGACTGCCGAAAGTTGCAACTGAACGATGGGATGGATCACCCAATAACTGCCCTGTTCTGTTCATTCCTGCTGAAGCATCTGGCACTTGCCACTGCCGGAAGAAGGAAACTGGGATAGATGGACCATTAGTCGGACATTTATATACACATTACATCCCTTTTCAAAGTAGAGATATTCACAAAACTCCACCTATCAAGAGACAGTGCCACATCCCAATACTAATAAACCAACCTTTAATATGTGGCGCCACATACCAAATTTCTGTTTCTCAGAAATTTACCTGCATTCTCCTCTCAGGAAATACATACTCCAGGAAAGATTCTGAACAGATTTCACATTTAACCACCACAACCTCTAAAGTTCCACCAGTTATAACTTGTGGGACATCTTCATTTGGCTTTTATAATTTTAGTACTGAAGGAATCATGACTGCTGTACATTTACATTGGGAACCTGTCACAGATCTATAGGCTCAGTACTACAGCCCCAGCTTTGGAACAGTCTCTAGAAGGAATCCCTTCAGTGTGCCAGAGGGTCTCAGCTCTTTCTCCTCTGTAAGCCATGCAGCTTCACTGCCTCCTAAGACTGGAGCTCTGGGCTGTCAGCATTCCTACTTCACATTGTGAGCTCTGTTCAGAGAGAGTCCAGCTGAGATAGACCTGTACACTCTCCAGGGATTAATCCACTTCACAAACCAATTGCAGTGACACTCAGTGTTGTCAAAACAGTTGGGTTTATTAGTCAACTGGAACACAGCATAGGAAGTCCTTCGGTTAGCACAGACCAGTGGTCTCTAAACTGTGGTGCATGCCCCCCCGGGGGGGGGGGGGGTACAGAGGAACATCAGGGGGCACAGAAAAGCCTGGGCCAGTCCCCACAGGAAGCAGAGAGGGAGCATCACCCAGCCCCACTCTGGCCCTGCCTCTGACCCCCAGCCTTGGCTCCCAGCCGCTGGCCCTGACCCTCAGCTCCTTTCCCGGCTCCAGCCCATGGTCTGCCCCCAGCTGTGGCCCCACCCCCACTCCTGGGAGAAGGGGGCATGCAGACAGGGGTAAGGGAGGGCACTACCGTGAAAAGTTTGGGGAGCACTGGTATAGACAACTGAAGGTTAAAGCATAGACTATTCTGGTAAGCCAAGCTGTAGTGAACCCCATTGTTCAAGCGGTCTTCTCTTGGTCTAACCTCCTTGATCACACTCCAGGCGGGAGCCCTGATCCCTCTGACAGCCAAATCTTATCCCCTCAATGGGCAAGACTGCATACATAGGACTCAAAAATATTACAGAAAATGCCCACTGTCACTATTGGCTTTATTGTGGTATTTGCTGTATTTTCTATTCTTACAGGAAATCCTATAGATATCACAGTAATATTATTGCAGCTTTAAAAAAAAAAACTAAAAAAAAAAACAACTTGCCTGCTTCTGGTTACATAGAAGCAAGATTGATACAGTGGGCACATTTAAGTTCATTTCAGTTTGATATATTACAGCTTCAGAAGTTATTTTCCATCCATTGAGGAACACTGTCTGAACTGGTAATCGCTCCAACTGGAATGAACTTTAAATGCACCTGCTGTACTAAACCATAAGTAGTCTAGACTATCAGGCCTGTATAACTGAAAAACACAGATGTGTTTCTTACCCATTGAGTAAAATACTCTTCTCCTGCAAGTTGTCAGAAAGTGATGAGCTAATACAACAGTATTGATAAGACAAAATACCAACCAAAAATATTTGGAAAATGGTAAGAATACTATAAACAGTAATTTTTATAAAAGTATTTTTAATAAACTGAAGACTAAGTTTAACATGATAGACAGCTTCTTGACATGTCAGGGTAACAAAAGTCAAATCTCTGAATATTTTATACAAATACTATGAATTACAGTAAACTTGAATTCAAGCTTACAAAAATCTGTCTGAAGATTCAACAACCTGTAACCACCTTCCAAGAGTGAAATTTTTCACATATCAACTGTGATTAGAGTTGCACTGCAAGTTTTAAAGAAAACCAACTGCATTTTAATCAAATCATTTTGAAGTTATTGTTGTGCACTAACAGTACATTGGATATTTTTGGCTCACTGAACAAAAATGGCATCTTAAATAAAACTGATTTTTTGTAATTAAAGATAGAGCATGTATCAAAAGTACTATCTTACAGAAAATAAAAAAAAAACAACCACCACCACACACCAGAAAGTAAACAATTAGAACCCTGATGTGATGAATTATTTTTCTACCCGTTTTATGATGGAAAGACTCCAGGTGTCCAGCATTCTCACAGCCTTTTGGAGTGTTCTATTCCTAGTACACAGTGTGATCATTAGTTGACTAAAAGTGTAATTCCCTGCTTGGCAGTAATGCTGGTGAAAGGTAACTTGCACTATTGCTAACAAATGAGAGCAACCATTGGCAGGGTGGTTTTTTAGGCATCAAGTGGAGACTGAGTTTAGAGCACATGATCA